>NC_070613.1:375000-735000 GCF_027172205.1 Podarcis raffonei | reverse complement strand
GCAGGCAGGACCCCCCCAACACAGGAGATGCCTTATGCCAATAAAGGGCAATGCCCACCCCCTCCAGCCAAGCCACCCCCCTCCGCCCGCCTGCCACTTCTCCCCCAACCAGTGTGTCCCCACTGGGGGAAAGGGGTCTCCCACGATGGGGCAGGCCGCCTTCCTCCCCACATGCACACATCTCTCCCCCCCCCCCGCCAAGCCAGGCTGCTAGATTGAGGCTGGAAGTGGAGGCGGCAGCGGCGGCAGCAGCAGCAAGAGCAGCAATATGCAGGGTAATGAAGCAGGGAGCAGCAATGGCCCCCACAGGACTCGTTTACTCCACAAATCTCCCTTCCACTCACTTTTCGCTAAGAATTTTAACACCAAACTTAATTGTAAAGTCGCGTATTGATTGGAAAATGCAAATGGCAATTTAAATGTAATCTAAGCTCCCAGCATGATCCCTGCTCCCTCCAAGGAGAAGCCACCCGGCCCAGGCAGCCCAGAAAGGGAGAGCGCAGGATGGGATGGGGCCGGAGCAACTGCCCCAGGGGCTGGGGAGGATGGGAGCACCCCAGGCAGGACAAGGAGGGAGGAGGGGGGGGCTGCTCCCCTCTTGCTCAGCCCCACTGAGGAGCCCAGCTCTCCACCGGTGCAAGCCAGGCATGGAGGGCTGGGTTGGGGGGGGGCCTGGGCTGGTAGGGCTTCTTCCCTCCTGCCCAGCTGCCCCTGGGGGCTCCTGTGGGCAGGGAACCCTAGACTAGATGAGCCCTGTGGCCTGACTCTCAGGCGGTAGGGGGCTGGAGCCGGCCGGGAGGGTCTGCAGGGAAGCTCTGGGGCTAGGACCCTGCCTGTACCTTCCAGTTAGCGCAGAGGGGCAGCCTTGGGTTGGCCTGAACCCTTGGCCACGGGAGTAAACAGGCAACTGTTTGGCCGCAGCAAGAGCAGGATGTTGGACAGGACGGGCCTCTGGGCTCTCCTTCTCCCAAGTCACCGTGGGGAGCCTGCTTCTGCCCCCAAGCTCCCAGCTGGGAGGGAGACTTTGCTAAGGAACCCCAGCAAGGCTCTGCAGCCCAACAGAAGACCTCTGGCAAGGGCCCTGGACCGAGTTCACACAGAAGCCCCGGGTTGGGGCATGTTGAGGGGCCAGGAGTGAGGAGAGCCCTCCCAGCCTTGTGGCCTTGCAGGCGTGCATTTGGGGGAGAGGAGGAGAGAGCACCCCAAAATGGCAGCCCAGCCACCACGGACAGAAAGCCACAGGAGGGCTGCGTGGCCTGCAGCCCCGCCAAGCTGCCACCAGTCACCAAGGCCAGGAGGGGGCTCAGTCAGCCCCCCGACACATGACCCCCAAAAGAGAGTGGGAAGCCCCATGGCTGGCAAGCAGAGCCAGCACAAATCATGCCCTGTCCCCCGAGGCCTCCTGCTTTGCCATGGAAAGGAGAGAGAAAGGGGTCCAAACCCTTGTGGGGAGTGGGCTGCTGGCGGGTGGGGCCCCCGAAAAGCCAAGGGCCGGCAACAAAGTCCTGGGGAAACAGCTTCTCTTTCCCACAAAGGCTGCCTGAACTGCAACACCCTCGGCTGCACCTTTTCCCTTCCTGCCCTTTTTCTCCTTCAGATTCCCCCTCCTCCAGCTGCCCGGTGTGTCAGTGACAGAGAAAGGGGTTGGCGGGGGGGGGGGGCGGACGACACTGCCCTGGTCCTGCCCCTGAGACTTCCAGGAGACGTTTTGCACCAAAGCCCCAGAAGGCTCCTCTTCCACAACCAGCAACCACGACTCCTGTCCACCTTCTTTGACGTGAGGGGCTGCCCACTGGGGAGAGAGATCTCAACTTACCAGGTCCTTTCCCCAACTGGGGCAGACAGCGAGGCAGGGGGCTTCCTCCAGAAGGCCTGGCGCTGTCTGGAGGAAATCTCCCTGCAGAGACTTTTGCTGTAGCGGAGATGGCAGCAAAACCACCTTACGGGATTACGGAGCTCGGTCTCCTCTCGAAGGAGGTCTGACACAGAGAGCCAGCCCAGCACTTGACCGGCTCCGGGGAAGGACGTCCTTTCATCCAGGCCTTCTTCAGCAAGGCCAGCCACCCCGGCCCCTGGAATCTACGTTCAGGGCCAGGGCTCAATGCCAGGCGAGGCTGCCAAGTGCCAACAAGAAGCTGCAACCAGCCTTTGCATCCTGGCTGGACGGGCAAGGCCTGGTCCCCAGCAGCCTTCAGAGACCCATGCTGAATGGTGCCCGCCCCCCACACCCACTGAACATTGCACGAGGGCCCAAGCAAGCAACATGGAGTCCCACAGATGTTGCCAGCCAGCAGATGGTGCTTGGCAGCCCCCCGATGGCACCTTGGAGAGCATAGCAAAGGCCTCCCCTCCTCCCTGCCGCCCAAATGCACACACGTAGGCACACAGAGTAGCCGAACACAGAGCTGGTGACTGCAACACTGGCATGGAGAAACACAATGGGCCTGACAAAGAGATGCTCCTCAGTCGCGGGGAAGGAAAAAGAGTGGGTGCGCCCCAGGTGCCCCTTCTGCCCTCCCTCCAGGGCTGCAGCGGTGGGGGAAGAGCGCGAACCTGCTTAATGGGAATGGCCCGCCCGCTGCCGATGGAGTCCGCCTTACACTCCGGGGCCTTCTTCTCCCGCTCGATGTCCGTGCCTTTCCGAGACTGGAAGAGAAGAGACAGGGGGCGTTAGATGGGCAGGGAGGGCAGGGCAAGGGAGGCTGCCCCCTGGAGACTCAGGGGAGCCCCGCCTGCTCTCTGCTCCAGCCCCAGGCCAGAGGAGTGGAGGCGCTGCCGTGGCCTCGGCCCCCGCCCACCCGCCCCCCGGGATGGGGTGACAGACGAGAGGAGCATGGGATGGGGTGAGCATGGATGGAGCAGCAGCAACAGCAGCAGCAGCAGCGGGAGCAGCAGCAGCAGCAGCAAAAGCACCGCCGGAAAAGAAGGCACCAGCCCGACTAATCCAACCGTTTATTTGGTGAACACACGGGCACCATACAAAGTCGCGGATGTCACTGGGCCACCGTCAGCCCCTTACAAAAGAGCTTTGACAATAAACAGCTACTTTACATTTAGAACATGATTCTTGGGGAGAGAAAGAGAGAGAGCGAGAGAGAGAGAGAAAGGAGGAGGGCGGGGAGAGGAAGAGCAATAACTCCAGTTCATCATCATCATCATCACCACCATCAGCTTAATAAATAAACGGATCACTAGATGAAGCTGGAAACCACAGTCTGCTGAGAAGCCGTCCGTGGAAGGTGCTGGAGAGACAGCGGAGAGCCTTGCGGGAGTCACGGCGGGGACGCAAGCGAGACATTCAGAACCACAAGAATGGCGGGAGGAGGCAGCCTTCGGCCCTCGGCCGGCGTCCGTCCATCTTACAAGCCCTTGCGTTGTCTGTCCATCAACGCAGCCGGCCGCACCAACCCCTGCGCACTCGGAAGGGGGTCGGAAAGGAGGAGCTGGCGGCGGCGGCGGCAGCAGCCCTCTTGCCCCGCACTCCGGCGAGCTCAAAAGAGGGGGCCTCCAAGAGCCATAGTCGTCTGGGGAGGCGGCGGCGGCCGTGGCAGAGAAGGAGGAAGAAGAGGAGGAGGAGGAAGAAGAAGAGGAAGAAGAGGAGGAGGAGGAGAGGAGGAGTCCATGCAGGAGGAAGGAGGGAGCCGGAGAGCAAGTAGCAGGGCGCGACCGGCGGCAAAGCGTCCCGTGGCCCCTCCATCTCCTGGCACTTCCTGGCGGCTCTGTCGGTCGTCCTGTCCCCGGAGGGCCCCTTCTCGGCACGCGGACAGTCCAGCTCGCCCAGCAAAGTCCTGGCTTAGAGGGCAGGCGCAGCAGACTCCCTCCGAGAGACTTTAGAGAGGGGGGGAGGAGGAGGGGCTAAAGGCTCCTGCGTGTCTCCGGGAGAAGGGGGACCCAGGCGGCAGGTAGGGCAGGCCGCTAATCTGAGATCACTCCCAGTGCCTGTCCCTGATCCGGCCCTGGAGAGGCAATGAAAAGTGAGAGAATTGGTACTGAGGTGCCTGCTGGGAAACCAACGGGATCTTCTAATTTGGAAGGAGTTGAAAAGGCCTTTTGGTTGATGAAAAGTTGGAAACAGTGGCACATATCTGCAAATATCGAAAGAATAAAGAGTTTGGCATGTTATACTCAGAAAAGGACGTGTGTGCGCGTCTGTCTGTCTGTCTGTCTGGGGCACGGCAGGAAGGACACAGAGAATCAGGCCGGCCAGCCCAGAGGTGGGGCAGCGGCAGCGGCAGCAGCAGCAGCAATCAGGCCGAGCAGATGAGAGAGAAGGAAGAGCCAAGGGAGGGAGGAAGAAAGGAGGAAGGAAGGGAAGCAGGATTCTGCCTCCACCTGCTGGCCAGAGACACACTGGCACCCTCCGTCCTCCTTGGCTGGTGCAGAGAGCAGGAGAGGGAGCCAGGAAGGGGCAGAAGCAGCCGGAGTTTGGAGGGGGAGGCAGGGGGGGGGAGCAGCAGCCATGGGAATGAGGGGTGCACAGGTGAAGACCAAGGAAACAGGGTCCCCTCCCTCCCCCCCAACAGCCAAAGAAGCCCCGGCTGCCAGACCCTTCAGGAGCCCCCGTCCGGAGCCCCCCGCCAGTGCCGCCCCCTGGAAGGACCCCCACGTGAGAGCAGCTGCGGGGCAGCAGTTTGTGGATGGACGTGAGCAAGCATGGTGAAGAGAGCCGATCCGCAGGGAGCTCGGGGGGGGGGGGCGCCAAGCAAGAGGGGTGGTCTCACGGCAAGCCATTCCGTCCGGGTGGCGCTGGGGGCAAGCGAGCGAGAGAGCGAGAGAGGGAGCAGGCCAGCGCAGCGCTCGCTCACTCAAAGATCCGCCCGCGAGGAGCAGGGAGGAAGGCAGCAGCCAGCGGGAGCAAGCAGGAGCGCCAGGAGGGGGCCGCGTGCAGTGGGGGCAGCAAAGCAAGCAGGAGCAAGGACAGCCAGGGCCCCCGCCGGACCCCCGCAGCCAGCAGCAGCCCCCTTGCAGAGGAAGAGCCGAGACCCAGGAAGGCAGGGTGTGTTTGTGTTTGTGCGCGGAAGTGGCCCAGGGAAGAAGTCCCAGAGACTGGGTCTGGTCAAGTGGGCTGAGGGGGGGTGGGCTTGCAAGAGAGAACTGCGGCTGTTTGTCTTTGCAAAGGCTGTGCCCCACAGCCCCCGCCTGAGCGCCAGACAGGCAAGCCCCAGCTTCTACATCCCGCCCCCCCCCCCCCGCTGCAGCAGAAGACCTCACAGCCACGCCAAGGAGCCCCAGCAAGACCCACAGCCTCTGGAGGTGCCCCCACCTCCCTCCCGAGGGGCATGCACTGCTCTGTGGCCCTCGTGGGCCGGGGGGGGGGCTGCGCAGCTGCTTTCAGGCCAGGTGATGCCTGCTCTGGGGTTGAGTGTGTTCGTGGTTTTTCTCCGATTGGAAATCAGGAAACCTTTGCCCGTGTTCAAAGATACAGATTCTCTACAATGGTCAAGACTTCAAGACGGGACAGCCCGGGCCCGTGTTGCAAACAGATGATTGAAAAATGGGGAGAGGTCCCACCTGAGGATTCTCTTTGGAAGAGATGCAATTTTTCAAAAGTATGGACTGGCCAACCATGTCCCCTGGCCATTCTTTAAGATGGAAGACCCCCGGGGGGGCAGCCCCTTTCGCTTCCCTGAAGGGCAGGTGGCAGCCACACCCTTCCTCCCAGGATTTTCCAAAAATTTTGTCTTTATAGCTATTTGCAGGAAATCTGCACCCCCCCCGGTGGTATCTGGACTTCTGTAGAAGAACAGAAGCGGGGAGGGAACTGGGCCCTTAAAACTGAGGAGGAAGCAACGAGGGTCCTCAAAATCTCTCCCCAGGGAGTTTGCCTGGCGCATTCATTAAACACCTTTAGGCACCAGGCAAATACGTTCCTTTTTAACCAGGCCTTTGGTTGGTCCGATTTACATCCTATGCCCTCTTAAAAATGTGGGGGTTTTTTGCCGGGAGGCCTATTGGGCTGTTGTTTTTATTTTTGTTAGGTATTTTGTGACTTTATATCTTGATTTTAATCTGTGAACCGCCCTGAGGCCCCTGGGTATAGGGCGGTATATCCATTCTAACTAATAATAATAATAATAGGAATCAGAGAGGCAGAAGCCAAAGGCCGTGGGGCAAAGGGAGGGACCCAATTTTTCAAATTCAGTATTTTCTGGACAACCAAGAAAGCTAAAAAAAATGGTCACTCCGGGGAGAGGACAATCCAGAGTGACTCTTCATGAAATCTCTGCTCCCCCCTCATGTCTCCACAACGTCACCCTGTAGCTCAACCCTATTCCCAGCAGTGTTTGCAATCTGTCCCGATTTTTAATCATCTGCAAAGTGGATGTGCGTCCCTCCTGTGTCCAAACCATTTGCAAATGGTTGTGGGGCAACCTTGGTGCATAGCTGTCAACTTTCGGATTTGAAAATAAGGGATCAGCAGCCTCACCTGTCCCGGGGACAGTCTATGGGATATCTAACAATCCGGGATAGCAGCGGGAAGCAGCGCTGAAATAAGGGAATTTCCCGCAAAAAGAAGGGGAGGTTGACAGCTATGCCTTGGTGTCGCCCCACTTTGCCCCCCCTGCAGGCAATGAATGGGCTGCTCTGAGCAGGCAGCCCACCCAAAGGAGCCCCCCACCCACCCTCTTCCCATGCGCCCCCCGGACACTCAGGCACTCACTGTGAAGATGTTGGACCGGCGCTTCGACTGCTTGCGGATGGGGGTTGGGGTGTTGGAGGCGGCAATGGTCTCGATCCGCAGCTCTCGCTGGCTGATGCTGGGGGTCGAGGGCACAGAGGACGAGTAGTCGCTGAAGGCCCCGCTCCCGTTGGCAGCCTGGGGAGGAAGGGGGACGCGTGAGGCCAGGGGGGCGACACTGGGGGGCCTCCCACACCACCAAGCCACCTATCCTACCCCCCCCAAAAGGGGCTGCCTCCCCCCCCACCGGCTGCAGAATCAACAAGAACAGCAGATGGTGCTTAAGTGATTTCTAATGGAGGCCTCGCCTTCCTTGGAGCTTTTTAAACAAGGGTTTGGAGCCACCTGCCAGCGATGCTTTATTTGCGATTCCTGCATTGAAGGGGGTTGTACTGGATGATAATAATAATAATAATAATAATAATAATAATAATAATAATAATTTATTATTTGTACCCTGCCCATCTGGCTGGGTCTCCCCAGCTACTCTGGGCGGCTTCCAACAAAGATTAAAAATACATTAAAATGTCACACCTTAAGAACTTCCCTGAACAGGGCTGCCTTCAGATGTTTTCTAAATGTCAGGTAGTTGTTGTTCTCTTTGACATCTGATGGGAGGGCGTTCCACAGGGCGGGCGCCACTACCGAGAAGGCCCTCTGCCTGGTTCACTGTAGCTTTGCTTCTCGCAATGAGGGAACCGGCAGAAGGCCCTCGGCGCTGGACCTCAGTGTCCAGGCAGAACGATGGGGGTGGAGACGCTCCTTCAGGTATACTGGGCCAAGGCCGTTTAGGGCTTTCAAGGTCAGCACTAACACTTTTAATTGTGCTCAGAAAACGTACTGTGAGCCAATGTAGGATGGATGACCCTAAAGAGTCCCTTCCAACTCTACTAGTAAGAGCTGAAAAAAATCACATCTGGCAACCAATTTGCCCCTTGGGTTTCAGATGGATAAAAGGTAAAGGGTCCCCTGACCGTTAGGTCCAGGCGTGGCCGACTCTGGGGTTGTGGCGCTCATCTCGCTTTATTGGCCGAGGGAGCCGGCGTGCAGCTTCCGGGTCATGTGGCCAGCAGGACTAAGCCGCTTCTGGCGAACCAGAGCAGCGCACGGAAACGCCGTTTACCTTCAGATGGATAGGCAAGTCTAAAAAGTTCAGGACACAATATTTCATGGCCCTCTAGCGGCTCTGGTGGCTCAGTGACCAGAAGTAAAGTATTTAGCATTAACTCTGGAAGCGTCGAATCAATTCTGACCAAACTACACCTCCTACAGCAAAATATACGCCAGGAAACTTTGTTTTGTCAGAATCGAGAGGACACTAATAATAATAATAATAATTTATTTATACCACGCCCATCTGGCTGGGTTGCCTCAGCCACTCTGGACAGCTCCCAACAGAATATTAGTAAAGTTAAAGGGACCCCTGACCATTAGGTCCAGTTGTGGCCGACTCTGGGGTTGCGGCACTCATCTCGCTCTATAGGCCGAGGGAGCCAGCGTACAGCTTCTGGGTCATGTGGCCAGCATGACTAAGCCGCTTCTGGCGAACCAGAGCAGCGCACGGAAACGCCGTTTACCTTCCCGCCGGAGCGGTACCTATTTATCTAGTTGCACTTTGACGTGCTTTCGAACTGCTAGGTTGGCAGGAGCAGGGACCGAGCAACGGGAGCTCACCCCGTCGCGGGGATTCGAACCACCGACCTTCTGATCTGCAAGTCCTAGGCTCTGTGGTTTAGACCACAGTGCCGCCTGTGTCCCTAACAGAATATTAAAAACACAATAAAACATCAAACCAGGGCTGCCTTCAGATGTCTTCTAAAAGTCAGATGGTTGCTTATTTCCTTGACATCTGATGGGAGGGCGTTCCACAGGGCGGGCGCCACCACCTAGAAGGCCCTCTGCCTGGTTCCCTGTATCCTCACTTCTTGCGGGGCGGGAACCGCCAGAGTTAATGCTAAATAGATGACTTCTGGCAAATGAGCCGCTGGCGGACTGTGAACATTTCTGTCCTGGGCTTTTAAGACTCGCCTACCCAGATCCTATCTGAAACCAAAGTGGAGCATTGGCTGCCAGGTGTCAAATACATTGGCATCATTTTCAGCTCTCCTACCCACCAGCCTGGCAAGGGAGTCTCGCAAGTATGCGGAAAGCGCTGGTTGGCATTAGGGTGGTGCTGGTTGTCACCTGACCCCCTGAGTTTGCAAAGAGAGGGCATCAGAGACACCCCCAGGACCAGCCCCCCCTTCTGCCACGCCAGCTGAGGTCCAGCCAACTCTTCCCCTCCAGTCAGGGCAATACTTCCTCTCTCCATCTTTTCCATTGAAGGCTACTGGGGGGGGTGGCATCTGGGTGCCCTCTGCAAGGACAGGATGCTGAACAAGATGGGCCATTGGCCAGATCCAGCCGCAAGGGCTCTTCTTATGGAGACCTATTGCGATAGCAGAACCTCCATGCCCAGGGGCAGTCTACCTCTGAATACTGGAAGATGGAGAATCGCTGTTGCTTCCAAGCTTCCCATATCGAGCATTGGGGAGGCCACTGTGAGGACGGGACCAGATCCTGCAAGGCCCTTTTGGGTTCTCATGCCCCTTTCTAGGCCTGTCTGTCTCGGTCAGGCTACACCTCTGAGCAACGAGAACTCTGCTTTCCTGGTGAGGATGTTTACAGCAAGAGTAATAAAAAGAAATTGTTATTTAGGGGAATTGAATTGAATTCTAAATTATATTCTGGAAATGTGGGAGATTACATGGGGTTAAAAATATATATGGATGTACCATGCTATATTAGAAGCAAAAAAAATTGTTTGGATGAATTGGAAGAGCCACAAAGAGATTCCATTGAGCACATGGATTGATAATATGGATAGATTAGCTACATATGAACAAATTGCGTGTCGACGCAAATTAAGAATGGATAAATATGAAGAAAACTGGAAGGAATATTTAAGCGATAAGGCGGATAGCGGGGGGAGGAGAGAGGTGGGAAAACATTGTTGAAAAGGTGTAGGTATATCAGTATATTCAAATCTGAATTGTCAAATTGTGTTATTATGGTTTTTGTTGTATGTGTCTTTTGCAGTTGTTCTTTGTATTGATTAAATAAATTTTAAAAAACAAGAACAGCTCTGGTTTCCTGCAGGGCTCAGCCCAGGACAGCCTCTTCCCGCTGACGGGGCTGGCCAGAAAGACCCTCCAAGCTCCCAGGAAAGACCCAGGGCCCTCCCCAAAGATGCCCCCCCGGCCCCCCCTACCTGGTTGATGTGCACCGAGGGGATGGAGGCGGCCGAGACAGAGGAATGGCTGGGAGAGTTGGGCAGCGACTTGCAGGGCCCAATGGAGAGCTGCTGCTTCTTGCGCAGGGCCACCACCTTCTGGGCCACTGGAAAAGCGAGCGGGGGGGGGGAGAGAGATAAGCCCCAGGCGACCATCGGGGGGGGCAGTTTCCAGAAAGGGGGGAGCAGCCCCCATCTCTGGCACAGCAGCCACACTTGGGGTGCCTCCTCCCCCCCCCAGATGGGCTGGGGAAAGGCAAGAATGGCGGGGGGCGAGGCTGAACCACAACAGGTATTTGCAGGGGGGGGGTGGCAATGGGTTGCCCCACCTCTATTTCGGGGTCTCTGGAACTCCCTGCCACTGTAACTTCCCACTGTGATCCTTCTCCGCTGCCCCCTCTGAGATTGGGGGCGGGCACTGGCAGGCCAGGTTCGCCTCAGGGCCATAGTTGTCAATGTTTTCCCTTTTTTTTAAGGGAAATTCCCTTATTCCGAATAGGCTTCCTCGCAAGAAAAGGGGAAAGTTGACAGCTATGCTCAGGGCCAAACGTCCGCCCTGGGCCCAAGCCCACCAAAAGCTCTCCCAGTTGCACTTCTGCCTGCTGGGGCAGCTGCCCCCTTTGTTACTCTTTGCTCATCCATCTTTTGTGGGCACGTGCCCAGAGGGCAGCCTGGCAGGGCTCCCTCCCCCTGCGCTTCACCCCGAGTCTCTGCCCCCCAACTCCCCCTCTGCCACCATGACTTTCTCATAGGGGCAGTTAACTGCCTGTCTTCCCTGAGCGGAGCCCTCCAGATCCAATCACAGGCCGCTGTTCCCCAGACCAATCAGAAGGCTTTCACCCGATCCAGGCCCCGCCTCCAAGCACTGCAAAGGCTCCTCCCCTCTCAGCCAAGAAGAATAAGAATAATAATTTTTATTTATACCCCGCCCTCCCCAGCCAAGGCCGGGCTCAGGGCGGCTTACAAGCAATAATAAAAACAAGTTGAATGAATACAACTTAAAAACAAGATTAAAAAACGTTAAAATATTGAAACATTAAAATATTAAAATGCAGCCTCATCGCAGGAGGAGAAAGAAAAAAGGAAAAAGAAAGAGAGGGAGGGAGGGAATCAAATTGGCTCCAGGCCAAAGGCCAGGCGGAACAACTCTGTCTTACAGGCCCTGCAGAAGGAAATCAGATCCTGCAGAGTCCTGGTCTCATGAGGCAGAGCGTTCCACCAGGCCGGAGCCAGAGTTGAAAAGGCCCTGGCTCTGGTTGAAGCCAATCTAACTACCTTAGGGCCCGGGACCTCTAGGGTGTTGCTATTTATGGACCTTGAGGCTCTCCGTGGGGCATACCGGGAGAGGCGGTCCTGTAGGTACGAGGGTCCTAGGCCGTGAAGGGCTTTAAAGGTCAAAAGCAGCACCTTAAATCTGACCCTGTACTCCACCGGGAGCCAGTGCAGCTGGAAAAGCACTGGGTGAATATGCTCCCATGGCAGAGACCCCGTGAGGAGCCTCGCTGCAGCATTCTGCACCCGCTGAAGCTTCTGGGACAGCTTCAAGGGCAGCCCCGCGTAGAGCGAATTGCAGTAGTCAAGCCTGGAGGTGACCGTCGCATGAAAGCCGCTGCTGAAAAGGCCCTGCAAGAGCACCAGGCCTCAGCCACCCCCTTGGTCCCTATAAAATGCATTACGCAGGAGAGCTCTTTGCACGACCCAATTCGGAAGATGTAAGCACAACACAATTAAAAACAGTAACAATTAATTGCACTCCTGTTCAAATTACAACTCTTTTAACCCAACAAAATTTGGTCTGGTGAATGCCAGCTTTTCAAAGCCTGATAGTCACCTGCAAGTACAGTGCCCCCTGCCACCCCCTCGTCTCTGAGCGGCCCCCACCCCCAAGTAATCCCTCCACTCACTTGGGGAACCACTGCTCTACCGCCTTCTCCATGGGGCTGACTGGAGGCTAATGGGAGCTGCAGCCCAAAGCCCCTGGGGGGGTATCAAGCGGGCAAATACTGCCCTGCCACCAACAGAGACCACTCAAAACATAAAGGGACCTGTGGAACTCACTGCCACAAGACGGACCAGCAGTCTCTACTCTAAATGGTGTATTTCTTAAAAAAACAGTCAACATACCATGGTAGAAAGGGCAATTTGGGGCAAAGGCCGTTGCCCGCTTGCTGCCAGGAAAGACGGGCTCCCTTCTTGCGCCCCAGCAAGGCAGCCCCGCTCCCCTCTTGCTCCCCCGGCCAAGGCCGGCCTGGCACCCACTTACCATCCTGGAAGACTCTCTCCACATTGAGCCCGTAAGTGGCACAGGTCTCGTAGTAGGTGCAGCGCTTCAGGTCGTTCGACAGCTTCCTGGCGCGGGAATCGTCAATCACACGGGGGTTGGTGGCGCTGATGGCATCTGAGAGGGAGGGAGGGGGTCAGGGAGAGGCCTGAGAACATCTGCCCCCCTGATGCCAACCTCCCTGGGGCAGGCAGGGGGTCACTGCTGCCCCACACAGTGCCCCAGGGCCTGGGCACAATGCCAGGCCGGCCGTTGCCAGCGCCTTGTGCAGCCACTCAGTCGCCTCCGTGGGCAGAATGGGCACTGCCACATCACACCCATTTGACGCCCTTGTAAAAACTCAGTCATTGAGTGTGTCCTTGGGAACTCCCTGCCTCTGGACCTCAAGCAGGCGCCTTCCTGGCTCTCTGATAAAAACACACCTTTCAAAAAGCCTGTCCAGACGCTTAGGAAGTTGACACAAATCTTAAAGGCGCTTTAGCATTTTAACTTTTTGCATGTAATTTTGCAGTAATTTTGTCCTAGGTTTTCTTGTCTTTTTGCAGAACCCTGTGAGGCATCCCCCCCCCCCAAATCAGGCACCGTATAAATTTTGGTCAAACAAACGAACAAAGTCTGCCATGCCTGGGGGGCCAGGCCAGACTCCCCCCACTTGCAGCAGCCCCAGCAGACAGCTTGCCCAATGGTTAGGGACAAGGGTGGAAGGCCAACCACATTTTTTTGAGGGGGGTGTCACAGCAGGTCCCCCCTTCCTGCTCTAAGTTCAGGGGGGAGGAAAAGAGGCCCCCTTCCCTTTCATCTGTCCAGGGGCTGGAGAGGGGCGCCCCCCTGACCCCACTGCCTTTCCACTTCTGGCCCCAGTCCAAGCAGACCCCCCAAGGCCTCCTCCTCCTGATAAATCGCTTCCTGTGAACAAAAACTGCTGCCCCCACAGCACCCCAGACATGACCCCTCCCCGGGTCCCCATCCACCGCGGAGCCCAGGTGCCAAGGGGAGTCTCCCACACACTTGCTTTTCACTACGCCCGACCCCCCCTTCCCCTTTTCTCCTCCTGTTGCCACTGCACTGGCAAACGCTAGACTGTAAGCTCCTCGGGGCGAAGACTCGCAGCCTCTTCCCTCTGCAGCAAAGCCCTGAGAATGTCGAGACCGTGGGGCAAGCGAGACCTGGGACAAAACGCTGCCGTGGGCCAGCCAGCCAGGCTGGAAAAGGCATTCTGTTCTGCCCCCCATCCAAGGCAGTCCCCATCCTACAGAACGGGCTGGGGGGGGGATTTGGCAATTTAAGGTGGCTTAGCTTTGTATCTGTGCCAACCCCCTATTCTTATTTCAGGCAGGGAGCCATGTTGGTCTGACACAGTTGAAATAAATAGAGACCAATGAAGTTTGTTCTGGGTATTAGCTTTTCTTGGTATCTGAAGAAGTGTGCATGCACAAACTTAGTCTCTAAGGTGCTACTGGACAATTTATTATTATTATTATTATTATTATTATTATTATTAGAATTTATATACCACCCTATACCCGGAGGTCTCTAGGGCTGGGCAATATATCGTCCAAGTTCATATCGTAATATCGGTTTCATAATTTCCGACCTGACAATATATATCACCAATCATGATGCGTGTGTGTGCACGCTATGCAAAAATCACAATGCAGGAAAAGCCAGCCAGATGGGTGAGGTATAAATGAATTATATAATAATAATAATAATGATAATAATAATAATAATAATGGGGGGGGAGACCAGCAACGGCAGCCCCCTTGCAACCCAGAGGTGAGTCCACAAAAGCGGCCTCTCGCCCACCCTTCTCTGGGACAAGACAGTTTGCTCTGGGTGGGGTTCCTGGTTTTCCTTCTCAGAGCAGGGCAGCCCAGACCCTGCCATGATCCCAGACCAGAGAGAGGGGCTTCCCACTGCCTGACCCTCCAGTTCACTGCGAGGCCGGCCGGCCGGAGGGGTCCTGCCCTGCGCTGACCGGCCCCACCCCCGCTCACCTTGTGTGCCAACCAGCACCATGGGCACCTCTGAGGTGTTGCGGTAGCTGCAGAGACGCAGGTAGTAGTTGTAGACCGTCTGGAAGCTGATCTCGTCCTCCAGGCTGAAGACAAAGACCACGGCGTCCACCCAGGCCGCAAACTGGAGAGAGAACGGGGGGGGGGGGGGAGTCAGAGCAGCATGGCCTCCGCCACCCGCAGCGGGACCCCCTGAGAAGCCTTTCCAACAGGACAACAGAGGATCCCCATGTTTGGCTCTCCTCTCCGAGGGGTCTCTCGCTGTCCTGGAAGTGTTCCTTTTTTTCAAATTCGTCTTTATTAATTTAAAATACCATCCTACATATGTATTACAAATGGTTACAACAAAATTAAACACGAATATATAAAACGAAAAGTATAAAGAAAATAAAAATAAACAAGAAGAAAAGAGAATTAACAATAAGAAATGAATATTAGTTATAACATCCTGTCTTATCTAATAAAGTCTTCTGAAAGAAACTTCCGATCTTTCTCCTTGTAGTTTTTCTATTGTCTTAATTTTATCGCACAGTTTGTTTCATAGCTTTTTCCTGTATATTTTTCTGGTATATTTATTCGATTTGTTTATTATATACAAGTATCGCTCAATTCTGCTAGGATAATATCATTTTTTGGAATATAATCTTATACACTCCTTGAATAATCTCCATTCTCTGCTCCCCTAACTTTTCCGGTCAGCTTTGCTAGAGTACCTTTCAGAGCCTGGCCTTTCAGAGGCAACTCCCAGAGGCTGAGGGGCACCCACAGCAAGACCCCCCCTGACCCCCACCAGGAAGGGGGGCCCAGGGATTTACCTGCAGCTCCGGAGGGCCTCCTTCATCGCGGATCAGCAACAGGTAGCTCTGCCCATCCACCACAATCTCCTTCTTGAACCGGCCACCTGGGGAGGCAGGAAGGCAGGGCAGGGGGTGGAGTGGGGGGAGAGATCAGTGACAGAGCCAGTCTGGAAAAGGTCCACCTCCTGGGCAAGGGATCTGACCCCCCCCAACTGCAAGAAAGAGCGCTGGGCTTGGCTCCCCAAGTCTCCCCAGCCCTGCCCTAGACAAGTCCCCTCTCTCTTTCTCTGTCTTCCGTCCAGCATCAACAGGAGGGGGGCTGACCTAATGGTGCTCCTGTTGCAGGAATTTATGTATAGGTTTGGGGGGGTGTTGCCCCTCCAGCAGATATTGTGCACACGCAGCCCACTACCAAAATCAGCACAGTCACTTTTGTGGCTTTTGTGATTTGTCCCCACAAAACACTTCTTCACACTTTCTTCCTATCTATTCAAAGGGCCTCTGCTGCACGATACCAAATGTAAGAATTCACTGATAAATGTTATCTATGTACTGTCTCACTGGGAAAACTTCAGAAATTCATCTAGACCTGTGAGCTCAGCTCCTCAGCAGCCCCTCTGCCTGAGTGATAATCCCTGGCCTCCTGATACCTGAGTGCCAGACAGGTAGCCATTCCAGAAATAACAAACCCAGAGGAAGACAAAAGGGTGGGATGAACTTGGCTGGGAAACAGTGAAAAGTAAAGATCTCTTTTGTTCCACTTGATGGGTGTTTGTTGGAGGGCAAGGAGAACCATGGGGCAGGTCCAGGATGCTCAGATTACTGCCACCAGACCTCCCCTTTCATGATGTATTAGTGATGTATTAGTGATGTAGTTTGGAGGGGGGTGTAACATGGGGATTAAGTGATGCGGGTGGCGCTGTGGGTTAAACCACAGAGCCTAGGACTTGCCGATCAGAAGGTCGGCGGTTCGAATCCCCGTGATGGGGTGAGCTCCCGTTACTCGGTCCCTGCTCCTGCTGACCTAGCAGTTCAAAATCACGTCAAAGTGCAAGTAGATAAATAGGTACCACTCCGGTGGGAAGGTAAACGGCATTTCCGTGTGCTGTTCTGGTTCTCCAGAAGCAGCTTAGTCATGCTGGCCACATGACCCGGAAGTTGTACGCCTGCTCCCTTGGCCAGTAAAGTGAGATGAGCACGGCAAGCCCAGAGTCGGCCAAGACTGGACCTAATGGTCAGGGTCCCTTTACCTTTACAGGGGTCCCTTTACCTTTACCTTTTTAACATGGGGATTAGCAGCTAATAAAAGTTTGGGGGTTCTTTTGTTTGGGGCTTCCATCTTGTTCCACCTGGTGGCAGGTGGGAGTCCTGTCGCAACTGTCTTCAATAAAGACCAAGCCTACTGGCTGCTGTTTTGCTCTGGTCTTCCTGGCTGGTGCCCTTGTTTTTTGTCCAAGGGAGCCCTCAGATTTCTCCGTTAACACTCCCCACAGACTCACCTCCCTGGGGCACAGGGAAACTGGCGGCCCAAAACAAAAGAGACACTCAGGCCCAAAGCATTTTGCTCCCACTGCCTCAAGCTCTTTGGCTTTGGCCAGAGGAAACTGCCCTTCTCTCTGGCCACTGGAAATCTGCCCCTGGCCATCATCCCTTAGACCACCCTGCCTGGGATTTTAGGGGTCTTCCGGTCAGGGCCAGGAGCTTAGGAAAGGACCATTAGAACCTGATCCCCCCCAAGTGTCACTCTCAGCAGAGCACATTGTAAGTAAGAGAGCAGAAAACAGGAGAAGGCAGCAGACGAGGCCAAGAGTGGAACTTGGGCCTTGCAGCAGAATCGGGGCCGCCTCAAAGCGACACGAAGGAAACCGGTTCCTTCGAGCCGGTTCCTTCAAGTTTTCCTTTTTTTAAGGGAAATTCCCTTATTCCGAATAGGATTCCTCACAAGAAAAGGGAAAAGTTGACAGCTATGGGCCAAGTATGCTCCAAGCTCACTCACAGCCACCCCTACTCTAAAGGTGGCAAAACAGGCAGTGGGGAGGCCTGGCCAGTCCCAACGTACTCTTCACATCAACAGGACCCAAGGCTTTTTCGGATGGGTGCCTGGTGGGAAGCCAAGCGGATGCCAGGATTAAACCAGAGGAAAGTCTCTCCCAGCAGGTTGGAGAAGCACAGCAAAGAGGACTTCCGGATCCTGTGGCCCATTGAATTAAGGAGAGGGGCTCCTCTGGGGAGTCATGTCCGCTTGACCCCCAGGACCAGGAGGGTCTGAGAGATGGAGGGAGGCCTCTCCCACAGGAAGGGATGGATCCTGCTCTCTGCCCTGGGCACAGGAACAGGGCAGAGAGCGAAAGGCACAACCCCACGTCTGTCCCTACCGGACATGGATTTGGAACCCCCCCTGCGCCCCCTAAACCACTTTGATTGACGGCCCTGATGCTACTGCAAGGGTCATGTAAGACAGGTAAGAACTCAAGTCTGCCTGTGGGGCAGCGACTGAACTTTGAAACTCCCTGCCTATTGACACCTTCCCCTTTCTGGCACCTGCTAAAAACATTATTGTTCAGACAAGTCCACCTGGGTATGTAGAAAAGAGATGTGAGTTTTAATCTGTTTATTGTTATTTGAACTTTTCGGAAGCCATGCCTGGGACTCCCTGCTGTACGAAATTTATGCACTGCATAATTGCAAAATGCACACACTGCACGACTGCAGAAAAAACAACACCCCTCAAAGCAGTTTAAAAGAAAAATTCCCTTTTTGTAAACTGCTTTGAATGTTGTTGTTTTTTCTACAGTCGTGCAGTGAGGGCATTTTGCAATTATGCAGTGCATAAATTTCGTACAGCAGGGAGTGCCAGGCACGGCTGTGACCCACAAGAGGGCCAGAGAGGGCCTGCCCCCTTACCTTCTGGCGACTCCTCCTGCACGTAGGTCCCCGTCAGATAGCGATGAACCAAGGCTGACTTCCCACTGGACAGATTCCCCACGATCCCCTGAAATACAGAAGGCAAGGCTGAGCACCGCGCCCCGTCTGCTTGGGAGGTGGAGGCTGGATCGGGGCCTGGAGGGGCTGACGGAGGGAGCCACGCTCTTCCCTTAAACGCACCAAGTGGTCTTTTCCAGCACAGAAACGGGGGGGGGGGGGAGAGATCCCTTTGGATTCCAGTCAAGCTCAAGGAAGTCGGACAATTGCCTCTGAGGAATCATTCGTCTGAGAGGCAGTGTGGTGTAGTGGTTAGAGCACCAGAAGACGGCCTGGGAGAGACCAGGGTTCGAATCCTGACTCGGGCGGGGAGCTCCCTGTGTGAACTTGGGGGCCAGTCCCTTATTCTCAGCCCAACCTACCTCTCCGGGTCGTTGTGAGGCTAGAAAGGGGAGAAGGACAACCAGGAGCTCCTTGGGGGGATATAAACGCAGATAAATGAAGAGTTACAAAAAAGAGAGGAGTAGTTTTCTATATCAATCCTGCGCTTGAACCCAAATTGATTCAGAAGGGTGAGAAAGATAGAATCTTAATAATACAAATCAAAATTCAGGGAGAGAAAGTGATTCTGGTTGGCATTTATGCACCCAATGACAAAAAAGGAATCTCTTTCAAAAAATTAGAAAAAACAGAACTACTCGAATTTGCAGATCAAAATATGATCTTAATGGGAGACTTAAATGGAGTTACTTCTCTAGTTAAAGACAGATCAGCCAGAAAAAAGAGACGAAAGAAGGTAAGTTACCAGAGACTTTCTTTGATACGGCTCAAAATTTAAATTTGATAGATATATGGAGAAGAAAGCATTTGTTTGATAAAGAGTTCACTTACTACAGTCACGTATATGACAGTAGCTCGAGAATTGATTCCCTATGGATTTCCAAAGAATTGGAGACAAGAGTAAAAAAAATTGAAATCAACCCCAGAACCTTTTCAGATCATAATTCCTTGATTATGGAACTACAAAAGGAAAGCCAAATCTCCTTTAGATGGAGACTAAATGATGATTTATTAGGCGATCAAAAATTTATGGAAACAACAAAAAAGGCCTTGACTGATTATTTTGAAATAAACAGTCAAGGACAGACAAAATTACAGACGGTCTGGGACGCATGTAATGTTTGGATTTATTTCATATTGCTGTTTATATTGCATGTTGCAAGGTGGTTATGCTCCAATGAGAAGAGCAGGAACAAACGGAACGCAGAAAATTGTGCTACGAGTTCCTGAAAAAGCTGAACTTGGCAATGTCAGCACTGGCTACAAAAAGCTCAAGTCCTGCTGGGCTGGGGCCTCTGGCCCATGCTGGACGCCCACCACGGGCACCGGCCCTTGCTTGGCAACACGGGCAAGACGGTGCCAGGCCTTGCGCCCCCTCTCTGCGGTCCCAGCATGCGCAAGACGGAAGAGTGCGCCAGGAACTGTGGCCCTGCCTGCGTTTCTGTGGAGCTTGTCCAGCCAGGAACGGAGAGCCTTGGAAAGTGGTGGGCTCAAAGGATTGGAATGTCACTTGTAGTTTAATGGTGAACTTTGGAGATGATGGAGATGCAAAAGATCTGGATTATTATAAAAGATGCAGGAGGGAATGATTAATAATAGGACCCACAAAGGGGAGGAGGGAAGTCCAGGAGGTTCCTTGGAATCTTGTTTTTATGATTTATTTCAATATATGATTGTAAAATTTTAATCTGAAAAACCAAATAAAGATTAAAAGGAAAGTGGTGGGCTCTTCCAGGCAGATGGAAAATAAGTTATTCTCTTGCTATTTTTTTTACTCTTTATCTTACTGTTCTCTCTTTTTCTTTTCTCAATCTTTGTTTCTGTTGTCCTTTTCCTTTCTATTTCTAATTTTATGGTGCAATGGGAAAAAAGTAATTAAAAATCTCATAGAAAGAAAGAAAGAAAAAAAGAAAGACACGAATGTTTTAGTTGAGATTCTTGCATTTGTCACTTCCAACTCTACGATTCTGAAGGGTGGAGGGGAGAAAGATGGGGCACACTAAGGGGGCAGTGTCAGGCACTCCTTGACAGCCCACCTGGCACCTGCCGGAAAGAACTGCCTGCAACCCAGAGCACCCTTTTCCACCCCAAACTGTCCTCCTGATAGGAATAAAATGCAGGTTGACTCCCATCAGCACTGCAGCCTTTGCCCAGAAGGTGGCGCTCTTTGCCTTTGCAGAGAATAAGAACCAAAGGCTAACAAAGGGTTAAACCCGTTAATTTGGGAAGTCCTGACCTGATTCACTTGGCTCCCAGGTGGTTTTAAAGGCACAGGTACTCTTTTCCAAAGAAGGCAGCGAAGGCCACCAACCTGGGTGGCTTAAAAAAAAGGATGAGATAAATCCATGGCTGCTATTGGTGCAGTATAGAAATGAAATTATTGTCCATCTTCCACGGAATGGAAAACGGAAAACGAGCGAGGTCCCAACTGAAGAAGAATGGCAACTTAAGCTGACAGAATGTTCACAGCTTGCAGGCTTGACATACAGAATAAGAGAACAAGAAGAACATACGTTTAGAGGAGATTGGAAAACGTTTATTGGATATACGGGAAATAATTGCAAACAGCTGAAAACGCTGGCAGCATTAAGATAAATTCAACAGTGTAAATAAGTTTTGATGGATGCAATAATGGAATGCTGAAAGGTATAGTTTTGGTAAAATATGCAGGGATTTATGATATGTAAAAAGAACCATAGAAAGAGAAGGGAGGTCGTTGATATTTTAAGGGTGTTTAAATGAGTATTTAAAATTGTAAAGCAGAAAATTTAATAAATATATATATATATAGAGAGAGAGAAAATGAATTTATTCTTATTCTAGACTTCATTGGGAGAAAATGGCGCCTAGACATTCCGTTGTGGTGACCCTAACCCAGGTTTAAGGTGCCATTTGGCAATTAGATTGTATAGCTGAGTTTCTACCAGTGGGGAGGGAGAGGGCTCTTGTGTTCGAATCCTGCTCTCTGTCTTCCCCCTGCCCGGCCTCTGTGAGAGCAGAGGCTGCCCCAGATGGGCCACTGGCCCGGCCCAGCAGGCTCTCCTTATCTGGGGTGGGTGGGGCTCACTCCTCATTCTGCTGGTTCTTTGGATCTTTTTTTGCGGGGACAGACCAGCTTCTGGGGGTCTTTGGAGCACCAGGGAAGACAGATCTTGCTCAAGCTTCCCCACCTGCAGGCTCAGACACGTCTCTTCTGGGGCTCAGCCCCCAAGTGGGGGCCGCTGGAGACCTCAGTTGCTGGTGGCTGCTCTAACAAAAGACCCAGCTGGCAAGGCAGCGGAGCTCAGTGGTCAACACAGACTGCTGGACAACCCCCACCCCAACCCTCCGTTCTCTCCCATTCGGCTCTGAAGGGAGTCAAAACCACACGTCCTACACGGGTAACCCCCAGTTTCTGCCATCCTGGTGCTTCTCGGGACCCGGCGTGGCAGGGGATTAGAGTAGATGACCGCTGGAGACCTTCCAACTCTGCAATTCTACGATTCTTCCAGCCTCCAGTGGAAGCAGAGACCCACATCTCCTTCCTTCCTTGGACCACCAGAGATTTACCGTATTTTTTGCTCTATAAGACTCACTTTTTCCCTCCTAAAAAGTAAGGGGAAATATGTGTGCATCTTATGGAGCGAATGCAGGCTGCGCAGCTATCCCAGAAGCCAGAACAGCAAGAGGGATTGCTGCTTTCACTGCGCAGCGATCCCTCTTGCTGTTCTGGCTTCTGAGATTCAGAATATTTTTTTTCTTGTTTTCCTCCTCCAAAAACTAGGTGCGTCTTGTGGTCTGGTGCGTCTTATAGAGCGAAAAATACGGTATATGGGGTGTCATCCATGGCAAGGATAAGAAAAAAAAAACATGGGTAGGTGTGTATTCCTGAGCCCCCAGCCGTCATACCCTGGGGAGTGAGGGCACATATCTAGGGACAGCCGTGGACCCAAACCCCAAATGACCTCCGAAGCAGGGAGGATGGGCGTTCAAACTGTGGCCGCTGTTGGAAGAGGAGGCTGGGCTCAGTGGGCTCCCTTGGGCCTGACCCGGCAGGACTCTTCTCGTGGAACCTCCAAGTCCAGAGGCAGTCTATCGGGATTCCCCGAAAGCACCCATGGGGCAATCAGCCACAGGGAGAAGAGGGTAATGTTAAGTTGTGGGTGAACATATCAGACAACACAGTGATTCTTCAAACAGCTCTTGTTTATTCAGAGGCCAGGACAGAACTGAACTGAAGAGCTCAGTCAGCCTGCTTATATAGAGCTCCAGTACAACGTTACCGTAACAACTTTCTAAAACTATCCAATCACTGAACGTCACTTTCGATCCCTTATTTGCATAACAATCTACAGTATCCCCCTGCTGGCCCAGGGTGAGAACTTCGGTACATAACAGGTAAAGACCAAACTAGTCCAAATTATAGGCCAAACACCTTCATTATTGTAGTCAGCAAGATAATAACAGGAGTCATTGCTAACCAGACTGTGGTGGCTACAGTAGTACATTAATATTATTTGCCAAATATGGGGAGCAGATAATGTGAGGTTGGTAGGAAAAGGGGGTGCTTCAAACAGTGAAAGAGCTGGTGGGGCTGCAGTTATTTCTCTTGATGCTAAAAAGGCTTTTGTCAAACTACATTGACAGTTTATTTCTGTTACTTTGGGGGAGGGAAGGATTTCCTCAGGAAGTTATGGATTGGATTAGGATCTTATGCCTTTTCTCCCAATCACAGGAGAGGACAATTGGAATTTGGCTCTTGAGGACATTCCTACACTTTTAAATTCCTGTAAGGTGGAGACTGATAGACAACAAAAGTAGATTCTGCAATATTTTAGAAGACACCTGACTTTTAGAAGGCAGCCCTGTTTAGGGAAGCTTTTAATGTTTAATAGACTATTGTATTTTAATATTCTGTTGGAAGCCGCAAATAAGAAGAAGAAGAAGAGTTTGGATTTGATATCCCGCCTTTCACTCCCTTTAAGGAGTCTCAAAGCGGCTAACAACCTCCTTTTCCCTTCCTGCCCCACAGCAAACACTCTGTGAGGTGAGTGGGGCTGAGAGACTTCAGAGAAGTGTGACTGGCCCAAGGTCACCCAGCAGCTGCAGGTGGAGGAGCGGAGACGCGAACCCGGTTCCCCAGATTACGAGACTACCGCTCTTAACCACTACACCACACTGGTTATTGTTATTATTATTATTAGGGTTCTGGGCTAGGCGGGGGCCCTTGGATTCTCCCGAGGTTCTCAGGTAAAAGCCACAGAAAACTCACCACTTTCAGCTCCGGCACTGAGCGGCTCAAGGTCCACTCCTGGCTGTTGACAAAGGAATCTGCAGAGAGAGAGAGAGAGAAGCAGAGGGTGAAGGGAGCCCCTCAAAGCCAAAGACACCCCAGAAAAACAGAGGGGAAGGGGGGCTTGTCAGGACATCACATCTCTCAGGCTGGTCAGTGCTGGGTTGCACACCCTGTAGATTTCTGCAAGTTATGCCCCTTTTCCCTTTCATAAAGGAGGCCAAAGAGGCAATAAAACACCACCTGATTCTTCTTCTTGGGCCAGCAGCTCATCTGAAACCCCCCACAGATGGGGAGCCACTGCAGAAAAGGCCCCGTTCTCATGTTGCCACCCTCCGGACCTCTTGAGGAGGCGGCACACGAAGAAGGGCCTCAGAAGATGATCTCAGGGTCCAGGTAGGTTCAGATGGAAGGAGGCGGTTCTTGAGGTATTGCGATCCCGAGCCATTTAAGCCTTTATAGCTCAAAACCAGCACTTTGAATTGGGCCCAGAAACTAATCGGTAGCCAGTGCAGTCAGACCAGGATTGGTGTAATAGGCTCAAACCGTCTTGCTCCGGTGAGCAACCTGGCAGCTGAATTCTGCACCAGCTGAAGTTTCTGAACTGTCTTCAGAGGCAGCCCTACGTAGAACGCATTGCAGTGATCTAACCTTGAGGATACCAGAGCACAGACAACAGTAGTTAGGCTATCCCTTCCCTGTTTGGAAGCTGTGGCTGGATGGTTACGTGGGAGCCGGTTGAAGTTAAATCCTTCGAAGACAGAGGTCCTTTGGCTGGGTCAGGACGATATGGGATTGGGGGGGCAACTCCCATCTCTTGCGGGGGTGCAATTAGTGCCAGCACCGTCCGTTAAGAGTTTGGGTGTAATCTTCGACACCTCCCTTTCCATGGAGGCGCAGATTGCAGCTACAGCAAAGGCGGCATTTTTCCATCTCCGCCAAGCTAAGCAGTTGGCTCCTTACCTCTCTCGCCCTGATCTGGCCACTGTGATCCAAGTGACGGTCACCTCCAGACTGGATTATTGTAATTCGCTCTACGTGGGGCTGCCCTTGAGACTGACCCAGAAACTCCAGCGGGTGCAGAATGCCGAGGCGAGACTCCTTACAGGGTCCTCGCTGCAGGATCACATTCATCCGGTACTATAGCAGCTGCACTGGCTCCCAGTGGAGTACAGGATCAGGTTTAAGGTGCTGGTTTTAACTTTCAAAGCCCTATACGGCCTAGACCCTCGTACCTAAGGGACCGCCTCTCCTGGTATGTCCCACAGAGGACCTTACGGTCTTCAAACAAAAACATAGAGGAGGGAGAAAGGTTGTTTTCTGCTGCTCCAGAGAAGCGGACACGGAGCAATGGATCCAAACTACAAGAAAGAAGATTCCACCTAAACATTAGGAAGAACTTCCTGACAGTAAGAGCTGTTCGACAGTGGAATTTGCTGCCAAGGAGTGTGGTGGAGTCTCCTTCTTTGGAGGTCTTTAAGCAGAGGCTTGACAACCATATGTCAGGAGTGCTCTGATGGTGTTTCCTGCTTGGCAGGGGGTTGGACTCGATGGCCCTTGTGGTCTCTTCCAACTCTATGATTCTATGATTCTATGATTCTATGATTCTATCTTGGAGGTCCCAGGCCACAGGGAGCTTAGACTGGCCTCAACTAGAGCCAGGGCTTTTTCAGCTGTGGCCCCGATCTGGTGGAACGCTCTGTCACAAGAGACTAGGGCCCTGCGGGACTTGACATCTTTCCGCAGGGCCTGCAAGACAAAGCTGTTCCACCTGGCCTTTGGTCAGGGCGCAGCCTGACCCCCTCCTTCGGTAATCCTCACAGAACTTTAGCCTAATGGTTGCCATCAATTTGATTTGAATTAATTTTATAATGAATTGATTTTAGAATGTTGTACTATTTTATTGTTGTTAGCCGCCCTGAGCCCGGCTTCGGCTGGGGAGGGTGGGATATAAATAAAATTTATTATTATTATTATTATTTATTATAGGGGCGTAGCTGGGCCACCAACCAAAGATGATGGAAGGCACTCGGGGCCACTGAGGTCACCTGAACCTCGAGCAACAGCAAAGGATCCAGGAGGACCCCCAAGCTGTGAACCTGCTCCTTCAGGGGAAGTGTAACCCCATCAAGAGCAGGCAACCTCCCACCCATCTGGTCTAGAGAACCATCCACTACCTACCCAATATTGCCTGCACTGACTCGCAGCTGCAGCTCTCCAGGGTTTCAGAAACTGGGCCTGGACCTGGGAGCTTCTGCATGCAAGGTAGTGCTCTAATACGATGGACCTTCTCACTGCCCTCGGCTCCTCCTTTCCTGCCATGGCTACCAGCAAGCTCTTTGCCCAGAGGCCATGGCAGTGCCACTCCCAGAGGGCAAAGGAGGCCTTGGCTCATGCCCTGCCCCATCCCAGAGATCTGCAGAGGCGCCAATGGAGGTACTAATGGAAAATGGAGAGGAAGCAATTCTTTGCAAGAACCAAATGCACCCCTGCCCAATCACTAAAAGCACCCCGTTCACCCCCCCACTGTCAAGTGCTTGGCAAAGGGCAAATTGGCCCAAGCGTCTTCCTGCATGCCCCTGGAGGGTGGGGGGAGCAGCTAGCCCTCGTTCAGTTTCGGGGGTCACAGCCAGGCTCACCTCCTAAAGGACACGGTGGAGCTGGAAAAGGTTCAGAAAAGGGGAGCCAAAAATATCAAGGAGACGGAAGAGGAGACATGGCGGAGGTGAATAATGATAAACATGGAACAGAGAAAGATGGAGAGAAGTTTTCTTCTTTCCTCTCTCCCAACAAAGGGGACCCCCAAAGCCTTTCTTTATGCAGCGCTGACTTCAACTATGGAACTCCCCAAAAATAGTTTTATTAAATGTGACAATAGCGCTGGAGGTGGAAGCTGCAATTAAGCAAGCTAAAATAGATAAAACGCCAGGGCCTGACGGTTTGTCAGCACAGTATTATAAAAAGTTGCAGGATTTACTGGTACAACCATTAAAAGAAGTAATGAACCAGATTTCAAATATAGGTAAAGTACCAGAGACTTGGAAAGAGGCCTATATTACTTTGAACCCAAAGTAAGATGCGGACTTACTTTCACTTAAAAATTATAGGCCTTTAATTTCCTTATTAAATAATAAGCTATTTGCCAATATACTTGCCAACCGAATGAAAGGAGTTTTGGTAGAAATAATTCATCATGATCAGGCTGGTTTCCTACCAGGACGCCAGAGGTAGGATAATACAAGAAATATAATTGATGACATAGACTATCTAGAGGTCAGGAATGAGAAACAAGCTGCTTTAATGTTTATAAATGCTGAAAAGGCCTTTGATAATATTTCATGGGCCTTTATGAAGAAGACAATAAAAAAGATGAATTTTGGGAAACTATGGAACTCCCTCCCACAGGATGGCCACCAACTAAGAGATGCCCATAAGAGGCACCTGGTTGGCCGCTGAGAGACCAGGATGCTGACCAGACGGGCCACTGGCCTGATCCAGCAGGCAGGCTCTTCTTATGTTTTTAATGGAACCTCCAGGTCCACAGGCAGTCTATCTAGAGTCCCAAGTTTGCGGGGGGGGGGGTTGGCCACTGTGAGAACAGGGTGCTGGACTAGAAGGGTCCTCTTGGGCCTGATCCAGCAGGGTTCTCGCCATGCGCTTAAGGCTGGGGGAGGCAAGCGCTGCCTGCCTCAGCTGGAGATCCCAGAGCAGCCCAAGGCAGCAGCAACAGGCAGGAGGAGGAGCAGAGCCCTTGGCTCTGGGCTTGCCAGAACAGCACCCAAACTGGTTAGGCGAGTCTGGCTGCTCCAGGTCTCTGCAGAGGCAGATGCCTCTCAGTGTCCTGCCCCCCCAGAGGCAGGGAAGGAGGGGGCACCACAGGCAGGAGGCAGGGGGAGGAATGGGGTCTGTCCAAGAGGGAGAGAGAGCCCCCCCTTTCAGGAAGCCTTGGGAGCCACACAGACAAGCAGCTCCTCTCGAACCTGCCCCATGGAGGAGGCATCTCAGGATGGGGGCAGGGGCGGGGGCTGCAGACTGGGTGGGGCCCCACCCAACACGCCTGCCCGGGTCAAAGCACAGAGTTCAGCAAACGGGGAGGCCCTCCCACCCCCACGGGATTGAGCTCAGCTCCAGCCGCGCCCCAGCCCTGCCCAGACAGGCTGAGCCAGTCTCTTGCGCAGAGGCCCCCCAACTTCTGCCATCACCTCTTCCTCCGCAGCCTCTCTGCAGAAACCCAAACCTGGCCATGCAATCAAATAACTTTCAAGTTGGAAGGGACACCTGAGGGTCATCCAGCCCAACCCGCTGGAATGCAGGAATCTCAAGCCAAGCATCCATGCAATCTCTGCTTAAAAACCTCCAACGAAGGTTTAAAACCTCCGAAGGAGACTATTCCAAAGCCAAACTGCTCTTTCCCTCACAGCTATTCCGTAAGACCCAAACTGGGGGCTGGGGGAGGCTGGGGTCCTATCTGGACCGGATGCCAAGCAGGCAGGCAAAAGGGTCTCCGACCCCCAACACACCTTCAAAGGCTCGAATGACTCAGCCCCCCGCCCCATATCTGAAAGGCTAACTCCTTCCCTGCAGACCCTCTCGGGGGCTGGTTTGGGGTGGCAGTTAAGGGGAAGAGGGCCTTCTCTGTGGTGGCCCCTAAACCGTGGCACTCTCTGCAGCGGTGGGTCTGGCACCCTCACTATTCAGCTTCTGGTAAAAGCTGAGGACACCCCATGGGATGTGTATGCTTTTAGGGTCCACCTTGTTTTTTGCAATTGAATTTTGCATTTTAATGTTGCAACCCGCCTTGGTACTTTGGGGTGAAGGGTGGGCAACAAGTAAACAAACAAACCTGCTCCGATTCACGACTCCTTCATGAGGGCCAGGAACTTGGGGGAGGATTTAGGGAAAGTGAGTCAGAGCAGACTGCCCTCCTCCTGGAGACACACAGGACCGCACAGGCAACCCCAAGGACACACCTCAGTTACTTCAACACATTCTAACTTCCTTTTCCCACGCAGAAAAGAGCAACAATGCAATATTCAAATGCAAATATCTGGAAGATTCATATGCAGATCGGGGAGAACAGCCTCCCCACAAAACATGAACCTGAGCCAGTTATCCCACAACTGGGAATGGCAGGATTAGAAGCCGAAGGCACCTGCACCCTCCAGCACCCCCATGTCCCCGACCCCGACCCCCAGTGCCCTGCATCCCTGCACTGCAGGGGTTGGACTAAATGACCACTGGGGTCCCTTCCAACTCTATAGTTCAAGCTTCAACCGCCCACTAGGCTCCCTCCTTTATTCTGACAGGCCTTCAGGATCTGGCTGCTTTCATAGACAGGCCTGGTGCGCTGACGTTTCTTGGGCTGTTGCTATTTGCATTTTTAATAGATTTGTTTTTTATATTGTTTAAATTCTATACAGGATTAATACTTTTTGATGATCATCTTTCTTTCCATGCTTTTAGTTTTTCTGTTTTATCTCTGTGCTGCATTTTTTATCCGTAAGTATAATAACAATTTCTATCTCACAGGATTTGTTGTGAGGGTGAAATGGGACAGGATGGGGAGGAACTGTGTGTGGTGCCTTCAGCTCCTTGGGAGGAAAAGTGGATTATAATGTTCTGAATGAATGAATGAAAACATAGGGCCCTTTGGACAGTAGCCAAATATACATCCCCCCCCCCCGCAGAATCTCAGAACTGCCTGTTGCGTTGCAATTCTGCCCTGGGACTGAGATGGAAAGGGGTGCACTGACTTCAGTCCAACAAACCCAATGCCTTGTTGTTTTCCTGACCCGCAACTTGGCTCCTTCGCTGCTCAAGCCTCACTCTAGAGAACTACGAGGAACTCGAGGAATTAACTTCCTACGGGTAACAGCAAGAATATTACACACAAAGGCTTGGAGGTTACACAGAAAACCCACAAGGGGAGGGCATGAAAGAGGGTGGAGGAGAAATATGGGAATCGGCTTTCATGGCAAAATGGACATTTTTGCCCCCGCTGGTAAAAAATAATAATCAAAGAACGCAAAGGAGAGAAACGTGTTCTCACAAGTGGTGACTATTAAGGTTTATTACAGCTCTGTGTGTTTCAAAACGGCGCTTGCTCCTCCAGGAATGACCCAGAGACGATCAAAACTGCAAAAGTCAGCTACTGCTATATTAGAGAAGCACTACACAACAGCATTTAAAATATCTGTGAGTGAAAACAGCTACCCATCATTTGAGACCATTGCATCAAACGGAACAAGGAAAACTGTCAGGACCACGCAGACGCCGCCTGCAAAAGCCACAACTGTGAGACTGCAGCATCTTTGCAGCAACCCCAAAGCCTCTCTGGCCACTTCAGAGAGTCTCCCTACAATTCAAAATTGCTTTGAGAGGCTCATTTATAACGGCACCCAATTTGGGTTGAAGATTAATCCAACATGGTTTGCTTGCTTGTTTTAAAAAGATGCCCTTGGATGCTAGAGAGGTGTCAAGTCATGTGTGCTTTTTTTGTGACGCGGCCCCAACCATTTGTCCCATTCTGTTTGAAATCACGGCCTTCTGGCCTAAAGAGACATCTGGGGTGGGCTCTCGCCTTGCCATGCACCTGTCCTCACAGGTGGGAGAAGATGCACCACTTTGCCCAGGCTGGGGGGAGGAGGGAGACACACTGGGCACCTGCACTGCAGCCTCAGATTTATTTTGCATCTCAATTCAGCCTTTTGTCTTATGCTGCTACAGAAGACTGTGCAGGCAAAGCCTAGACATCCTGACTAGTAGCCAGGGTTCAAAATCCGCCTGGCGCATTTTGCACCTGGCTATTGGCCACTTGCGACCAAGTGAAGATGCCTGTGAGCCAGGATGGGGCCTGACATCTCCGCCACCTGGGCATCCTCAACTGGGACTGTTTTCACACACTAAGAACCCGTCCTGCAGAATTCTATCTGTGATATTTTATTTGCACAATCGGAATGAACTTCTGTAACCAAAATGCTTTTTCTGGGCAGCCTGAGCAGCAGCAGCGAACAGCGTTATAGCGAATTACCGTATTGCTTGTCTTCATCCCCCCCTCCCCCGACCAGCCCTGCTCACATATGTGAAGAAAATGCCTACATTATGAATGGTCAGCATTAAGAAAAATAAGCTTGAATAGGCTATATCTGCAGACGGTTCATGGATCAAAGGACTTTCCTTCTTTAAGTTTTCAAATATCTTAACCCAGTTTTCAAAAATCTTAACCCTCTGAACTAGCCAGATGTTTCACTGAGAATCAATCAGTCAGTCCGTCATTTGAAAAATAAAATTTTGGAGCAGTACGGCCTTGAAGGCTAACAAATTCATCATGGCACAACCAGCTTTCGTGGACGGCCATCGACCTGCATCAGGCGGCACAATCCTGACTTGCAGGTTCCCATTAAGCTGCCTGCAAAAAGGGAGCTCAGAAGGAAAGGAAACGCAGGAAAGCCCAGACTGGGACCGTGGAACGGAGGGAGCCGCCTGGTGCAGAGTCAGGCCGTGGGTCCATCTATGCAGCGCAGGACTGTCGACCCCAGCCCCCCCCCCAGGCTTCGTTCAGGGGGACCCGGGCGTCTCTGCCAGGAACACTAGCAAAACCTGAATTCTGTGGAATTGCAGCAGCAATGCAATAAAATGTAATATGTTTTAAAGAAGGTAAAGGTAAAGGGACCCCTGACCATTAGGTCCAGTTGCGGACAACTCTGGGGTTGCGGTGCTCATCTCGCTTTCTTTGCCGAGGGAGCCGGCATACAGCTTCCAAGTCATGTGGCCAGCAGGACTAAGCCGCTTCTGGCGACACCAGAGTAGTGCACAGAAACGCCGTTTACCTTCCCGCCGGAGCAGTACCTATTTATCTACTTGCACTTTGACGTGCTTTTGAACTGCTAGGTTAGCAGGAGCAGGGACCAAACAAAGGGAGCTCACCCTGTCGTGGGGATTCCAACCACCGACCTTCTGATCGGCAAGTCCTAGGCTCTGTGGTTTAACCCACAGTGCCAAAAGCACCAATTAGAAATCATTTGGCATCGCAGTGGCTGCAACATGCATAATAAGCATTGGGTTGTCTGCCAGGACCCTCGGAAATCTTCAAGTGGGGGGGGCATTTGGCTCTCCAGGGTTTCAGGCAGGGGTTTGTGCCAGCCCTACGGCCCCCTCCTGCCCCCTCCCTTCTATCCACAAAGCTCAGGTGTTGCCTGACATCCCTGCCCCCACCCAAAACACACAAGCTCCCGGTTTGGCCTCCTGCCCAGCTCCTTGGCTTGGCTTGCCATCCCTGGCGATGATGACCTCACCTCACCCACCGGCTGGTGCCCAGGCACATCCCTCTGACGTCTACCTGCCCTCCCTGTGCCAAATCTGCTTCCCACTTGGCCCCTCCTGCCTCCACCCAACATCTTCCCACCAGAAGCTCCCTCCAGACACCTCAGGGAGGCCACTGGACCTCAGGGTCATGGAGCAAGCAGAGGACACCACCCTCAACCCCCAGCAGAATCTTCTGGTAGGGCCGGGAGGGACCCCAGGGCCTGAAACCAGGGTTAGAAACTCAGGTATATAAGCGAGGCGGCAAATGGCGCCTGAAACCAGGCTGACAGTCGCCAAAATGGATTGCCTAGTTGCCATTTGGGGGCCTGACAGCTCAAGGGTTGTATTTTTCAGTATGACATTTGGGTTCCTGAAATTTATTCTGCTTCTGCAGATAAAATATAACAGATAGAATTCTACAGGACGGGGTCTTCGTGTGTGCAAACAGTCCCGATCCAAGGATCCCCAGGTGGCCGAGATGTCAGGCCCCATCCTGGCACCTGGGTATCTTCACTTGGTCACAAGTGGCCAAAATCCAGGTGCAGAATGCGCCTGGCACTTGGCGAATTTTGAACACTGCTCTTGGGTGCTACTTTGGGGTGCCGCGATGGGGGCAGATAGAGCCTGGGGCCTCCTCTCTGGGGCCCTGACCCCAAGTGCTGTCCCTGACCCACTTCACCTCCCACCCCAATTCACTGGGCCTGTGCTTCGTCAGAGGCAACGCTGGATCAGAGCCTCTTGACCCCTCCCCGTATGGACCACCGCCATGATTAATCTGCCCTTTATTGTATGCAGATCTGGCCAGGTCCCTGGGAAACCTCAGAGGATCAAACTCTGCCCCCCCAACACTGAGAGCCAGGAAGTTCTCCCATGGCCAGCGACGGAAATCTCCCAGGCACACTTTGCAACTGGCACGGGTCCGACTGTGACCACATGGAGATCTCTGAAAGCCAAGTGGGCTGAAATATTTTCCTTGAAGCTGGAATTTGTTTTACTCTGGGTTGTTTTATACGATGTTTTAATTGTGTTGTCAACCGCTTTGAGATTTGTTCTTTAAAATATAAAGTGGCATAGAAACAGAATTACAGTTGCACCTTGGTTTTCGAACAGAATGCGTTCCGGAAGTCCGTCCGACTTCCAAAAATGTTCAACAACCAAGGCGCGACTTCCGATGGGCTCCAGGAGCATCCTGCAGCCAATTGGAAGCCGCAGAAGTGGCGCCGGACGTTCAGCTTCTGAGGCCAAGTTCACAAACCAGAACACCTATTTCCGGGTTTGCGACGTTCGAGTTCCAAGTTGTTCGTGAACTAAGCTGTTCGAAAACCAACCAACAACTGTAATAATAATAATAATAATAATAATAATAATAATAATAATAATATAATAATAATAATAATAATAATAATAATACTTTGTTGGGAAAAGGCACCTGGACATTCCATGGTGGCAACTGTACCCAGGTTTAAGGTACCATTTGGGAATTAGATTGTGCACCTGAGTTTCTAGCACTGCTCATGACTCTCTTCCCTCTGCGCCCATCGCCCCCCCCCAGAGAAGACCCCTCTGCTCCCCCTTCCCCCAGCAGCTCCTCTGCTTCAGCTTCTGCCCCAGCCAAGGGCCTCACGTCTTGAAGGATCCACTCACAGAAACCAGGGGGGAGTGGGCAGCTGCCTTGAACAGAGTCAGAGCAGGGGCCTCTCCAGCTCCATACTGCCGGCACGGACTGGCAGCAGCGCTCAAGGATTTCAGGCAGAGAATCTCTCGCTCACCCTTGCCTGGAGGGGCAGTGGAGACAGAGGCATAGCTGTCAACTTTCCCTTTTTTTTAAAGGGAAATTACCTTATTCCGAATAGGATTCCTTGCAAGAAAAGGGAAAAGTTGACAGCTATGGGCAGAGGTCTTCTGCTTGCCCAGGCAGATGCACTGCCCACAGAGCCACAGATTAATAGCCAGGTGTTTGCCACGGAAAACAAGAGTCTGCAGTCCAAACGAAGCGTCCTCTACCTGAAGCTGCCTGGGGGGGTCGAGGGGCCTGTCCTGTCCCCCCACCTGGCCCACTGCTGGGGTCTCTAACCACCCAGCCGTGCAGAAACCTGCAGCACCGGCAGAGGCTGCCTATGTGGCCAAGCCATGGGGTGCAGGGCTGCAGCGGCTCAGAGGCCCAGAATCCTTTGTCCGCTGGCACCCACCTCTCTCCTCTAGGGCAGCCCTGCACCAGGCGCTCTGCACATCTGGCCTTGGAGAGAGGAGGGAGAATGGCTCTTTCCATAGGTTCTTGGTGCAACAATTCTGGGGCCCCCAAGGTGGTGGGGGGAGACTCCCACATCCACATTCCTGGCCATCCCTAAACATCCTCTGCCTTCCTGCCTGCCCTTGGCTTCTCCTCTGGGGCTGGTCTGTGAGCAGCCAGAGGGAAAGGATCGCAGAGTTGGAAGGGACCCCCAAAGGCCATCTAGCCCAACCCCCTGCAATGCAGGAATCAGGGTGGATAAAAATCAATGATTAAAAAAATGGATTTTTAAAATTTAAATTGGATGTTTAAAATAAAATGCTTCTGGAGGAAAAATCTTTCTAAAGATAGTTTTCTGTTTAACTTACATTATAATCTAAAGCAGGCATAGGCAAACTTGGCCCTCCAGATGTTTTGGGACTACAATTCCCATCATCCCTGACCACTGGTCCTGTTAGCTAGGGATGATGGGAGTTGTAGTCCCAAAACATCTGGAGGGCAGAGTTTGCCTATGCCTGGTCTAAAGGCTATTCATCAGGAAATGAGGATTTGCTTTTAAGTTTTTCATTCAGTCTAAGTTTTTTTTAAATAAAAAAATTGTTTAACCACATCAGTTAACAAACATGGATACATGTTATAATGTTATTGTTTTAGTTAAATAAACTATTTAAATTGTTATTAAGGAAATGATTATTTTTCTCCTTCCAATAAAGTACAGCAGAAAAGTTGTCCAAATATAAGCAGTTAACTTATTAAACCTCACAATAATTTCATAATTATCTATGTATTTCTGATAGTATAACCAAATCAGTATTTTTTATATAACTGTAAAAACTACTCTGAAAATTTATTATTCCAAAAATGAAACCTTCACCTGGTTGCAAATATTAAGATTATACCAGAGAGAATGAGTCTTTCTGTTAAAAAAAAGAGAGAGAGATTTAAATCAAGTCTTACTGACTAGTTATTTAAATTGTGATTTAAATTGATTTGATTTCCATCAAATCCACCCTAGAAGGGAATCACAGCTGAAGCATCCCTGACAAGCGACCCTCCAAACTCTGCTAAAAATCTCCAAGGAAGGAGAGCCGAGTCAGATAGAAAAGCAGCCATGGTGGGGTTGGGTGAGAAGAGAACATTTTTAAAGGGAGCCCCCTCCCACTGCAAACCACGCCACTTCCATGCCCCTCCCTTGCCAGCTTCCAGACAGACTCCAGCTAAACGCCCCCCACAGCAAGAGAGTTTGGCTGCCCAGCCTCCCTCCAGAGCTGCATTGGCACCAAGGGCAAAAGTCCTCCTGGCACAGCCTCAAAATCTCTCCCCAGCCCAGCCAAGGGACGCTCCTTGGCCCCAGTGGGACTTCGACCAACGGCTCTCGTGGGGTCTGCAGGTTGCCACTGGGTCTAAACACCCCCCAGAAAAGCGTGGACTCCTGCCAAGTCTCAGTTAACAACCTAGCAATGCTAGCAGCCTACTCCGCAGGGTTGCTGGGAAGACAACGTCAAAACTGCAATCATAACAATTGTTTCAGCACACTGTACGTGGGGCTACAAAGTTGCAAACGGGAGTTTAGGCATAGACCACACAAGGGGGCAGGAGGAAAACACCCAGGAAGGAGCTGCGTTCAAACACTCTATACTCAGCATTGCCAACCCAGACTGGCAGCACCAGAGGCGTTCCCAGCCCTGCGTGCAGCTGCCGGCGGGGACTGAGCCAGGAACATTCTGCATGCAGAGCGGGTGTTCTGTCACTGAGCTACGATGCCTGTGAGCCGGTGGAGCAGCGGTTAGGGTCATAGAATCACAGAAATGTAGAGTCAGAAGGGCCCCCGAAGGGTGCGGGAATCTCAGCTCAAGCACCCATGACAGGTGTCCAGGCAACCTCTGCTTAAAAACCTCCAAGGAAGGAGAAAAGGACCCTTGTTTAAAAGCTCTTACTGTCAGAAAGTTCCTCCTGTTCTCACAGTGGCCAACCAGATGCCTCAAATGGAAACCAGCAACCGGGATTTGAACTCAAGCCTGGGGTTTCCAGCAACTGGGATTCAGAAGCCTTGCTGCCTCTGACTGTGGAGGCAGAACAGAGCCATCCTGGCTGGTAGCTATTAAAAGCCGTCTCCTCCATGAATTCTTTTATAGCCCTATCTCTTGTGGCAGGGAGTTCCACAGTTTAACTTTATTAAACTGACCAGCCAACCTCTGCTTCAATGGTCAGGAGGACCTGGGAGAGACCAAGGTTCAAATCCACCCACTCAGCCATGAAGTGGCCAGTCACTCCCTCAGCGCCCAGCCTCCCTAGCAGGCCTGTTGTGGGGGGGGCGGAGGAGGAATACAGGCCACCTCCAGCTGCATGGAGAAACGAGTGGGATACATATGCAACAAAGAAATCCATTAAATATAATACCGTCCACCCCCCCAGCCCCCCCAGAAGATCACAGCCTTGGTGCTGCTTCAGGGGTGTCCCCGCACCCACCCGGCTTTTCTCCGTCCTTACCGGGCGCCCTCCCGCTGCTGCGGCGGCTCCCCACCGAGACGAGGACAGGCTCGGCCCCCGGGAGGCTCCAGAGGGCGCTGGCGGGGCTGGCGCGGGGGTCCAGGGGGCTGAAGGAGCGGCCCGCGCAGCGCTCTCGGCGCCGGAGGCGGCCCGCCAGCAGCTTCCAGAGGCTGCCTCCTCCTCCTCCGCCGCCGTCGGGGCGCGCCCGGTCCCCGCGGGGCTGCGCGGCGTCGGGGTAGAGCAGGTCCCGCTTGCTGGGAAAGGTGTGCAGGGAGCTGGCGTCGCCCTCGCTGCGGGTGCGGAGGCGCGCGGGGCGCAGCAGGCCGGAGCCCGAGCGGTGCAGCTCGTGGCCGCGGCGCAGGCGGAAGCTAAAGCTCTTGCGCAGCGAGCTGAGGCCCTTGCGCGCCCCGTCGGCGCGGGCGCCGAACAGGTTCCAGCGCCGGCTGCCCCACAGCGAGCCGCCGCGCAGGAACCCCCCGGGCTCCGTCGGGGGCGCCTCGGCCGGCGGGAAGGCGGCGCTGGCCGGGCGCGGCGGCGCGCCTTCGTCGTCGGGCCGTCGGGGCGAGCGGAGGCGCAGGAAGTCCAGGAAGCCGCTGCGCGCTCGCGTCGGGGGCCGGGCGGCTCCGAGGGGCCCGACGCCCAGCCCGTTGCCCACCGAGCAGAGGCTCTTGGGGCGCTGGCGCTGGCGCTCGGCCGCCTTGAGGGCCGCCTGGACGGCGGGCACGCCTTGCAGGTCCAGCGACTCGCACACGCTGACGGCGCGGCGCGGGCACGCGCGGGGGGTCCCCGGCGGGCGGCCCGCTTCACGCCAGCGCCAGCCCTCGGCAGCCATCCTCGACGGCGCGCCCTGGCCGGCTGCTGCCGCTGCTGCGCATCCCCGCGGGGCTCACGGCCGGGCCCCGGCGGCCCCGCGCCCCATGCCGCCGCCGCCGCGTCCGCGCTGGCCTGGCCCCGTCGCTGGCAGAGCCTCCTCTGGCTCGCGCATCGCAGCCCGCGCCAGGCAGCGACGTGCCCGGGCCTGGCCCCGACAGCGCCTCGCAAACTCTGGCGCGGATCCCGCCCTGCCCGGAGCGGAGGCCCGACGGCGCGCAGCTGGGAAGGCGGCCTCGCTCAAGACGGAGCGGGACGGCAGCGGCGCGGCTCCCACGGCGGGGCCGAGGAAGAGGGCGAGCCGTCGGGCCACCCAGCCCTGGGGCGCGCTGGGGCCAGCCGAAAGGCAAACCCGGGCTCTGCCGTCTGGGAGGCTGCGGGCCAGATCCACTCCAGGAAGGCTCGCTGTGGGGCCAGTTCTGGAGACTCGAAACCCGGCCCCCGAGCTCGGGCCTCTGCCAGGAGGGACGGGCACCCATTAGCCCCCACCCCCAAACCCAGCCCCAGACCTTCCGAACCCCCGAACCGTTTTTTTCCTAATGCAACAGCACCCTCTGCTGGACCGTCGAGGCCCAGCCCGGAGCCCGGCCAGCTCTGCGCAAAGATAAGGCCCCCCAGGTCAAGGAAAGGTTAATCCACGCAGCCAAGAGGCGAGGGGCTGTCACTCACCTGGGACCGTCTGCACACAAAAGAGCCTCCTGCTCTGGAGGGCAGGACTCGAACCCATGGCTTCAAGTTACAAGAACTGAGATTCCGACTAAACATCAGGAAGACCTTTCTGACAATACGAGAGCTGTCCGGCAGTGGAACAGTCTCCTTTGGGAGGCTGTGGCCTCTCCTTCCTTGGAGGTTTTTAAGCAGAGGTTGGCGGCCATCTGTCATGGATGCTTGAGCTGAGATTCCTGCATTGCAGGGGGTTGGACTAGATGACCCCTGGGGGTCACTTCCAAGTCTACAATTCTGCGAAAGCAGGGGGCTCTGCCACTAAGCGTCGCTTCTGCCAGCAGCCAGCGCATGGAAGCTTCTGGGTGGAAGAGGTGAAGGAGGATGGACAGCTGCCTCTGCCTCCTCTGAGGAGCAACATCTTTGGCTCAGATGCACTTGTCTGGGGCAGCTTCCACCAGAAGAACCCCCTGCACACGAGTAATGCCATAGCCGTTACAGGGACCACATAATCTTTTTGCGTGATCTTGGCACCTGCACTTTGGAACTCCCTGCCTATTGATAGCAAGCAGGTGCCTTTACTGCAATCTTTCTGGCACCTGCTAAAAACATTTGTATTTGGATAAAGCTTCCAGTTGCTTAGGAAGCTAATGTGAGCTTTACTGGGGGGTTTTGTCTGTTGTTATTTTAACTCTTTGAAAGTTTTAAATTTTTCCTATTTTATTTATGAGATTGGGGTTGATTTGTTTTTCCCAGCAACTGGTGTATAACATTTAGGAAATAAAATAACCCCCAGGCAGAAGCTCACAGCTTCCCTTTATACTGACAGCCACAGATCCGCCTGCCAGGCTGCCTTGGACACGCTGGGCATTGGTGGCCAATCTGAGGTTTGCAGGAGGTGGCACACGCCATTTCCTACCCACCGGAAGCTGCCACGTAGAGCTGGCTTGTTGGATCCCCGGCCAACGTCCACACAGAGCTGCGCAAGTTCCTCCCCTCAGACTTTGCCGCTTGCCTGAGGGGCCTCTTTGCATGTGAAAGTCCAGTCTGCCTTTGGCCGGGAGAGGCGGCCTCTGAAGGGGCACGGAGGCCCAGCGACCCATCCAGGTTCGGGGAAAGTGGGTCACTCCTGGAGCCCCTTCACAGAGACTCAGCCCACTGAAGTGACTCTGATTCTCAAGCCGTTATTGGCATACATACAGTGGTACCTTGGATCACAAACTTGATTCGTTCTGGAGGTCCATTCTTAACCTGAAACTATTTTTAACCTGAGGTATTCTCCCATTGCTCGGTCCCAGCTCCTGCCAACCTAGCACGTCAAAGTGCAAGTAGATAAATAGGTACAGCTCTGGCGGGAAGGTAAACGGCGTTTCCGTGCACTGCTCTGGTTCGCCAGAAGCATCTTAGTCATGCTGGCCACATGACCCAGAAGCTGTACGCCGGCTCCCTCGGCCACTAAAGCGAGATGAGCGCCGCAACCCCAGAGTCGTCCGCGACTAGACCCTAACGGTCAGGGGTCCCTTTACCTTTACCACTTTAGCTAATGGGGCCTCCCGCTGCCACCGCACCGCTGCTGCACGAATTCTATTCTCATCCTGAAGCAAAGTTCTTAACCCGAGGTCCTATTTCTGGGTTAGGGGAGTCTGTAACCTGAAGCATCTGTAACCCAAGATACCACTGTACAAGATTCCAGGAGGGTTCAATACAAATACAAAAACATCCCATAAAAATACCCTGCATCTGACACTCAAGTTAGTGCCATCTAGCATTCACAAATCCTCACTGCAGGTTGCAGAAACTTGGCTACTGCCTCCATCCTGAGTAAACATAAGGCAGGCTGCCTTGCATTTGTCCAAACTCCACTCCCTAATAGCAACCAACTGATGAATAAACATAGATCGAACTGTCAGATACCAGGGTCAGTGCAAAAGAACATGCAAGACTGACTCCATTTGTCTCTGTCCAGAGAGGCACATTCTTCCTGCCAGTCCTGTTTTCTGGAATCTCCCCTGCAGCGCTGCTGAGGGCAAGCCATTCAGTCTCACCGGCATCTTGGCCCTGCGTCCATTTGGGTTGGTCCAAGGGGAGAGAAAAGTCGGCCCTGGCTTCTCACCTCGCACAGTCCCCAGACTTGTCCAGGTGTTCTTCCCAGTTTGGCTGCCAAGTTATTGGACTCTGTGGTTTTAACAATCTGCGTTGGATTATCTCAAACATGGAATTTTCGGACAAGCTGCACAAGGTCCTCTGGTGAGATTCCTCTCCTTCTCTCTCTCATTTTATTCTCAATCCCACTTAACCATCCCAATGGTTGGTATTTGGCTAACATGTCCGTAACCAGGCTATTAGGTTCAGCCCCGCAATGCAGCCGCACAGGACAGCGTGTTTCGAGGCACAGGGCAGCGTAGGGGACACCATTTGGTACATCAAAAATTGATTGAAGGATAATAAAACCTGTCTAAGGGCAGCAAAGTCCACAGAGCAGCTTTGCAGCCGCAAGGGCCTTGCAAGATCTCTTCAGAAGCTGAGGAATCTGCCCCTGTTGCTCTGCTCCAAATCTTGCTCCTGGCTGTCTCCCCGTAGAAAGCCCCCCAACACAGAGGCCCTGCTGTCTGCACCAGCCTGCAATGGGGTAGATCAGTCAGCAGAGCCTGAGACTCCTCATCTCCTTGCCTCTCTCGCCCTGATCTGGCCACTGTGATCCACGCAACGGCCACCTCCAGACTGGATTATTGTAACTCGCTCTATGTGGGGCTGCCCTTGAGACTGACCCAGAAAATCCAGCGGGTGCAGAATGCCGCAGTGAGACTCCTTACGGGGTCCTCACTGTGGGATCACATTCACCCGGTGCTCTACCAGCTGGAGTACAGGATCAAGTTTAAAGTGCTGGTTTTAACCTTTAAAGCCCTATACGGCCTAGGACCCTCGTACCTATGGGACTGCCTCTCCTGGTATGTCCCACGGAGGACCTTACGGTCTTCAAACAAAAACATCTTGAAGGTTCCAGGCCACAGAGAGGTTAGGCTGGCCTCAACCAGAGCCAGGGCTTTTTTGGCTGTGGCCCCGATCTGGTGGAACGCTCTGTCCCAAGAGACCAGGGCCCTGCGGGACTTGACATCTTTCTGCAGGGCCTGCAAAACGGAGCTGTTCCACCAGGCCTTTGGCCAGGGCACAGCCTGACCCTCTCCTTTGGTCATCCTCACAGAACTCTAGCCCAATGGTTGCCATCAATTTGATTCTGAATTGATTATAGAATGAATTGATTTTAGAACGTATTTCAATTAACTGATTGTGATTTTATGTAAACTGTGTTATTTTTACTGTTGTTAGCCACTCTGAGCCCGGCTTCAGCTGGGGAGGGCGGGATATAAATAAATTATTATTATTATTATTATTGTTTATTATTATATCATGGTCACGGGTTCAAGCCACATGCTGGGCAAAAGATTCCTGCATTGCAGGGGCTGGAGCAGCGATCCTCCCGGTCTCTTCCAACCTGCACAATTCTATGGTGGCCACTGGGGGGCAGGCGAGGCCACTTGGAGGAAGGATCTGAGCTTTCCTTTGCCTTCTGGTTTCTGTGCCCGAGTTCAGCAGGTCAGCAGAGATCTCTGGGACCCCAATCCGCCTCCCTTCTTGCAACAAAGCCTGCCTCGTCAAGGGCATCAGTCATCTGCGTGTGACACAGAAGTCAGGGCCACCACATAGCCAGGTTTCTTAGCTGGGGAGTCTCTCTCAGACAGTGGCGTAGCGTGGGTTGTCAGCACCCGGGGCAAGGCAAGTAATTTGCGCCCCCTAACCCGTGGATTTTAGCACTCGAGTGCGAGCGCGCCCCCCCAGATGTTGCGGCCCCCCCTGCACCCCCCACGCTACGCCACTGGGGCTGGGGGCGAGCGAAGGAGCCAAGGACCCCCCCCAAAGGCTCAGCAGGAATTTATTAAATTTATTATTTGCGGAGCCCCCGTGGGCCGAGGCAGCCGAAGCCCCCTCCCCTCGGGCGCCTCCCCGCCCCCTCCTCTCCTTGGGCTGTAGGTGGAGCCCGCGCTCCGAGGCGCTCCAGATCCGGGCTTGGCGAGCGCCTCTCCTCCTCCCGGACGGGTCCGGGGGCTTCCAGCCGAGCTCCGTCCTCGCCCCCCCTCCCCCGCGGCTGAGACTTGCGCTGAGAGCCGGAGCCAGCGGCGCCCCCTTCCGACGGGAGACCCTCGCCCGCCCGCCGGCTTCCTCTCGGAGGGTTTGGGGGAGCGCAGGGCGCGTCGAGGCCCCTCGGAGCTCTCCTCCCTCCCAGTCGGCAGAAGCAGTCGCCGCCTGTGGCTGGGCCAAGGGGATGGCGCCGGCGTCGGCATCGGGGTGCGGAGGCTGCCGGTGCCCGGCCAGGCGTCGGTGGCGGCGTCGGCGCTGCTGCAGCGGCTGCTCCTCCTGCGAGCAGTGAGTGGAGCGCAGCCGCTGCCGCAGCGGCGGCGGCGGCGGGGGGTGGGGTGGGCGCGCGCTAGGGCGCAAGGCTGGCGGTGGCGGCGGGGAGCCCGGCGGAGGAAGGAACTTGTCCCTTCCCTCTGGACTCGCGCCCCCCCCAGATGTTGCGCCCGGTGCGGCCGGCACCCCTGGCACCCCCCACGCTACGCCACTGCTCTCAGAAAACCATCCCTGCTCAGAGGCACCTGCTGGCCCTTCAGCTCTGCCCTCCTGGGGGGAAGGGGGTGAGAAGGGTCCCCCAAAGCCCCCCTGAAGCCCCTGGGACCACAGAGCCAGAGCTGCCTCAAGGAGCCCTCTTGACTCACTCAGCTGAGGAGAGCCCCCTCTCCTCCTGGGAAAGGCTTCTGAGTCACTGGGGGCTGCATCTTGTGGCAGTGAGTCCCACAAGCTGCAGACCCCGGCTGCTGTCTTCTGCAGTCTCCGCTGCTGCAACTGTAAAAAAACCTGTATTTGTAAAAAGACTTGTATGCCTGTGTGTCATGGACAAATGATCAAAGCAGTTTGCAGCAGTAAAACCAGACATAAAAGGTTAGCAAGGAGGCATCAGTTCGCCATGGACTGACCCTGAGATTAAGGGTCTTCTGCTCTGCCAGCTGAGCTGCCCCTGTTTCCTTCTCTCTCCCACTTGCTTTGGGGGCATCCGGGGGGAGGGGTCCTCCCCATGTCCTGACTGAGGAGACGCTTTGAAAGGGGGAAGAGGAGCAAGAGGGGTTTCTCTCAGGGCTCCAGCCAGGAGACCAAGAGAAAGGCAGATTGGGAGTTGTAGAGTCACAGAATGGCGCGGGATCCCGAGGGTCATCCAGCCCAACCCCTGCAAGTCAGGACTCCCAACTAGAGCGCCCATGACAGGCGCCCCCCCCCGACCTCCGCTTCAAAGCCTCTGGTGAAGGTCTTTCGCGTGGGATCCACGTCCTACTCAAGAGTAGACCCATTGGGTGCTCTCAACTGCTGGTCCCCGGCTGATAATAGCAACGGGACTGAGTTGGGTCCCTTCATTTCAGCGGGGCGCCTCTGAGCAGAACTGACTCGGCGCCGGGAAGCATTGGGGGGGGGAATCTGAGGACAGGGGGCCCAAGACCCTCCCCCATCCCAGGCGAGGGGGAGGAGAGGGCGAGGGTGCCCCCCCCCGTGCCAGGCTGCTGGCGCCTGGAGAAACGTCCGGGGGATTTGGGGGGGGGAGAGTGACGCCCGCCTGTCCGGACGTCAGTCGTGGATCCGGAGGGGCTGCGCAGTTGGGCTCGCGCGTCATTCGGGGACGGGGGGGGGGAGGACAGGAAAGAGCTCCGCCCCCGCACGCCCCTCCCCCTTCCAAGCCGCTCCGTCCGCCTCCCCCCCCCCGCCGCATCTCTCCCCCCAAAGCCATCTCTCCCTCCTCGCAATGCAGAAAACCCGCCTGCGGAAGAACAGCCCCGCAAGCTCTGCTTATAGTGAACGGAGGTCTCCCCAAAGGGCATCTAGGCAGGAATCGCAGCTCAGAACCTCCTCTTCCAGGTCTGCCCTTCTGCCAGCTGCAATGGGGTCCTTCTGCTGTGCACCCATCCAGACATCACCCATCACCCTTCTGGTCACTGCTGAAACCCTCACTCCCCCCCCGCCTCTCCTCCAGCCCTTCATTAATTGCACTCCTCCTGCAAATGACTTCACGATCCCACCCCACCCACGTCACCAGATTATTATTATTATTATTATTCCTCTGCCTTTTTCTCTGAAAGGTACTCAAGGCAGCTTACAGATAAAATAAGAACAGCTAAAGACATTGGGGGGGATGAATAAGAACAAATAAACATTGATAGAATTAAAACTATCTATATAATAAGAATAGCACGGCACCAGCCCTGTCCTCCTCCCTTCAGGAAAAAGGAAAAGTGATGAAATATGGAAATATTGTGGGACTTGGAGTTGCTTTGATGTTCAGGCTGTGGGAAGTAGCAAAATTAGAATTAAATTCAGAATTGGATTTGTTTATATGTTAGTTTTTTATTTTTACTGGATTATGATTTGATATACTAATTGAATGTTTTTATTGGAATATTAATAAACGCTCTAACAAAAGAAAAAGAAAAAGTGGCCTACTTTGCAGGGCTGGCGTAAGCTGCCCTCTCTCAGCCGCCTGCAAGATGCGCCAGCGCATCTGCATTGGCATCAACAGTGCATTTTAAACGTTTACAGACTTAGAAGACGTTTTTATTTTGGCATATGAAGTGCGACCCAGGTCTGCGCTCAAATGCTGGATCCCAGAGTGGAATCTCTGCAAGGCAGGAAGCAGAAAGGCCAGCAGAAAAGGCTTGAGGAATGTGTGTTTTGCTCTGGCTTTCTCCGTGTCTATTGGCTGGATCCCTCTTCCCAGATGCCAGTCATTGCTATGACTCCTCTCACTGGCTGGAAACCAGAGAGGCGGGAGTAGCTGAGTTTCCCTGCAAAACCAAGGAGGATAAAGGGGGGGGGTTGTGGCTCAGGAAGGAGGAAAGAGCCACATTCCATGCGCAGACCCACATGGTGAGGAGGAAAACGTTGCGGAGAACACTTTGCAACGACAGCCCAGCATTTGTTCCCAGTTAATGACAGGGATAGGTGTAAATCTGCCCATCTGAGGCTGCAGGTCCAGCGCATGCCATCTTGTGATGCCTTCACTTCCGAGCAGCCGGTCACACACATGTGAACGTCTGCAGACATGCGCCCAAACATGTGCACTCTGGCATGCAAGGCAATTGCCGGGAGTCCAGCTCCTCCCTGGCCTGATCTGGCAACCAACACATGATTATTGATTATCAAGAAGCTCGTTTTTCCGAGCTCTTGTGCACAGGGTGCAGATGTGAAAATAAAGGGCTTTCGAGCATTTATTCCACCATTTCAGACAGGTGTTAAATCTCACAGAAGTGCCTGGAAAAGGGGAAACAGGTGGCCCACAAAGAGCCCCCCCCCATTTGCCTGGTAGAGCATCAAATGCGTCACTGGCAATGCATTAGAACAGATCAGAGAAAGACCTTCACGCAGGGCAGAGCCAGACGGTGGAACTCCCTGCCACTGGAAGAAGTGATGGCTTCAACCAACCTGGTTGGCTTTAGAAGAGGATTATACAAATTCCTGGAGGAGGAGAGGGCTAGGGGTGGTGACTGACCACAAGGGCTCTGCTCTGCCTCCACAGAGTCAGCCATGCTTCTGAATCCCAGAACTTAAGACGCCACAGGAGGGGAGAAAGAGGTTCTTGCACTCACATCCTGCTCCAGGCCAGGAGAGGAGTTCATATCTGTCTCCTAAAGGCAACTTCAGAACAAATCCTGCTTGCACGTTCTCCGTAATGGGCATCTGGTCGGTGACCGTAAGAACTAGAGGGTGTTGGACTAGAGTCCTTGGCCTCATCCAGCAGGCTCTTCTTACAGAATCAGAGTTGGAAGGGTCCCTGAGGGTCATCTAGCCCAACCCCTGCAATACAGGAATCTTTTTGCTCAACCTGGGACTCAAACCCATGACCCTGAGATTGAGAGTCTCTATGGATGGAGCTATCTGCTATGTCTTCAAAAGCATCTTAAAAAGCAGAGACATCACCTTCCAACAAAGGTCCGTATAGTTCAAGCTCTGGTTTTCCCAGTAGTGATGTATGCAGTTTAAGTAGCGGTTATCAAACCGCTTCCTAAAAAACCATCTTTAGATGCCGCCAACTATCTTGAAAGACCTACACTGGCTCCCAGTACGTTTCTGAGCACAATTCAAAGTGTTGGTGCTGACCTTGAAAGCCCTAAATGGCCTCAGCCCAGTAGACCTGAAGGAGCGTCTCCACCCCCATAGTTCTACCCAGACACTGAGGTCCAGCTCCGAGGGCCTTCTGGCGGTTCCCTCCCTGCAAGAAGCCAAGTTACAGGGAACCAGGCAGAGGGCCTTCTCGGTAGTGGCGCCTGCCCTGTGGAACGCCCCACCACCAGATGTCAAAGAGAAAAATAACTACCAGACTTTTAGAAGACATCTAAAGGCAGCCCTGTTTAGGGAAGATTTTCATGTTTAATAGGTTATTGTATTTTAGTGTTTTGTTGGAAGCCGCCCAGAGTGGCTGGGGGGACTTTATTCTTATTCTTATTCTTATTCTTATTCTTATTCTTATTCTTATTCTTATTCTTATTAAAGTGAGAGCTGGACCATAAAGAAGGCTGATCGCCAAAGAATGGATGCTTTTGAATTCTGGTGCTGGAGGAGACTCTTGAGAGTCCCATGGACTGCAAGAAGATCAAACCTCTCCATTCTGAAGGAAATCAGCCCTGAGTGCTCACTGGAAGGATAGATCCTGAAGCTGAGGCTCCAAGACTTTGGCCACCTCCTGGAGAAGACACTGATGTTGGGAAAGATGGAGGGCGCAAGGAGAAGGGGACGACAGAGGACGAGATGGTGGGACAGTGTTCTCGAAGCTACCAGCATGAGTTTGACCAAACTGCGGGAGGCAGTGGAAGACAGGAGTGCCTGGCGTGCTCTGGTCCAGGGGGTCACAAAGAGGCGGACACGACTAAACAACATCTGCTTTGTTCTTACAAAAACCACAGGAGGGGAGAAGACTTGTACCCATTTGGGGGTTTCCCTTGGGGCAACTGGCTTGCCATTGTGGGAACAGGAGGGTGGGCTGGGTGGGCCCGATCCAGCAGTCACTTATGAAGGTCTACATCATTGCACGGCCACAAGCTCCTCTCTCAGCCTCCTCGGTGGGGATGGTGGCAATGTGACAACCCTCAGCCGCAAACAAGGGAGGCTGCTCCACACGCCCCAGACCCTTGTCCCCGGGGCTGTTGGGATGCGGTGCAAGGCCTTTCCAGAATGGGAGGGCTCTCTGTTTCCCGGGAGCAAGCAAGCAAGCAAAGTGGGGGGGGGGGTCGTTGAACAGGGCTGGCATAAGAGACAAAAGGGGCTGGGATACGTGGGCGAGTCTGTGACCTATTTGAGGCTCCCCCCCCCCCCCGATTGCAGAGACTGCTCAGACACCTGACTCAGCCTGCAAAAGTGTGCTGGGGGCGTTATTTGTAAATACCTCTCCCCCCCCCCTGTTTTGCTTGGGTTGCTGAGTCACCTCATCTGGGTCACCCGGCTCAGCCAGCTGTGGCTTCTCAGTGGGGCCCAAGCCCACAGCTGGGACATCGAGTCAGGACCCCATTTGCAAAGAGAGGAGGACTCTGTGAGGAAGGCTGGGGAGGAGCCCAGGGAAAGGGGGGGTTCACCTGGAGATCCCCCCCCAGAAAAGCAGGAATCCCACGAGGCAGTCTGTGCATGAGAGGCTAGGCGCTTCCCCTGGAGTGGGAGCCAGCACACCATTCGCCACAGACTCCCGAGGGAAGGGATGGGTCCAACCTCTAGCCGGAGGAGGACGTGCCATGGTGGTCAGAGGCTCCCTGAGGCTGAGAGGGACCAAAAGTGCACAGAGGCAACATGTCCTCTGGGGACCTGCCTGGCCTAATAATAATAATAATAATAATAATAATAATAATAATAATAATAATAATAATAATAATATATTATTTATACCCCACCCATCTGGCTGAGTTTCCCCAGCCACTCTGGGTGGTTCCCAATCAATTGTTGAAAAATAATACAGCATTAAATATTCAAAACTTCCCTGAACAGGACTGACTTCAGATGTTTTTTAAAGATAAGCTAGCTACTTATTTCCTTCACATCTGAAGGGAGGGCATTCCACAGGGCGGGTGCCACTACCGAGAAGGCCCTCTGCCTGGTTCCCTGTAACTTGGCCTCTCGCAATGAGGGAACTGCCAGAAGGCCCTCAGAGCTGGACCTCAGTGTCCGGGCAGAACGATGGGGGTGGAGACGCTCCTTCAGGTATACAGGACCGAGGGATAGAATTGTGAAGTTTGGAGGGACCCTGTGGGTCGTCTAGTCCAACCCCCTGCTCTAGCAGGAATCACAACTCCAGAGACCCTGGCGGGTGGCCATCTGGCCTCTGCTTAATAACCTCCAACGAAGGAGAGTCCACCGCCTTCAGGGGAGTCAAAGAGCAGAAGCAGACAGCCGGCTACACAGACGCCTTGGACCCCGGCCTCCCCTGGACAACCAAAGGTCTCCTGCCTGGCAGAAGAGGAGCTCCCCCCCCCCCCGGGAAGAAGCACACTGCTTGGCAGGGGCACCTCAGGCCTTTCAACAAGAGAGGGATTTAGACTGGCTCCTGGGGGGCAGAAGCCCAGAGGCCAAGTCCCAGGGGCAGGAAGGAGCAGGAGAGTGGAAGCAGAGAGCAGATAATTGCAAGGAGAGGCAGAACAACGCGCTAAGTCTCTGTTCTTGGTTCCTTCTTATGTACACCCCCCCTTCTGAGTCTGGGATGGACTTGAAACAAAGGTAACCAAATTCAGACAGGTGACAAGTGACCCCTGAGGGCCACAGTGCTCACTAGGCTGCACCTCCTCTAGACTACTGCACGGCACTGGCTCTGGGGCCACTGCTGCAGAACTCTGGGGAGCTGCAGTTGGCGCAAAAGGACACACAGGAAAAATAGTTGCCCATGGGGGGGGATGCTATGCCAGTTTTGACATGAACACGCTGCGTTCCTGGCCCCATCCCAGAGAGGTGTCCCTGGAGCCGAATTGCCCAGGGGCAAAAAGCAGATCATGTTTTTTTTTTTTTTAGAAAGAGGGATGGGTGTGTTGAAACAAAGCCGCTGATCGTTTGCAGATCAGGGAGAGAGATAAGGGACGCTGCAGCTGATCGGTGGAATCGGGAGAGAGATAAGGGACGCTAGCAATAAAGGAGGCTGCCTGGGAGGGGGGAGGTAAAAGCCCATGGATCCTCAGGATTTTTGCATTGGATCACCCCAAATTCACCATCAGATCACATGTCTGTGGCCACAGCATGAACCACAAAAATCATACATCCACTGTTTGGTTCAGAATATTTTTTCTTGTTTTCCCTCTCTAAAAACTAGGTGCGTCTTACGGTCAGGTGCGTCTTATGGAGCGAAAAATACAGTAAATAAAAATTATTATTATTATTATTATTATTATTATTATTATTATTATTTCCATCGAGCCGTTTCCCTGTGGCATTGGGGCTTCTACCTGCTGCCGTTTGTCCCTGACCTTGTGTGGCATTTCTTCCGATTCTCAGGCTGCGTCCGTTGCTCTGGGAAACGAGGCTGAAGAGCAGCTCCCGTTCAAATAAAAAACGGCAAGGAGGGGGAAAAGCTGTCCGCCTGAACAGCGACCAGAAAACATTTTGCTCCCCATAGGTCTGCATGATATCGCAGCCCCAAAGGCGACCCAAATCCATCTCCCTGCTTGCTGGCATCTCCCCACTGCTGAAGGGAGGAGTCCGGCGGGTGCTTGCCCTTGCCCCCTCCCCGGTCCTGGCAGTCTCTCTGCAGGGCAAGGCCAGCCGGGCATTGAGACCCAAAAGCTTCTGCAGGCAGTAGCGGAACAGGCAGAGCCTGCCTGGAACCTCAGGTGGGTTTATTAATAACACTTAGCAGAATTGGGGGCTGCTCAGCCAAGTCTCTAAATCCCACCTGCTCTGCTGCAGGGATGACAATATTTCGGAAGATACAGGCTGCACCCACTGAACTTGGCTGGAGGCTCATTTGTCTCCTTCCTTAATGGATGCAGATGACAAAGACCAGCCCTTTGGGATCCGGGTGGCATTTATCCTGAGGCAGGCAGGCAGGGAAGCTGGCAGAGCTGGCGCCCACCAGAGCCCTTTCCGAGCCTCAAAGGGGACATGGTGTCCTCCCCTGGAGAACTTCTGCTGCAGCCTCCTTGTTTCTGCAGAGGCCACAGACTGAGCCTCCGTCTCACTTGGAAATCAGGAAACTGAGCCCCCGGCAAGACGCCAAAGGCGCTTCCTTCCCATTTGCAGAACAAGTGTCAAGAGAAAGAGTCCCGCTTTGCTGTCGGAACAGGAGCAGCTGTTTAATGTGTTCCTCCTGGCGGAAGAAGCGTCACGGCAGTCGTTCCCCTAAGCCATTTGCCACCTGCCTTTTGCAACCTGGCTAAAGAGTGGATCACTGCAGCTGGTTTGGACTACAACTCCCAACAGCCCCTGCTGGCACAGCTCCACAGGGGTGGGGCAGCGGGTGGGAGCACAGTCACGCTGGACTGGGGATGATGGGATTTGTAGTCCAGTTTGGAGGGTGTCAAGAGGGGGAAAGCAAGGCTAAGGAATTCCTGGGCTCCTGGAAGTTTCGCTCTTGTGGTTGTTACTAACTTGTGATTCTAGGTTCTAGGGTGTGTTGCAGCACAGGAAAATACAAGAAAGGCAAAAGAGCCCCCAGTTCCATGGACACCCTTCCATGTATATCTCTCCCCCCCCTCACCTGTAGACCTCAGGATGGTTCACAACATAAATCTGAAGTATATAGAAAGTGGGGGATTTGAGGCCGGGTCTCCCAGACAGATGCTTTATAGTCAGATTTTAAATCTGCAACGGCTCATTCAGCCCAGGACTTAAGAACCAGGCTCTGTGCAGAACTGGAAAATGTTTCACACCCCAAGGCTGCATATTTGACTGTGGGACAGAATCCCTCAGAAAGAGGTGGTCTCTCCTTGGCTGGAGGTTTTTAAGCACCGGTTGGATGGCCACCTGTCAAGGATACTTGAGTTGAGATTGGGTTGGACTAGATGATCCTCAGGGGTCCCTTCAAAGTCGGCCATTCTAGGATTCTATTATTCTCCCCTCTCCCAGTTGGGTACTTTATCACCAACCTGCCTCCCTGTTTAGGGAAGTTTTTAATATTTAATGCTGTATTGTTTTTAACACTCGATTGGGAGCCACCCAGAGTGGCTAAGAAAACTCAGCCAGATGGGCGGGGCATAAATAAAATTATTATTATTATTATTATTATTACTACTACTACTACTACTATTATTATTGTTACTCAAGGAGACAGAGCTGGAAAATATTTTGCATCCCAAGGAACTGCACTCAAGTGGGAAAGTTAAGCAATATATTGATATATAATCCAAAACCAGTTTGAAGTCTGTATTGTGATATCGTGACCTGGCAATATACTGCAAATCTGGATGCGTGTGTTGTGCCTGGGATTTCTCCAGCCCTGCCCGCCTGGTCCCGCCCTGCTCTTCGCTGCACTAGCAATGGAGAGGAAGGTCACCGCAGGACAGAGATCTTAAGCCCCGGTTGGCACTGCCAGATGGGCACACACGTCCCCTCGCCCCCTCCCCCCGCTCAGCGGGTTTGCCTTTTGCTTCTGACCCCTGGGAAGCCTGGCAGGCGGGTGGAGAAGGTCAGGCAAGCTTCCTCTCCAGCTGTGAGCTTGCTGGCCAGATGTGCAGCAGCTCAGGCGGGCGAGAGACTCTGGCGGACTCTGCGGGTCAGGAAGGCACCGATCCTGCGAGGGCTGCAAGGCCTGGCCTGGCTCTCCTGCCAGGTAGAAAAATGCAAGCTGGAATCTAGGAACCTTGGGGGCAGCCAATCTGTGGGGTAAAAGCCTGCTGGTTTGGGGAGAAGGGGGTTGCAGGAAGCGCCACGAGGGCAGGCAGCTCTCCTAGCACAAACTGTGATGGATCCGCATCCAAGACCCCGATTTCTCTTAAGAAATCAGCCAGGAAGCTAAGAAGGCCAGTTGAGGATGTCCTGAATAACACAAGCAGAGTCTGCCAGATGAGGCCAGTGGCTCAACTCGTCCAGCATCCTCTTCTCACAGCAGCCACCCAGATGCCCATTATGGGGAACCCACAAGCAGGATTCGAACACAAGAGCCTCTTTCTCCCCTCCTGCTGCTTCCAGCAACTGGTATTCGGAAGCACTGCTGCCTCCGACTGTGGAGGGCAGAGCCAATAGCCCTTTCCTCCTCCCTGAATTTGTCCAATCCTCTTTTAAAGCCATCCCTGCCTCCTGTGGCAGTGAGTTCCACAGTTTAACTCTGCACTGCATGAAGAACTTCCTTTTATTTGTCCTGAATCTTCCAGCTTCATTGAACACCTGGCCCAGGAACGGGTTCAAGGTGGGGCTCCCCACACACAAGAGAGACCCCCACATTCCACAGGCTACCCTTCCCCTTGTGGGGGTTGGGCTAGATGACCCTCAGGGGTCCCTTTCAGCTCTACAATTCTATGAATCTGCTCTTCTCCCTCCACAAGATGGAGACCTCCCTCTCTGGGTTTCCTAGGCAATGACAGAAGCCAAAGAGGCTCTGGGCTCTCGGGCCAAAAGGCTTTGCCAATTCCCACTTCCAGCGGCAGGACTGGGAAGCCTCCTCTCGCCTTTGGCAAGGAAAGGGGGCGCTCCGTGGGAAGAGGACTCGGCTGGGGAGGCAGGAGGCAGATTTATGTTGGGGCTGTGGTGAGCCAGCAGGCCTTCAGGAGCAACCAAGAACCCGGTGGGTGGTGGGGAGTAGATGAATCGGAGAATTACAGCGTTGGGACCCCAGGGGTCATCTATCCCAACCCCCTTCAACGCAGGAATCACACCTAAAACATCCAGGACAGGCAGCCCTCCAGCCTCTGTTGAAAAATGCAAGATGAAGGAGACTCCAGGGGAGTCTGTTCCACTGCCAAACAGCTCTCCCTGTCTCAATGTTTACTTGCAATCTCCTTTCTTGTCGTTGGAAGCCACGGGTTCGAGTCCTGCCCTCTGGAGCAGGGGAAAACAAGCACGCTCCCTCTCCCATGTGACGGCCTTTAAGATATTTGAAGGTGGCTCTCATATCTCCTCTCAGTCTCCTCTTTTCCAGGCTCAACATACCCAGCTCCTTCAGCCGTTCCTCACCAGGCTTGCCTTCCAAATCCTGTGCCCACGTTCCAGCTTGCCACAGAGCAAGAGAATACGAGAGCTGGAAGGGAACCCCAGGGGTCATCTAGTCCAACCCACTGCGGGGCAGGAACCTCAGCTGAAACATCCCTTGTCCATATCCTTCTTAAATGGTGGTGCCCAGAACTGGGCACGGGACTCCAGGACAACCTGCTCTTGTTTGGGGGGCTTCGAAGCCTGACCAGCCTGGTCAGGACAGAGGAAAGAAGCCCTTCTTCATGCAGCACATAAACTGTGGAACTCCCTGCCACTTGGGGCAGAGGTGGCCACCAACTTGGAGGACTTTAAAAGAGGATTAGGCAGATTCACGGAGGAGGAGAGAGCTCCCAGCGGCTCTTAGCCACCCTGGCACGGCTCTGCCAGGGGCCAGGAACACTTCTGAATCCCAGCTGCTGAAAAAAATGTTTAAAATAACCTTTTCTTAAAGAAAACCCCCAAAGCCTTCCTTGGAGGAATTCTAAGTGCCAAAATCGCAAGGGAGCAGGAAAGACTATCTATGTTCATGACTACGGCTGTGCGGATGTTACTGGCCCAGAGGTGGAAAGAAGATAAAGTCCAGAGAAGGCAGGCAGATCAAGTGGATGGATTATGCCGAAATGGCCAAAATGACCGGAAGAATCAGAAATCAGGAAGACCAAAATTTCAATAAGGTATGGGGAAAATTTATAACCTATCATAAAAACCATTGCAAACAGTTAAAACCTTTAGTAGGATTGGAATATCACTCGTCGTTTAAGGGTGAATTTTGGACGCAATGGAGAGGTAAAAGATTTGGATTCTCATAAAAGTTGCAGGAGGAAATGATTAACAGTAGGACTCACATTGCTTTTCTTGGGAGAAAAGCAATGACAAACCTAGGCAGCATCTTAAAAAACAGAGACATCACCTTGCCAACAAAGGTCTGTATAGTTAAAGCTATGGTTTTCCCAGTAGTGATGTATGGAAGTGAGAGCTGGACCATAAAGAAGGCTGATCGCCAAAGAATGGATGCTTTTGAATTCTGGTGCTGGAGGAGACTCTTGAGAGTCCCATGGACTGCAAGAAGATCAAACCTCTCCATTCTGAAGGAAATCAGCCCTGAGTGCTCCCTGGAAGGACAGATTCTGAAGCTTAGGCTCCAATACTTTGACCACCTCAGGAGAAGAGAAGACTCCCTGGAAAAGACCCAGATGCTGGGAAAGATGGAGGGCACAAGGAGAAGGGGACGACAGAGGACGAGATGGTGGGACAGTGTTCTGGAAGCTACCAGCATGAGTTTGACCCAACTGCGGGAGGCAGTGGAAGACAGGAGGGCCTGGCGTGCTCTGGTCCAGGGGGTCACGAAGAAGCGGACACCACTAAATGACTAAACAACAACAGGACCCACAAAGGGGAGGAGGAGGGAATTCTGGGAAATTCCTGGGAATCTTACTTATATGTTTGATATGTGACTGTAAAGTTTTAATCTGAAAAACCAAATAAATATATGTATGGGGGGGGAACCCTAGTTGCTGGAAATTGTGGGATGGGAGAGAGCTCTTACGTTCCGCTCCACCTGGGGGCGTCTGGCTGGCCACTGCCCTGATGCAGCACGCTCTCCTTGGATTCCCAAATCGAGCCTCCATGGACAGAGCCAGTCTACCTTGAAATGGCAGAGAGCAAGAGTGGGGAAAGGCTCCCCTTTGGAGGCACCTGGTTGGCCGCTGTGAGAAGAGGCTGGAGGGTTCACTGGCCGGATCCAGCTGAAGGCTCTCCTTGTTTTGCCTTTGTCCACACATAGCCAAGGAAGGAAGAGGGAGGGAGGGAGGAGTCCCCGGAAGGTGACAGCCCTGCCCATCCTCCGGCCCCCCCCCCAGGGAGCCACCACTGGGGAAACCCAGGCGGAAGCCGCAAGAAGCCGCCCACAACCACCTGCGCAGCCCAACAACTTCCTGGCGCTGCCCGCAGAACTTCCTGCCTTCCTTCCTGCTGCTCTGAGACAGGCAGGGTCAGGCAGGCAGCGCCAGGGAGGTGGGCAAGACATGCCCAGAAGGGCACTTCTAGGAGGAAACCTCAAGGAATTCGGCAGCTTGGCAGAATCCATTGGGGTGACTACAAAGAACTCAAAGAATCATTGAACTTCAGGGCCAGAAGGGACCCAAGGATCATCTAGTCCAACCCCGTGAAATACAATTGAGATTAATCTCTCTATTGCCAGATCCTGAAAGGGAGGAGCTATTCGCTGTGATTTTTGCATTGCAGGCGGTGGGACCAGATGGCCAATATCATGTTCCCCTTATACAAATCTAGGGCACAACCACTTTTGGAATAATACTATAATATTGTAGAGTTTGAAAATGTTCAGAAAAGGGCCACCCAGATGACTGAGAGGAGGGAGCGACTCCCTTAGAAAGAAATGTTGCAGAGTTTCGGACTTTTCAGATCAGAGAAGAGGCTCGTGAGAAGAGACATGTTAGAATCATAGAACTGGAGAGTTGGAAGGGACCACGCAGGGTAATCTAGTCCAGCCCCCTGCCATGCAGGAATCTTTTGCCCAATGGGGGGCTCAAACCCACAACTCAGATTAATTACAATCGTACCTTGGAAGCTGAACAGAATCCGTTCCAGGAGTCTGTTTGACTTCCAAAATGTTTGGAAACCAAAGCACGGCTTCTGATTGGCTGCAGGAAGCTCCTGCAGCCAATTGGAAGCTGCAGAAGCCCCATTGGACGTTCGGCTTCCAAAAAATAGTTGGCAAACCGGAACACTCACTTCCGGGTTTGCAGCATTCAGGAGCCAAAACGTTCGAAAACCAAGGTATGACCGTATTGTAAAGCGTGGAGAACTTGTGGACCTTCAGTGATGTTGAATGAGGAGATTCAGGGTGGATGCAATAAAGTTAACCTGTGGAACTCCCTGCCACAAGAGATAGGGGTAGCTTGCAGAGAATATTAGATGAATTCATGGATACAGATATCCATAGCTGGCTCTGTTCTGCCTCCACAGTCAGAGGCAGCAATGCTTCTGAATCCCAGTTGCTGGAAACTCCAGGCAGGGAAAGCATTGGACTTGAGTTCGAATCCTGGTCACTGGTTTGCATTTGAGGCATCTGGTTGGGAGAAAAGGAAGAACCTTCTGACAGTAAGAGATTTAAGACAGCAGTCCTCTTCTCCTTCCTTGTAGGTTTTTAAGCAGAGCTTGGCTGAACACCTGTCATGGATGTTTGAGCTGAGATTTCTGCCTTGCAAGGGGTTGGACTGGATGACCCTCAGGGTCCCCTCTACAATTCTAGGATGCTGGACAAGGTGGGCTCCCGATGGCCTCATCTAGGAGGCTGTTACATTCATCTGCCGAGCACTGGCATTCAGTGGCAGCCACAGAGCATGCCAGGCAGCCTGGACGAAAAGGCGGCCAAGGGCAGTGCCAGCCTGTGAGTCAGAGGGCAGAGATTCCTCGTCCAGCTCCAGCCTTCCGCCCCCACCCTGCCAGTCAGCTGGTGACCAGCTCCCACCCCAACCCCCACGCCAGCTGCCGGAGGGGAGGGAAGCAGCTGCCCCCTGGCTTGCCAAGGTCTGGAGGGCAGTGACAACGGGCAGCTCAGGCCCCTTCATCACAGCAGGAGCCCTTCGACCGCCCCATGGAGCAGAGGCGGAAAGGGAGCCTGGAAGAAGTGGGACCCCAGGGAAGGCAGGAAGCCCCCCACCCCAAGTGGGCTTCAGCCAGCCCCCTTTTCCAGCCTGGCCTGCCTCGCAGGACTGATGTGGGGACCAGGCGGGGAAGATGGGAGAAGCAGGCAGCAACCTCCCTTTGCCCCTTGCCAGCCAAAGGACTTCTGCATTTTTCAGGAAACTCTAATTGTTGCCTCCGCGATTCCATTTGTAACCAGCTCAACGTTGTATTTGGTGTCGCATCCTGGAGCCTGACAGCCGCCACTCCCTCTTCCAGTTCTCTCTCCAAAACAAGGCTCCCTTTTTGTAAAAATCCACCACCAAAAATCCCCTCTCTTGTTGTTGTTGTTTAGTCATTTAGTCGTGTCCGCCTCTTTGTGACCCCCTGGACCAGAGCACGCCAGGCCCTCCTGTCTTCCACTGCCTCCCGCAGTTTGGTCAAACTCATGCTGGTAGCTTCGAGAACACTGTCCAACCATCTCATCCTCTGTCGTCCCCTTCTCCTTGCGCCCTCCATCTTTCCCAACATCAGGGTCTTTTCCAGGGAGTCTTCTCTTCTCATGAGGTGGCCAAAATATTGGAGCCTCAGCTTCAGGATCTGTCCTTCCAGGGAGCACTCAGGCCTGATTTCCTTCAGAATGGAGAGGTTTGATCTTCTTGCAGTCCGTGGGACTCCAGAGTCTCCTCCAGCACCAGAATTCAAAAGCATCAATCCCCTCTCAAAACACCTCAGTTCCCTGATTCTTAGAGCTGAGCTCTCTCTCTTAAGGCAAACCTCTTCTGCCAAGTCTTCATTCCTTTGACAAGTTACAGACGGGCATAAAATTGAGATCCATCTCGAAAATCACATTATTTGCAGATGGAGGGGGGGGTGGACACACGCCCAGCCCACTTTTTGCTGTGCTTCATGCATTGCAGAGGGTTGGACCAGATGACCTTTGGGATCCCCTCCAATTTCTACGATTCTATATGCCAACTTTGATTTGGGGGTGCTTTCAGGCTGGGAACAGGTGAGTTTTCTAGGGACCTGGGGGCAAATTCCTGACTTCTTAGCATTGAGGGGGGGAGTAGGAATCACGGAGCCACAACACAATATAAGGTTCAATGCAGTAACATTTTCAAACAACAGGATTTGGGGGAGCCTGCAAGACCCCAAATAACTGAGCAACAGGGTGGATAAAAATCACTGATTTTTAACAAATTTAATCAGATTTTTTAAAATTTAAATTGGATTTTTAAAATAAAATGCTTTTGCAGGAAAAACCTTTCTAAAGATAGTTTTCTATTTAAAATACATTATAGTCCAAAGGCTATTCATCAGGTTTTGCTTTAAGTTTTTCATGTGTGGTAAAACTCAGTCTAAGGTTGTTGGGGTTTTTTTTTAAAAAAAGTTTAACCACATCAGTTAACAAACATGGATACAAAGGTTCTAATGTTATTATTTTAGTTAAATAAATTGTTTAAATTGTTACTAAGGAAATGATTATTCTTCTCCTTCCATTAAAGTACAGCAAATATAAGCAGTTAACTTATTAAACCTGACAATAATTTCACAATTGTCTGTCTATGTATTTCTAATAGTATAACCTAATCTGTATTTTTTTATATAACTGTAAAAACTACTCTGAAAATTTATTATTCCAAAAATGAAACCTTCATCTGGTTGCAAATATTAAGATTATACCAGCAAGAATGAGTCTTTCTGTAAAAAAATAAGGATTTAAATCAAGTCTTACTGACTAGTGATTTAAATCAATTTGATTTAAATCAAATCCTCCCTGCTGAGCAACCATGCCCTCAGACAGATAGACCCCACCACAAACACACACCCCCAATCTCTTGGGCGAAGTTTGGCCCCGTCACCTGCAATGGGGAATCTGCTGGAGGGAGGCCAAGTTCCACCCACCCGCCTGGCACTGGGCAGCCCCCTGGGCATCACATCTTCCACACGTGCCTCTCCCAAGCAGATGCCCCCCATCAGCACCTGCCCTCTCCCTGCTCAGCTGCCCCAGCGACCAGCCCAAGGGAGGGGCCAGGGTGGCACAGCATGGCAAGATGCCCACCCAGGGGCACCTGGGCCCAGGCAAACTCAGGGGTGCCAGGTGCTCTTTTTGTGTGCAACAGGACTGGCACCATCTGCCCATCTGCCAGGCTCTCCTTGGCTTCCCTGGCAGGAGGGAAGTTGGAGAGAGTGGCATCAGCCCTGCCTCACACGGCAGAGTCGCCTGAAGCCAAGCAGAGGGAGCTCAGTTGCTGCTGGAGCATAAAAATAATAATAAATTTTATTTATACCCTGCCCTCCCCAGCCAGAGCCAGGCTCAGGGCGGCTAACACCAATAAAATCACAGCAAAAACATAGTAAGGGGGGCAGGATTTAAAATAAAGGTTAAAATGCAATTTAAAATGCAGCCTCTTTTTAAAAGTAGTCCATAGATCACAACCGTAAGGGGAGGGAAACATAAGGGTCAGACTGAGTCCAAACCAAAGGCCAGGCGGAACAGATGTCAAGTCCTGCTGGGCCCTGGTCTCTTGTGACAGAGTGTTCCACCAAGTCGGGGCCAGTACTGAAAAGGCCCTGGCCCTAGTTGAGACCAATCTAACCACCTTGCGACTTGGGACCTCCAAAGTGTTGTTATTTGTGGACCTTAAGGTCCTCCGTGGGGCAGAGCAGGAGAGGCGGTCCTATAGACTCTTAATCTCGGGGTTCTGGGTTCGAGCCCCACATTAGGCAAAAAGATTTCTGCATTCATTGCAGGGGGTTGGGCTAGATGACCCCTGGCGTCCCTTCAGCTCCAGAATTCTATTTTTCTAAGGCAGCAGTTCTGCTAGTGTCGGGATGTGTCTGCTGCACACAAGCTACGTGGTGGCAGGCACCACGGCCCCAGAGTGCCACGTGGCGCCATGGGGAGTGCCATGGGTGTGTGGGGAAGGGGAAAGGTGGCCCCCACATGTGGGCAGAGGGCGAACGTCCTTCTGAACCTGGGTCTCCACTGCCAGGCGGTAATGGTTCTTACGGCCAGGCAGATGTGCAGGATTTAGCCCCATGAGCAAGAGGACTCGCACTCAAGACCAGCAGAGGCAGCTGCCAGGAAGAGGGGTGCTGAAGCCCCAAGCAGCCCCACTCCCCACCCCCCGGCAGCCCAGATAGCAGACGGCAGCTCCCTCCTCGCACCGCCCCCCCGGGTTGGAGAGGAAAGAATCTTTGAAAACGTGACAGAAATGTCTTCTGTTGCTTGGAAACCAAACGGCAAAACCAAGCGAACCCCCTAAAATACTATTCTTAGGTTCTGGAGCGGGTGGTCGCAGACCAGATCCAGGCGCTCTGGGAGGAAGCGGGTTTTCTGGATCCGTTTCAATTGGCGTTTAGGCCTCGTTTGAGCACAGAAACTGCTTTGGTCTCCCTGCATGATGACCTCTGTTGGGAGAGAGAGGGGAAAATGTGCCCCTGTTAATTCTCCTCGACCTCTCAGTGGCTTTCAATTCCATCAGCCATAGGATTCTTTTGGACCGGGGGTGGGTGGAACCGCTTTGTGGTGGTTCCGGTCCTACTCAGACGGTTTGTTCCAAGAGGGGGGTGCTTGGGGGTGTTCTTTGGCCCCATGGAGCCTTCACCGTGGGGTTTTTGAGGACTCAATTCTATCCCCTATATACTGTTTAACATCTACATGAGACCACTGAGTTGTGTTATTCTGAGGTTTGGGGTACGTTGTCAGAAATATACTGATGACACACAACTCTACTTCTCCTTGACACCTGCAGGTGAGGCAGTGGAAGTGCTGGAAGTCTTGCCTCAGTAATGGACTGGATGAGAGCCACAAACTGAAGCTCAATCCAGATACGACTGAGGCTGTGTTAGTGGGTGGTTCCTCAGACCAGATGGCTGGGAGGTGGCCTGCTTTTGATGGGGATACGCTTCCTCTGAAGGAGCAGGTTCGTAGCTTGGGGGTCTTCCTGGATCCTTTGCTGTTGCTCGAGGCTCAGGTGGTCTCAGTGGCCCAGAGTGCCTTCCATCATCTTCAGTTGGTGGCCCAGCTATGCCCCTATCTGGACAGGGATAGCCTAACTACTGTAGTCTATGCTCTGGTATCCTCAAGGTTAGATTACTGCAATGCGTTCTATGTAGGGCTTGCCTCTGAAGACGGTTCGGAAACTTCAGCTGGTGCAGAATTCAGCTACCAGGTTGCTCAGTGGAGGAAGACGGTTTGAGCATATTACACCGATCCTGGTCCGACTGCACTTGTTACCGATTAGTTTCTGGGCCCAATTCAAAGTTTTGACCTATAAAGCCTTAAATGGCTCAGGACCACAATACCTCAAGGACCACCTCTCTCCATATGAACCTACCCAGACCCTGAGATCACCTTCCGAGGCCCTCCTTCATGTGCCTCCTCCATGTGAAGTCCAGAGGGTGGCAACACGAGGACGGGGCCTTCTCTGCAGTGGCTCCCCATCTGTGGGATGCTCTCCCCAGGGAAGTTCGCCTAGCACCATCATTACATATCTTTAGGCACCAGGTGAAAACATTTCTCTCTAACCAGGCCTTGGCTGATGAACATTCTATGGCCTTTTAAATCTGTTTCGGGGGGGGGGGGGCGAAGGGTTTGCTCTTGCTCTTGTTCTTATCATGCATTTTGGCTTCTCACTTCGCATTTCTATGTTGTGAATCGCCCTGTGGTCTTCAGATGAAGGCTGGTACACAGATTTAATAAAGAATAAAGAATAATACTACTATGGTGCTCGTTCCACAATAAATGGTGACCTATGAGATTAGGAAAAGAGATACGAGGGAGTTGCCAGTGCCCGCCCACCCCACAAAAAATGGGTAAGGCTGAGTGGCCAAGAAACATGTGGGAGGGTGGGAGGAAGGAAGGGAAGACTAGAAGCTTGTCTTTGACAGAGCCACAGAAGACGGGCGGGTGCCTGTCCCCACCCCCAGAACACTTGCCGCCTCCGGCACAAGACGAATTGCAAGAGACAGGCCAGCGCCCAGGAATCTGCCACACTCCAGCCCCCCAGAGCTGCCTGTGGGTCAGTGGAGCTCTTGAGCCACAAACTCAAGGCAGCTGCTGCAGGATCCAAGCACAGCAAAAGCCACAGAAACCCAGAAGAAAAATGTGGGGCGTTTCGTACTCTAGCCGTAAGAGCCCCGGGGAGAGGGTGTGGCTGGGAGCAACCCACAGAATTGTAGAATTGTAGCGGTGGAAGGGAACTCCAAGAGACATCTAGTCCAACCTCTGCCATTGCAGGAATCAGAGCCGCCTCCCTGCTGGACCACCCCACACTACAGTTCTCCCCCCCCCCCAGGACTCAAAGTCCAGGCTTCTTCAGAGACCCCCAAGCAGCCCAAACGAACCAAGCAAAGGGGCACAACCCACAAATCTGGAATGGAATGGGGAGGCCATGGGGACTGTGCAACATATATATATATTACCAGCCCTCTGCCCACAATACACTTTGGGGGGGTGCAGTGGAGAAGAGCAGAGTTGGCCACTAAGCCAGTTGCCCACTGTCTGGCACCAAGCAAAAGGCAATTTGTTCCAAGCCAAACTTTCCTTTGCAAATCCAGACTTGAGTGTCCCTCCAGTGAAGGTGGAACAAGCTGGTTTTCTGCTGCCTGGATTCAAAGTACAAGAAAGGAGATTCGGACTAAACACCTGGAAGGACTTTCTGGCGGGAAGAGCCATTCAGCAGCAGAATGGACTCTCCTTCCTGGGAGGTTTTTAAGCAGAGATCGGACAGCCATCCGTCAGGGATGCTTGAGCTGAGATTCCTGCATTGCAGGGGGTGGACCAGAGGACCCCTGGGGTCCCTTCCAACTCCGCAGTTCTACAGTTATACGATTCCCTTTCCCATGGTTAGCTCAGAGTTAAGAGTCCCTTAAATGGGAAAGGGCACAGGAGCAGAACCTGTTTCTGGGCCCCAGGACGGCTGGATGTCCCAGAGGCAGAGAGCGAGACCCCCTTGCAAGCCTTGCTCTCCTCCCCAGCCCAAATTGCAGAAGGGAAGGAAGCAACTTCTGCTAGAACTTAACTGTGATACAAAATTGCCTATCACACACACGGGAATATATCGAATACAGTCATACCTCGGGTTACAGACGCTTCAGGTTGCGTGTTTTCAGGTTGCGAACCGTGCCGAACCCAGAAGTACCGTAATGGGTTACTTCCGGGTTTCCGCGGTCTCACATGCACAGAAGCGCCGAATCACAACCTATGCATGCGCAGACGAGGTGCTGCGGGTTGCGAATGTGCCTCCCACATGGATCACGTTCGCAACCCAAGCGTCCACTGTATATTTAATTCAACTGAGATCTTAGGAAGAGTAAACTACAAAGCCAAAAGTTTCAGCTGTGTGAATTTGTCTTTCGCTAGCAGGAACAAAACAGAGAAGCAAACAAAATACTGGCCATCTGTACAGTTTTGCCAAATTATATACTGTATTTGAAAGAGCGGCTTAAAAGTTCTGTAAGAGCCCCTTTCCTTGATCCATAGGAACAGAGGTGGACTAAAAGCAAGAATGTCTCGTTTTGTATCAACTGAAGGGGAAACTGTATCCAGTTAATGACTAAGCAAAATAGGACTCCTAAGAGGCGCCACAAGAAGACCAGAAAGTATCATCCTTTATGTTGGAAACATCAGGCGAAGAAACTCACTTTCCATTATGGTGTCTCTTTCCCAGAGAAGAAGCTCTTAGGGGAAATGTGAGGCCACAAGGACACTGAGGCCCTCTCCTCCTGATGCTGACAGGGCCTGAAAGCAACACAGTCACCTCAACAAGTCCTAACAAGAATCAGAGAACCGCAGAATCGGAAAGGACCCCAAGGGCATCTAGTCCAACCCCTGCAATGCAGGAAGAACCCAGGATAAACGAAAGAAAGGCAAGCCAGTTATTGGGAGCTAGACGTTGATGCTGACCTATCGGAATGGCCCCCAGTTAATGGAGATCTTGGCTGAAGACTCCAGAGGAAGCTGGATGGTCGTGGGGCGAGAGGAGAGGTCCTCCTCTTTTTGAAGCAGAAGCTGGCTAGAGAACTGGAAGTGGGGAGCAGAGACAAATGGGGCTGCTCCCCACAGAGGGATGTGGAAAGCACCCTCAGAAAGAGCAGGATTAGGCCATGAGCTTTTTGACTTGTCTGGAGTCGGGTGAACAGTGAGGTGAAACCGGAAGCACCAAATCCCCCACGCTAGAGATCATTGGGAAAGGAAGCGGAAATAAAACTGCCATCATGCCATCTATAATGTGATTTGGGAGGCCTGCGCCCCGTTCTGTTTGCCTCTCCTCCAAGAGGATATCGCACAGCTGGAGAAGGTTCCGAAAATGATGGAGAAGGGGATGCAGAAACTCCCCTCTGGGGAAAAGTTGCAGCATTGGGGGGATTTTCCGTTTGCAAAAAAAGGTGAACAAGAAGCGACAAGACGGATGTCTATAGAATTAGGCACAGTGCAAAGTTTTTCTTCCTGTCTCGCAATGCAGCTTCGTGAGCCGCCAAGGAGAGGGAGATCCAGAACTGGCAAGAGAAAGTCTCCTTTCAAGCAACGTGTAGGGAACTTGAGGAATTTGATCTGGCCCACCTGCAGGGCTCCTCCAGGTCCTCCTGGCCTGATCACCGCTGGCACACACCTGGTGAACAGGTATGGCCCAGGTAGCAACGCCAGGGCTTTTCCGGTACTGGGGGCACCCAGCCGGCGTCCAGCGAGTGGCAAGGCCAAAGGAAGGCAATTCCTAAAGGCTGAGGACCACGTGGGTCAGGCAAGTCACCGGCTTCAGCACCCAGCCTCCCCAACGGGGCCACCAGGGACTAGACCAGCCAGCTGCTGAGGTGCCCCCCAAATCTGGGCCACAGCAATCTAAACATGGCCAGACCAGTCTTAGAAAATCAAATATATCAGCTAGGCGCCCAATGGCACCTGAGAAGCAAGGTTACAGTCAGCAAAGCGGAATGTCTACTTGCCATTTTGGGGCAAGATTGCTCTCTAAAGTCATTTTCCAAATGAGGGATTGAGTGTGACTGAACATCCAGCCAGTTCATATGACAAGGCTGAGATGGGTGAAGAGCTTTGAGAACTTAAAGAAGGAAAGTCCCTTGATCCAGGGACAATCCACCTATATATTGGCCTATACTGACCTCTTTTTCTTAAGGTTGAGAAAGATCATTCATAACACAGGGATATTCTTCGCGAGTGTGAACGAGGCTGGGGGGTGGGGGAAGCAAAGATAAGCCACAACAATTCACTTGAACATTGGTCTCTTCTCCTGCTCAGGCTGCACGGCAAAAGCATTTCGGTTCCTGAAATTCATTCTGATTGTGCAGATAAAATAGAACGGATAGAATTCCACAGGACGTGTTGCTAGTGTGTGAAAACAGTCAGGATCCAAGGATCCAAGGCGCAGGCACGCACCTCCAGGTGGTGGAGACGTCAGGCACCCTCCTGGAACTCAGGCATCTTCACTTGGTTGCAAGTGGCCAGGAGCCAGGTGCAAAATGCGCCTGGCGGATTTCGAACACAGACCCAGGTGCAGCCAAGGAGGCTGCCTTTGAGGAGTTCCCTTGGCTGCACCTGGATGCCACGTAGAGAGTCTGGAAGGGAAAAGGACACCCACAGAAGGATACAGGATGCGTGTGGGGTTCAATGCCACCCTCACCCCTGGACTTCCAGCATTGAAGGCCAGAGCTGGATGAGTCCTTGGCATAAGGCTGGCACCTGTGGGTTGACCTGGCATTTCCAGCTCTTGACAAGATCCCCGCCTCCGAAACCAGCGATGCCCCCTCAGTCCCAGGTGTCTCCTTTCGGGGGGGGGGGCCTTGCAAGGCTTCTCCCTTCCTACCAAGCAATGAATGCCAGGCCACAGACAGACAGAAGGCACCTCTTCCTGGTTTCTCCTGCTGCCGCCAAGGCCCCATCCTGCCCCTGGCAGCAGAGTGGGCATACTTTTGAGGCTCCTACCAGCTCCCAGCGCTGCTCTGGTTCGCCAGAAGTGGCTCAGTCCTGCTGGCCACAGGACCCAGAAAAACTGCCTGTGGACAAACGCTGGCTCCCTTGGCCAGGAAAGTGAGATGAGTGCGCAACCCCAGGGTCCTCCGTGAGTGGACCTAATGGTCAGGGGCACCTTTACCTTTTTACCAGCTCCCAAATAGTAGCAGGAGGCAGAAATCCCCCTGCCCTGATGGATCATAAGCAGAAGCTCAAATTCCACCTCCCTGTGTGGCTTCCATTCCCTGCAGCAGCAACCTCCCTCCCTCTCATCCTGCCAGCTTCTGCATGTCTCTTTCCTTCTTCTTCCACCCAGGGATGCTCAGGAACAGTCCAGACTCTGCCCTTTTCTTCACAGGGGTCCCCCCAAGTACACCCCAAGCTCCCCCAGATGCAGGTGGCCCTTCCCAGAAACCATCCTCTCTCTCACCCCACCCCCCCTTTGTCCCACGCCAATCTCTCACCCGGAATCGTTTCCTTCCTTTGAGGCTCCCCGAGAGCTCCTGCCAAGCAGCACAGGTGGGGAGGTGGCGCTACAGGTTTGCCAACCTGCCAGTGGAGCGCAGGTGCTGCGCTGCCTCAGGGCAAGGCTTTCGGAGCAGTTCCACGCCCAGGTCGGGCGCAGAAAGTGCCACCCGCCTTCCCTGCCTGACAACTTCCACTCCCCCAGGCTGCCCTTCTTAGCAAAGGAGAGAGAAATAGGGTGCAGGCAGAACAGCTGGCATGGCTCCCCCAAGAGCTCTGCCCCCAGAGCTCCCTGGCCACGCAGAACAACAGCAATGGGCGCAGGCAGTGCCACGCAGAAGGGCCTCCTGCGCAGAGAGACGGAGCCACCAGCAGAAACCAAGGGAAATGGAGGGTGCTGCCATCGCCACCACCGTCTCCATGGCACTGAGCCCCCCATCGCCAGGGTCCGCCCCAGAGGGATGCTTTCACACCCTGACCCCAGCCAAAGGCAGAAGGGCTCTCTGGCCTGGCCACTCCAGCCCCAGGACCCTTCCAGAGAGCACCCGCTGGGCCTCAGAGCACCGGCATGAAAAGAGTGCCTCTGAGCTCGTGCAGAGAGCGTTTCTATAACTGAAGCCAGGTTCACCGCAGAGTTTACCAGGCAGGAGAAGGAGAGGGGGGCAGCCTTTGGTTCCTTGGAGGGGTTTGGGGCCCTCCTCACAAACTGCCAAGGGTCCTTGCCTGTAACAACAGTGCCCAGTCAAGCTCCCAAGCCCAGGACCCCTGGCTGGAAGGTGGGTGATTTGGGGGCTGCCCACCTGTTTTGGGGGGGCCTTCCTGGGGTTCAGAATGAGCTGCTTTGCACGCCAGGCTCCACTGCCCAACCCTGGAGGTTCTCCAGACCCCCAGCTGGCCAACAACCCTCCATCCCTTTGGGGCGCATCTGGCAGCATCAACATTGCCAGTCCCCTCTCTGGCCAGGAAGGGCACAGCCAAGGGCAGCCACAGGCATGGGGTGTGGAGGGGGCACAGCGCCACCCAGGGAACCTGGCGCAAGAGAGGCTGGCTTTGTGCGAGGAGGCCAAGAGGGTCTCCTTTCTCCCCCTCCCCGCACCCAAAACCAGGGTCCCTTGCAAAGTGCCAACAAACTCTGCCAAGTGCCAAAGCACGTGGTGCGGTGGGGGGGGGGATGCAAGAGGAGAGAACGGAAGGAAGGAAGGAAGGAAGGAAAGGAGGAAAGAAAGGAGTGACATTTGGCAAGGGATTAATCACAGCCTCTCTGCAGAGCCAATAAAACCTCCCCCCCCCCATCGGGAGCTCCATTTTCTGCTGCAGGAGAGAGAGATGCACACATAACAGCCCCCCCCCCCGGGGCGGAGGAGGCGGAGGCGGCTCCTCTGGCAAGGCAGGCGCCGCACAGCCCCTTCGGCCGCATCCTTCCCAGAGCATCCCCGAGGCCGCGCGGCGCCTGAGAGCCCCCGCCCCATCCCTCGACCTCCCCCCCGGCGCCGAGGCCGCCGCCCCTCCTCCGCCGCAGGAGCCCCGGCGCCCCCGGCCCGCCCCCTCCCTGCCCTGCCCCCCCGGCCGGGGGTCTCACCCTCGATGGAGATGACGTGCTCGCGGATCTGGCTCTGCAGCGCCAGGTCGTCGACGCGCTCGACCAGGTCGTAGATGGCGTAGATGTTGGGGTGCACCGACTCGAAGCGCCCGATCTCGGCGCGGATGGCCGCCGAGTTGGAGAGGCCGAACTGCGGCGAGGGCGCGCCGCCCGCGCCCGACGGGCCCGACGGGCCCCCCGGCGCCGCCAGGCTCTGCTGCGAGCCCGGCCCGCCGCCCTGCCCGCCCGGCCCGCCCTGGAAGTTCATGGCCGGCGCGGGAGGAGCAGGAGGACGACGAAGAAGACGGGGAGCAGGAGGACAACGGCGAGGGGGCGGCGGGCGAGGCTCGACGGGGCGGCGGGGCGGCTCAGCGGCGCGGGGCGGCGTCCGGGGCTGCGGGCTCCCGGCGCTGCATGGCGGCTCCCGGCGCTGCTCGGCGGCGGCTGGTCCTCCTCCTCCTCCTCCTCCTCTCCGGCCGGCGGCCCCGCCAGCAGCACAAGCAGCAGCGGCAGAAGCGGCGGCGGCGGCGGCGGCCCCGCGTCACGCAGCCGCCCCCGCTCCTCCTCCCGCGTCAGCGCCGGGCTGGCACCGCCCCCGGACGGAGGGAAGGAAGGAGGGAAGGAGGAAGGCAGGAAGGAGGAGAGCGGCCGAGGGGAGGAGGGATGCAGAGATGCGGGGCCGGCGGCGAGGGAAGGAGCCGCCTGCGCAAGCCCGGCCAGCGCTTATGTAAGGCGCGCGGCCGCGCCGTCGGGGGGAGCCGCGCGTGGCCCTCGCCCGCCTTGCGGGGACCCTCGGAGGGGGCCGGGCGGGGGTCCCGGGGCGGCAGGAGCGCGGCTGGCAACGTGCAGGCCGTCGGGGCGAGGAGCCCGCTGGGTGGATCAGCCCCGGTCCAGCAGCCTTTTCCCGCGGGGCCTCCCGGGAAGCAGCCCTCCCGAAGGGGGAGCCGAGACAACGTGGCTCCTAGGCTTCGCTGAATAAAATATGGTGGGGGCGCCCTGCATAACCAATCACAAGATGTGGCACGTGCACACCATTTTAATGGCAATGCCCATCAACTTTGGGGGGCTCAGCCCCCTCAGATATTTTATTGGGGGGTGAAGGGATCTCGCCCCCTAGGAGATGGCTCCTGTGCCTCCAAGATGGCCTTCTCCACCCCCACAGCTTGGCCAAAGCGTCCTTTGGAAGCCCGTCACTTGAACTCTGTGCTGAGAAGCCCTTCCTCCCTTCCGCCTGCCCAGTTTGATGCCTCCAACAGGGGAGGGGGCAGCGGCTGCAGTTGGGGGGTGACCCACGCCGCCTCCAAGGCCAGGGGCGTAGCGAGGGGTGGGCTCCCGCTGAGGGTGCAGGCCCAGGGGGGAGGAGGCTTCACAACAAATTCAAAGAAAGATGGCAAGAGCCAGAGACTGAGAGAGCTCCTTGACCAAGAAGGGGGCCTGGAATGGGTCAGTCTCTGCCCTCAGCCCAACCCAGAGAGCGGAGAGTCCATTTCATTTATTTCAGAGACTTCTGCCTTTCAAAACACAGTTTTCTCAAGGCTTCTCACAACACGTCTAAAGCATTTTTGGAGTAGGAAACATCAAGATCTAAAATATTAGCAACAAATATAAAACAAATTTTAAGTATCAAACACCAGTATCTAAAATATTAAAAACTAACAGAACAGCATAAATCAGGCCAGCAAAGCAAGACGGGAATGGCAGATTCATAGGTTTTTTTAAACAACAACCAACAAAACACAGTTTAAAACAAAGAGGATCATTACTTGAAAATCCAGTCCATCTTCTCTCTAAACTCTCTAAATATGTTTTTTTTAATCACTCATTGCTTCCTTATCTTTAGTTACATCCAGGGCTTTTTTCCCAGCTAGAACTCACCAGAACTCAGTTCTGACCCCTCAGGTGGGCACCACTGCCATTATAAGAGAACAAGGAAGGCGTTCATGGTGAGTTCCGGCCCCTCTTTCCCCAGAAAAGTTGCCCTGGTTACATCACAGAACTGTAGCCTTGGAAGGGACCCCCAGTGTCTTCTAGTCCAGCCCCCTGCAATGCAGGAATCACAGCTGAAGAATCATTGGCAGATGACCATTCAACCTCTGTTGAAAAAACCCAGAGAAGAAGGGTCCAAAACCTTCCCAGATAGAACATTGAACCATCAAACAGCTTCAGGAAGTTCTTCCTGATGTTTAGTCAGAATCTCCTTTCTTGCAACTTGAATGCATAGGTCCAGATCCTGCTCTCCAGAACAAGAGAAAACAAGCACGCTCCCTCCTCCATATTGGGAGATGGCTCTCATATCTCCTCTCAGTCTCCTCTTTTCCAGGCTAAATACCCTCAGCTCCTTCAACCACTCCTCATCAGGCTTAGTTTCCAGCCCCTCCATCATCTTGGCTGCCCTCCTCTGCCCACATTCCAGCTTGTCAACATCCTTCTTAAATTGTGGCTCCCAGAACTGGACACAGTATTCTAGGTGTGGCTTGACCAAGACAGAAGAGAGCAGAACCATGACCTCCCTTGATCTGGACCCTAGATATCTGTCGATGCAGCCTAGAATAGCATCAGCTTTTTTTGCTGCTGCATCACACGGTGGGCTCATGTTCAGCTTGTGGTCCACTAAGACCCCTGATCCTTTTCCCCATGTCCTGCTGTCAGGCCACGTGTCCCCCATCCTATATTTCTGCAGCTGGCTCTTCCTGTCCAAGTGTAGAACTTGGGGTTCCTTCCAGCTCTATGATTCTATGTCCTGAATCAGGGATCAGCAAACTTTATCAGCAGGGGGCTGGTCCACTGTCCCTCAGACCTTGTGGGGGGCCGGACTATATTTTGGGGAACAAAATGAACGAATTCCTATGCCCCACAAATAACCCAGAGATGCATTTTAAATAAAAGCACACATTCTACTCATGTAAAAACAGGACGGTCCGGATTTAGAAGGCGATTGGGCCGGATCTGGCCCGCGGACCTTAGTTTGCCCACCCCTGTCCTGAATCTTCCAACCTTGAGAGTGCACATTGCAGGATACAGCCCCTTGTCTGTACGGGTCCAGAGTTCCCTGCTCCCTTCGGCTGGGGGTGTTGCCCCCAGCCCAATCCCAGATGGGCTGTCCAGAGATGCTCAAGGCATGGTTGTCCTTTTCACACCATTCTGGGCATCTGTGTGTGCTTCCTCCCCCCCCACTCCTGGACCCACGCAGAGCCTGCTCTGCAGGAGGAGTCTTGGCATTTATCCCTCCCCCCCCCCCGCCTAATTGCTGCATGGGATTACTCTGCCCAGGAAGGAGATGTGCTCACTCAACATGCCTCCCCAGAGAAGCCCAGTTTTGACCAGCAGCCCTGTGCCTTCCGGGAGATCAGCTAACTGGGGGTCAGCGGAGGCCTGCAGACCCAGCCCCCACCCCATCGCTGGCATCTTCTTCAGGCCCAGAGCAGCACCCCCTCCAAGTGCCTGCACACACATCCTGCAGTTAATTGGCACCAGCTGCCAGATCAGCTGGGTGCTAATTACCCCCAGGCCCTAATAGGAGGTTTGGGTAGCAGAGCCCGAGTGACTCATCCAGAGGGCAGCAGGAGACAGGCAGGGAAACCTCCCACAGCTGGCGACAGACAGACAGACAGACAGACAGACAGACAGACGCACGCACACAGCCCTCACACCAAGGCTGGACTGCAGCTTTTTTGCATTCCTCGGGCTGCCCAGGAGGAAAGAGCTCCCCTCGCTGGGTCAGGCCAAAGGGTGCCCAACTGACCCAGGATCCTGTTCTCATAGTGGCTGAACAGATGCCCTCATTGGGAAACCAGTAAGCGGGATCTGGGCACAAGAGCAACTCTCCCCTCCTGCCGTTTCCAGCGAATGCAGACCCTCCAAGTGCCCCCATATTCCAGGGACAGTCCCAGATGTACAGAAGCCATCACAGTTTCTGTTTTCATCCTGAAATGTTCTGCTTTTCCTTAGGACGTCCCTATTTTCATTGGAGAAATGATGGAGGGGATGGTGGTCTTCAAAAGCATTGCTGCCTCTGACTGTGGATGCAGAGCACAGCATCCTGGCCAGGAGCCATCGACTGCCTCTCTTCCTCCTCCATGAATTTCTCCAATCCTCTTTTAATCCCTCTGCCATGGGAGCACATTCACCCAGTGCTTTTCCAGCTGCACTGGCTCCTGGTGGAATACAGGGTCAGATTTAAGGTGCTGGTTTTGACCTTTAAAGCCCTTCATGGCCTAGGACCCTCGTACCAGTGCAGCTGGTATAGCACCGGGTGAATGTGCCCATAAGGAGTCTCGCTGCGGCATTCTGCACCCCCTGGAGTTTCTGGGTCAGTCTCAAGGGCAGCCCCATGTAGAGTGACTTACAATAATACAGTCTGGAGGTGACCGTCGCTTGGATCACAGTGGCAATCTGCGCCTCCATGGAAAGCCTTTCTCAGGCAGGAACGCCAATCCGCCCCCCCCCCGGGTAATTCGAAAAATGTGAGGAAGACTCATATGTGGGGGAAATGTGGGGAAGGCTCCAGGTCCATATCCTCTCCCCCGGAAGGTACTGTTTGCTTATTTCAAATGCATGGATGAAAGGGCTGTTGTTGGCTCTTAGCCAAGGGAGTTCTGCTTTGCCTCCATGAATTCCAGTTTCTGGAATCCGCCCTCGGGTCTTGCTTGCAGGTTTCCCATTGGGGGCAACTGGTTGTGAGAAGAGGCTGATGGATTAGATGAGCCAGCAGGGTCTCCTTATGTTTTTATCTATTAAACCTATTAGTTTCTCGTCACCTAAAACCGTCTCCAAGCAACATACACAGAAGAACACTATAAAAGAGAATTATTATTATCACCATTATTATGTATAGCACCCTTCCTCCAAAGATCACAGGGTAGTTCACAACATAGACCATTCTTCCCGCATTGCGCGGGACTGAACTAGATGATCCTTGGGCATCCCTTCCATGATTCTATAAAATATTAAAATTCCATGCAGCATATAAAAAACAAAAACAGAGAAACCCCAAACAGTGATCACAATGGCAGCCCAGGAAGGAAAAAGAACATGACGTGTCCCGCCTCCTCATGAACCAGCAAATGAAAATAAGGACTGGACTGATGACACCCCCTCCGCTCCAGCCCAGCAGTCCCAGAAGCACGGCCTTGTAGTGGGACCCCAGGGGCACGTAGTCCAGCCCCGGCAATTCAGAAATCACAGCTGACCCACAGTGGGACCAGCAGTCAAGAAGGCATTTTCTGCCCATGCCATGGAGAGAAACGAGGGGCTCGTCAACCTGGGAAAGTAGCCCACCCAGGAGAAGGAAAACTCTAATCGTAAACCTCCATTTGTGAGAAAGTCTTCAGGAGTGAACCCCGAGGTGCAATTTGTAGAGAGAGAAGACAAGGTAAGGAGTGATGTCCAGCGGATTGCCAAACAATGTGCCTGTGATGGCCTGGGACTCGGACTCAGAACCAGAGAAGTCTCAGTCTACACTGGATCCTTTGCCTCAGGCATCATCTGAACCAAGCCTGGGGCCTGATCCTGAAGAGTCCCAGTCTGCACAGGTTCCCCTGCAGCAAACACCAGCTGGGCCGAGTCAGGGGCCTGATCCTGCCCTGGCTCCAGATGCAGGGATGACCTCCTTGCCTCTTGCTGGGCCATCACTTCCAGCTGCTCCACTACCAGTTGGGTCAAGGGAGGCTGAGGCGGCCTCTGGGTCTAGTCACCCACCTACGTCTCCTGAGCTGCAGAGACTGAGGTCTGAGAGGAGGAGAGACCTGAGTACTCGCAGGAGGAGTGCTCACCTTCAGGCGAGACAGGGAGGTGAGTCGCCGGGGGATCAGAACCGGCCGCTACCCTGACAAAGATAAAAGGCTGTCAGACCCCTCCCCAGGTTGCGGGAGCAACATTGCTGTATGCCAGATCCTGCCCCTGTCCTTGCCTGGTTTCCTGCCTTGGCCCTTTTGGACTGACTCCCAGCGGAGCCTTCGGATTCTGGACCGGTCCTGGCCCACGTTTCACGGGTTACCCCTGGGCCCAGCACAGTGCCAATGGCTACTGGCTAAAGCTGTGTCAGAACTTCCAGCTCACTGCTGGCAGCGGCAACGCTTGCAAAATGTACGAAGGCATGAAGAAAGCCTTTGGGCAACAGTCAGGAAAAATGCACCACGGAAAACTTTGTCTGGAGAGATGGTCGCAGACTGCAGCAAGCCAATGAAGTGATGGGCAGAGCACTCTCAAGAAGTGTACCCACAGGAAATTGACAGAATCCAGACTCTGCCTGTCTTGGAATTCTAACAGGCCCTCCCTCCCTTGACCAACTAAAGAATGCCCTCAACTCTCAGGCATGTGGAAAAGGCCCAGGGCAGGATGGAATCCCCCCAGAAGTGCTGAAAGCCTGGTTCAGTTCCTCCCTCCTGACACTCTTCCACAGCCTTTTCTCGCAGTGTTGGGAACAAGGATCCGTGCCACAAGACATGCGCAACTCCAGCATTGTGACAAAGGTGACCACCATGACAGCAAGAGCTACCATGGGATCCCTCTGCTACTGGGGGGAAAGCCTTGGTCTGTGTAGCTCTCAACGGATTGTGGTCGCTCACCCACAGGGTTTATTCCGAGTCACAATGTTGTGAGCACAACATTGAGCCATGGTTGACATGATGTTCTCAGTGCGCCAGCTGCTGGAGGAATGCTGAGAGCAGAGACGCCCCTTGCACATCGAGGCCTTTGACCTCCTCAGCCAAAAAGGTCTCTTCACGTGGCTCCACCAGATAAGATGTCCACCTCAGCTTCACGAAACGGTGTCCTTCCACAAGAATATGCGTGGCACAGTCCCATGTGATGGCTCATCCTCAGACGCCTTCCCCACAAAGAGTGGTATGAAGCAGTTGGAAGATGGATGGCGGCAGATTGAGGTTGAATCCTAACAAGACAGAAGTACTGTTTTGGGGGGACAGGGGGTGGGCGGGTGTGGGGGACTTCCTGGTCCTGAATGGGGTAACTGTGCCCCTGAAGGACCAGGTGCGCAGCCTGGGAGTCATTTTGGACTCACAGCTGTCCATGGAGGTGCAGGTCAATTCTGTGTCCAGGGCAGCTGTTTACCAGCTCCATCTGGTATGCAGGATGAGACCCTATCTGTCAGCAGACTGTCTCGCCAGAGTGGTGCATGCTCTGGTTGTCTCCCGCTTGGACTACTGCAATGGGCTCTGCATGGGGCTACCTTTGAAGGTGACCCGGAAACTACAACTAGTCCAGAATGCAGCAGCTACATACCCTGGTACTGGTTTGAATTAACTAAATAATGTATTTGGTTTGATAGGTATTTTTAGTCTTGTAATTTTTTTTGTTTTATTGTTGTGTATTTTTCTTTTTTCCTCTCTATTTCTTTTATACAATACACATTTATTCTAGATGTTTGATAATTTGATTATGTATACTGTAAAAACTATTGTAAGTCTAGAAATATCCAATGTAAGATTAGGGTTTTTTTCTTCTTTCTTTGTTTTATGTTTTGCATGTAATGTATGTTTAATAAACGTAAAAACAACAACACAGAATGCAGCAGCCTGACTGGTGACTGGGAGTGGCCGCCGAGACCACATAACACTGGTCTTGAAAGGCCTACATTGGCTCCCAGTACATTTCTGAGCACAATTCAAAGTGTTGTTGCTGAACTGGAAACCCCTAAACGGCCTCGGTCCAGTAGACCTGAAGGAGCGTCTCCATCCCCATCGTTCAGCCCTGACCCTGAGGTCCAGATCTGAGGGCCTTCTGGCAGTTCCCTCCCTGCGAGAAGTGAGGTTACAGGGAACCAGGCAGAGGGACTTCTCAGTGGTGGCGCCCTCCCTGTGGAACGCCCTCCCACCAATGTCCAGGAAATAAACAACTATCTGACTTTCAGAAGACATCTGAACGCAGCCCTGTTTAGGGAGGTTTTTAATGTCTGCTATTTTATTGTGCTTTTAATATTCTGTTTGAGACCACCCAGAGAGGAGGGGACAACCCATCCAGATGGACGGGGTACAAATATTATTTATTTAATTATTATTATTATTATTATAATTAATTAAGCAGGGCTGTGGTCTTCTTGCCCCAACCCCCTTTGGCATATTCTTTTTCCTGCTGCTCTCCTCTGCCTTCCTGGGAGACCGAAGTTGGTGTCTGGCAATGGGGGTCTGCGTTGGGGTTCTGCTCAACCTGGCACATCTCCACACCGAGACAAAAGTGGGGCTGATCCTTAAGTGAGAGATGTTTGCAGATAACGTGGCCATGACAGTGCATTCTGAAAAAGCTCTGCGGAGACCCCTCAACCACTTTGCCCAAGCCTGCGGGGAGTTCGGCCTGACCACCGGCCTGACAAGGACCAAGATCCTGGGCCAGGACACCGCCAGCACTCCAGGCATCAGCACTGGGGGCCACACGCTTGAGGTGGTGGAAGATTCTGTTACACTGGGTGTGCTGGGCACAGGGGTAACCCGTGAAACGCGGTCCAGGACCGGTCCAGAATCCGAAGGTTCTGCTGGGAGTCAATCCAACAGGGCCAAGGCAGGACACCAGACAGGAAACCAGGCAAGGACAGGTACAGGATCTCAGGCAGGATCTGGCATACAGCAATGTTGCTCCCACAACCTGGGGCGGGGTCTGACAGCCTTTTATCTTTGTCGGTGTAGCGGCCGGTCCTGATCCCCCAGCGACTCACCTCCCTGTCTCGCCCGAAGGCCAGCACTCCTCCTGCGAGTACTCAGGTCTCTCCTTCTCTCAGACCTCAAGTCTCTGCAGCTCAGGAGATGTCGGTGGGTTACTAGACCCAGAGGCCGCCTCAGCCGCCCCTGACCCAACTGGTAGTGGAGCAGCTGTAAGTGATGGCCCAGCCGGAGGCAACGAGGTCATCCCCGCATCTGGAGCCAGGGCAGGCTCAGGCCCCTGACTCAGTCCAGCTGGTGCTTGTTGCAGGGGAACCTGTGCAGACTGGGACTCTTCAGGATCAGGCCCCAGGCTTGGTTCAGCTGCCACCTGAGGCAAAGGATCCGGTGCGGACTGAGACTCCTCTGGTTCCGAGTCCCAGGCCATCGCACTGGGTTCTCCTATAACCAGAAAAGTCTCCATTGATGCTGAGCTGGACAAGCATGTTGGCAAGGCAGCTCTGGCAATGGTTGGCTTCTCCAAAGGGTCTGGGAGAATGGGGTGTCCAGTATCAGGATCCTTGCATGTTGGTCATGCTGCTTTGTGGCACTGAGCTGTGGTCAACTCGCAACTGGCAGGAGCGACGCCTCAGTGACTTCCGCATGCACTGATGAGGGGAGAGACTCTGTCAGGCAAGGCCTCCGCCCACCTGCCTTGCCCCACTCTCTGCTTCTCAATGTGTATTGTATTGTTTTATGTACTGTGGCTTGCCATTGTGTTATGGATTATAGTTTAGATATTATTGTAACTATTGAGTGGATTTCTGTTTACCTTTTATATGTTGATATTATTATTTTATACTATTCTAATCATTGTTGAATGTTACTTTTTTGATGGAGGCTGCCTATTTTAAAGTTATGTTTTATGATCACATTTTTGTATTGATAGATTGTTATAAGATGTACATTTTTTGTTTCTTCAGCTTGTAAACCGCCTTGAGTATTGTGAGATAGAACTGTGGTATACAAATTAAAAATGACGATGATGCCCTGCAACCGAAGGATTGGGGGCGTCACACGACAGGACAGAATTCCAAACGAAAAAGTGCTCTCCCAAGGCAACAATCCCAGCATGTTCACACTCCTGTCTCAGCGACGTTTGGCTTGGTCGTGTCCGTTGAATGGAGGACGGCAGGATCCCCAATGGGGTGCTGCCTTCGGGCACCAGGCCAACTGGCAGAGCAACTCTGCCTTACCAAGATGTCTGCCAGTGTGACACAAAGGCTGGCAACATCAGTCCTGCCGTGTGGGAATCCCATTCAGATGACCCCAGTGCCTGGAGACAGGCAGGGAGGTCCTGCATGAATAGCAATGACCAGAGAAGGAAGGATGGCTGGGAGGAGAAAGGCCCTGGTGCATCTGCAGCAACACAACCGGACACCTTCGTCTGCCCCGGCTGCAACAAAACATGTCTGTCCTGTATCAGTCTCTGCAGCCATGGCAGGTGCTGTAATAATAATAAATTTTATTTATACCCCGCCCTCCCTGGCCAGAGCCGGGCTCAGGGCGGCCAACAGCAATAAAATCACAGTAAAAACATAATAGGGGGAAAAAGAAGGGGGGGAACCAATTTAAAATACAGGTTAAAATGCAATTTAAAAAGCAGTCTCATTTTAAAATAGCCAATAAATCAAGACCATAAGGGGAGGGAAACATAAGAAACACTGAGTCCAAGCCAAAAGCCTGGTGGAACAGCTCTGTCTTGCAGGCCCTGCGGAAAGATGTCAAGTCCCGCAGGGCCCTAGTCTCTTGGGACAGAGCGTTCCACCAAGTCGGGGCCACGTCCGAAAAAGCCCTGGCTCTGGTTGAGGCCAGCCTAACCTCCTTGCGACCTGGGACCTCCAAAGTGTTGTTATTTGTGGACCTTAAGGTCCTCTGTGGGGCAGACCAGAAGAGGCGGTTTCCTAGGTACGAGGGTCCTAGGCCACATAGGGCTTTAAAGGTCAAAACCAGCACCTTGAACCTGATCCTGTACCCCACCGGGAGCCAGTGCAGCTGGGAAAGCACTGGGTGAATGTGATCCTGCAGCGAGTTGCAGCATTCTGCACCTGCTGGAGTTTCTGGGTCAGCTTCAGGGCAGCCTCACGTAGAGCGAGTTACAATAATCAAGCCTGGAGGTGACCGTTGCGTGGATCACAGTGGCCAGATCAGGGCGAGAGAGGGAAGGGACCAACTGCTTAATACGGCGGAGATGGAAAAATGCCACCTTTACTGTGGCTGCAACCTGCGCCTCCATGGAAAAGGAGGCGTTGAATGTTACACCCAACCTCTTGACAGAAGGTGCTGGCACTAATTGCGCCCCCGCAAGAGAGGGGAGTTGCCCCCTAACCCCATATCGTCCCGACCCAGCCACAGGACCTCTGTCTTCGAAGGATTTAACTTCAGCCGGCTCCCACGTAACCATCCAGCCACAGCTTCCAAGCATCTAGTCAGTGTGTCTGGGGCCGAGTCAGGATGGCCATCCATCAACAGATAAGTTGGGTGTCATCAGCAAGGGGGCGCTTAAGATACTAAAAAGCATTGGGGAAAGGATTGCGCCCTGTGGGACTTCCACATACCAAGATGTGGCGCGGCGACAACTCCCTCCCTTCCAACAGCTTGACTTTGCCCTCAAAGGTGCATTTTCCCAATGTCTCCCTAGCCAGACGGATGCCATTCAGGCACACCATGCTGCTTGAGACCATCTAGCCCTATATTGTCTACACTGACTGGCAGCTGCGGCTCTCCAGGGTTTCAAGGAGTCGTCTCTGCCAGCCCAGCCTGGAGGTGCTGCTGGGAACTGAACCCGGAACCTTCTGCCTGTCGCTGAGCTGCAACCCTAATAATACACTGAATCACAGAGGGACCACGAGGGTCATCTAGCAGAGGCTGTAGGCTCAGGCGCTGTCCTGCCTGGTGCTGCCACCGGCGCCGTTTGACTGGCTCTTGGGGTTGGGGTGCGGAGGGGGAGGCATTTTCCTCCTGCGCAATGCCATCCCTCGAGGCATTAAATTCATCCTCTGATGGGGGGACACAATGAAGCCGAATGTTGGAAGATTCAGGGCAGATCAAAGAAGGTCCTTCACACAGCACAGAGTTAACCTGTGGAACTCTCTGCCTCAGGAGTGCTAGATGGCTTTAAAAGAGGGTGAGAGGAGGAAAGGGCTTTGGATGGCCAGCTGCCTGATCCTTCTCTTCTTATGGATCTGTGGACATCAGGGCTGAGAGGAGAAGAATTGAGGGTCTCCTTCCCCCAGTTCCTCTCAAAGCTGCCTAGGGGCTGAACTGACATTGGCTACTGCCCCCTTCTGGCTGTCCCTGGCCTTGCACGTGGCTATCGGGGAGAGTTGGCTACTGCGCAGCCCAAGCGACCGTCACCCTCGGGATTCGGAAGGGCCTTTCTGCTGGGGAGTCTCCTTTCCCTATTTAATCCTCACGACAAGCCTGTGTGGGAGGTCAGGCTGAGAAGCAGCCCTCTTGTGGCAGGGAGTTCCACTGTCAAACTCTGTGCTGCACAGAGGAGGACTTCCTTTGGCCTCTTCTTAACCTTCTGGCCGCCTGCTTCATGGGATGCTGCCCACGAAGGAGGAATGATTCAGCGCAGAAGCCATTCAGGCCAATGCGCCTCTAGTCCAGCATCTTGTTCTCACAGAGGCCAGCAGATGTCCCAATGGGAAAACCTCAAGCAGGACTCGAACACAGAGCCGCTCTCCCCTCCTGCGTTTTCCAGCAACTGGTCTTGGGAAGCATTTCTGCCTCCGATTGTGGAGCCAGAGCACAGCCTTTCCTATCCTCTTCCTCCTCCCTCCAGAGGCCTGAGCCTCTTTTGAAGACATCCAGTTGGTGGCCTCCTGTGGCAGGGAGTTCCGCAGTTCAACTCTGCGCCGCAGGAAGCAGCCTTCCCTTTCTTCCTCCCGACTCCGCCCACATCCCGCTTCCTCCCCTTCCCCTTCCGGGAAGGGAAAACTACAGCGCCCACAATCCCCTGCGACGATCCACAAGGCACCGCGCGCCCCAACTACGGCCCCCGGCGTGCCTTGCGCGACGAGCGAGGGCGCCGCTCTCGCTCCGGAAGCCGGAAGTTGGGAGGGCGGGGACTACGAGGCCCACAATGCCGCGCGCCGGCGGCCGGAAGGGCGGGCGGGAGCGCCTGAGTGGCAGCGGGAGGAGGATGGAGGAGGCAGCGGCGGCGGCGGCTGGCGGGGTCGCGGGTGAGTCGGGGTCGCGGGGGGGGCGGTTGCTAGGAGACGCCTCCGCCAGGGGGCGGGGCCGAGTCCGGGGGGCGCCCCTCCCTCCCTCCCTCCCTCCTCCCGGGCGCCCACCTCGCAGGGCTGTTGTGAAGGCGGCGCCTGCGCGGGAAGGGAAGAGGCCCCGCCCTCTTCGGGGGGCACCCCGAGCGGAGCCCCAGGAGAGCAGCTGGATTGGGCCCTCTCAGCCTGGAGCCCCGAAGGGAGCGCTGCTTCCGGGGGGGATGGGCTCCCAGGCGCCTTTATTATTACGACTATTATTATTATTATTATTGATAGTGTTATTGCTATTATTGTATTTGCACCCCGCCCCCCTGGGCAGCTGGCAGCATGCTGCAAATAAAAACATAAGCACTGAGCAGACTCCCCTCTCCTGGGCTGCCTTCCGATGTCTCCTAAAGGCGACCTTGCTCCTCCTTTCCATGCTCTGTCCTGCACACAGAAACTCAGCTATACAATCTCATTGCCAAATGGCACCTCAAACCCTGTGGCCACAATGGAATGTGGTTTTTTTGTTGTGGGTTATTATTATTATTATTATTGGTTCTACAGTGGTACCTCAGGTTACACAGGCTTCAGGTTACAGACTCCGCTAACCCAGAAATAGTGCTTCAGGTTAAGAACTTTGCTTCAGGATGAGAACAGAAATTTTGCTCCAGCGGTGCAGCAGCAGCAGGAGGCCCCATTAGCTAAAGTGGTGCTTCAGGTTAAGAACAGTTTCAGGTTAAGAACAGACATCCAGAATGAATTAAGTTCATAACCCGAGGTACCACTGTATACAGCTTTATCTTTTAAAGAGCAAATCTCAAAGTGGCTTACAACGCATTGCAATATCAACTCAAAACAACCCAGAGCAAAACAAAAGTCAAGCTTCCAGGAGAATATTCCAGCTCCTTCTCTAAGGGGTCTCTGGCTTCCCCCAGTCACCTTCCTGGCAGCCAGAAATCTCCACTTGGTTGCAGTTAGACGTGTGCCAGTTGCAAAACACACCTGGCTAATTTCTAATGCTGCCTGCACAGCAAATGCCCTCCAGAACCAGATGCTGAAAACTGCAGGAGGAGACAGTATGGCCAGATCCTGCTTGTGGGCCCCTGGTTGGCTCCTGGGGGTGTTGGTGGGGGTGACAGGGACACTTAGCTTCCCATGAGCTGCCAGGCTGATTAAGGGTGAGACACCCCCACCCTCCCAACGCCCTTGGAAGCAGCAGCAACTGTGTCGTCTGCTTCCTCCACTGGAGGTTTCCAGCAGCCCCATAGACTTGGGGGCTGGGGGTTGGCTCTAGATCTCTGACATCGTTGTTTGAATTTTATCCATTTCCTAAAACCTAACCCGACTGTAAAACAAACCCCAATCGCCTCCAATCTTTCTACAAAAAAAAAGAGAAACCAAGGAAAAATTGCAACAGCAGTTCAAAACACAAAAGGTTTAAAGAGCAGAACGGGTTGAGAATCCGCTTTCTGAGCCTTGTGATTCTGGGGGGTGGGGAGTCTCCCTGCTGCTTCTCTTCTTCTCACTGCCCTCCTCTTTCCCTTCTGCCCCCCAGGCGTGTGAGGTGTGCCTCCCCCCGTCGCCATCGGCCATGGCTCTGATCGAGGGCGTGGGGGACGAAGTGACGGTCCTCTTTGGGGTGCTGTTGGTGCTGCTGGTGCTGGCCCTCGCCTGGTTCTCCACGCGCACGGTGGAGCGAGGGGACCCCCTCTTTGCTGCCTCCCCCCCTCTGGCCGCAGGGGGGCAGCCGCGGGAAGGAGGTCTCCTGGTGGAAGACAGGTCTGGGGCGCAGGTCTCGGGGGTCCGGCAGGTCAAGGATGAAGGGGCGTCATCTTCAGCTGCTGACTCGGACGCCGGGGGGCTCAGGCATCGGACGGCCCCCAGCCCTGCCCAGGGACCCCGGCTGGCCCCTGGCGCAGAAGCCCCCCCAGCAGACAACACCATCGTCCTGCGGCTGAAATTCCTGAATGACACAGAGCGCCTGGCTCGGGTCCACCCTGACGACACTGTCGGCACCTTGAAGAGGTGAGGGGCTTCCTGCGGAGTTTTGGGGGGCTGCCCCAGCACTGCTGATAGCTCCCTGTTGCTCAGTGAGGCTGGGGGTGAGTTCCCAGCCCCACTGAAAGGAGCCTCATCACCCACCCTTGTGGGGGGTCAGAATACAAATACGCAGCCAGCCCCCTTCTCCCTTAACCGGGGATGGATTTGAGCAATGGGATGCGTATCTGTGTCACTTTCCATTCCGACAAATCCCAAGCGGCTCAGAAAGATTAATAGGACATCACCAGTACGGCATAAACACACTGTTGTTGTTGTTATTATTATTATTTATTTAATTCTTGTTTAGCCCTTCGTCTGCAGATTCACAACATCAAGTGTATAATTTTAAAAAATCAATGATTATGGTCTAGAAAGCACGATTAGCAACCCAGCATCTGAGAAATAAGCTCAATGTTGGCGTTATGTAGTGTAAGTCGTATGATAGGCTTAACAAACCAACAGGGCATTTGTAATCTGTGAAACAATATTGAGAAAATAGCAACTGAAAAATGAGCTTCTGAGTTCATACACACACACACACACACTCCCCCACCCCCCCGCCTCCAATAACGAACTATTCAGTTCATTAAAAGGATCCTGAATTAGCAGAAATACCTACAGCAGATCCAGAGCTCCACTTATCAGGAGACCGTCTCCCTCTGGGTAGGGGTGGGGTTAACCTGCTGTCCCTTCTTAGTGGTCTTTGTAGACGGCCCGGCAGTCAGCTGCCCCTGTCCAAACTGAGCAGTGTTGGCAGCTTCCTTGTACTGAGTCTGACCCATTGCTTCAACTCACTTAGTATTGCCCACGCTGGTTGGCAGCAGTGGCCCTCTGGGATTTTGGGGAAGGTTTCCCCCCAGCCCTGCCTGGAGACGCTGTCGGTGGGGAGGGAAGCCGGGACCTTCTGCCTGTGAGGCAGATGCTCCGCTGGTTGAGCTGTGCCCTTTGGCCTTGCTTGGGGGGGCCTTTGGGGGTCCCTTCCAGCACTCCCGTGCTCCCCTTATTCAGCCCGTGCCAAGGGACATGAGCCTCTCTCCTTCTCTTTCCGCCCCGCCAGGACCCACTTCCCGGGCCAGGAGCAGCTGGTGCGCCTCATCTACCAGGGCCAGCTCCTCCGGGACGACTCTCAGACGCTCTCCGCCCTGCACCTCGCCCACAACAGCGTGGTGCACTGCCACATCTCGCAGAACCGGCCACCGCCTGCGCCCGCCCACGGCAACGGCACCCAGGCGGACGCCGCCCAGGCGGCCCTCAACGTGGGCAGCCTGATGGTGCCTCTCTTTGTGCTGATGCTGGGCGCCCTCTGGTACTTCCAGCTCCAGTACCGCCACGTCTTCACGGCCACGGCCACCACCTGCCTGGCGGGCCTCACCCTCGTCTTCAGCTTCGTGGCCTTCGCCGTCTACCGCAGATAGCGCCTGGATGAGGCCCGGACTCTGTGCGCCAGCCTGCCAGGGGAGGGCAGGGCCCCCGGGCGGACAGAGACCTCGCAGGCTCCCCGACTGCTGCCTCGGAGCTGCCTGGATGTGTCTTCCCTGCCTTTCGTCTTTGCGCCTCCCCCCAGGGGGAGGCACCCTCCCAGGATGCCACACGCAGCAGTGGGTGCCTTGCATGTACCTCCAAGCGGGACTGGACTGGAGGGGGCTGGGGAGGGGGGCAGGAGCCGCCTATGGTGCCTAAGTGGGGCAGGGGCCCTGGGGAGGGGCTGGTGGGGGTGGGGCCTTGTGTGCCTGGGCTGAGAGCAGCGGGCGGGTGGGGGGCGTGCCTGGCCATGGCTTCTTTTAAAATTAAAACTGTGAAGGATGGGAAGTGGTCTCCCTCGTGGTTTGTGGCTGGGGGGGGGGGCTAGAAACTCAGATGCATAAGCTCATCACCAAAGGCCACCTGAGAACTAGGTCATGGTTGCCACAACAGACTCTCTAGGCACCAATCCCCCCCCCCGGATGAAAATCGATTATAATTATATAATATATAATTATATTTTAAAGAGAAAATCTCCAAGCTGTTTACAACACATTGGAACATCAAATAAAGCAATCCAGAATGAAACGAATGCAAGCTTCAAGGAGAATATTTCAGTGACATTTTGCTTTCCCTGTATTTATTTGGTGACTTCGTTTATAGAGCTGCCCCACAGCAGAAGGACTCCAGGAAGGCAGTGTGGGGCAGTGGTGAGAGGGTCGGACGAGGACCTGGGAGATCAGGGTTCGAATCTCCACTCCGTCCCAAGTCTAGCCAGGTGACCTTGGAGTCAGTCTCAGTCACAGGGTCGTTGTGGAGATTTATCTGAGGAGGGGGTGAACCGTGGACTCCTTGGGGGAAAAGGTGGGGTACTAATGCAGTGAATAAGCTCTTCTGCTGCCCTGCTTCAGGAAGCTGGAGGGAGCAGCCAGGTGGAGATACCTGGTGCCCAGAGGTCTCCATGGGGTTGCAACTGGAGCCGCGCCAGTAGCCAAATGCGTCTGGTGCCAGTCGCATCTCTCACTGTGGGTCCTGGCCCAGCAGCTACAGCTGTGGGGGTCCCGTGGGGGTCCTGCCAGAGGCAGGATAGAGAAGTGCTCTGAGGGTGGGGGGCAGGCAGCCTGGAGACCTTGTTCCAAGCTTTGTTCTCTGTGGGTGGAAGTGCTTGTCCTTTGGGGAAGAGGGCAGACCATGACTCTGTTTGTTGTCTTCCCTGACAGCCACCTCCTGGCTGCTGCTGCTTCAGAGAGTGTCCGAGGCGGCCTGAGGTTCGTCCCCAGAGCCAGCTGCCTCCTCAGCACTGGAAATGCCCCTGGCCAGCCGTCAGAGGGATGTGGGCATTTCCCCCTCCCCCCCCCGTGCCACAGCACCCTGCTCCTGAGAGCGCCAGCGTGGCGTAGTGAGTTGTGCGCCCCAAGAGCAAAAGGGGGGAATCCAGGCATGCTAAGGGGTGTGTGTCATGCGCAGCCATTGGAGAAAAGGTGGGGGGCAGGTGCAGTGATGATAAAGGGAAACATAATAGACACTCGGTTCTTAGTTGGAAGGTTTCTAAGCAGAGGCTGCGAGAGCTGCAACTCTGGCATTGCAGGGGGCTGGACTAGATGACCCCTGGGAGCCCTTCCGACTCCGATTTTGTGCTTCTCTATGGTGGAGTTGGAAGGGAGCCCAGAGGTCATCTAGTCCAGCCCCCTGCAGTGCAGGCCTCTTTTGCCCCACGTGGCGCTCGAACCCGCGACCCCGAGCTCAGGCGTCTCCTGCGGGACCGACGGCGCTCTTCCTTCCCCCGCCGGGGGCTGCGCTGGATGGCCTCTGGGGGCCCCTTCGCCCTCGGCTTCCGCCCGGCGCCAAAGCGGAGCAGCACGCTCTCCCAGGCCACGCCCCCTCTCTCTCCGCCCAATCGCAGCCCGGCGAATACCCGGAAGCTCCCGCCTCCTCTTGCCGCTCGCTCCCGACCGGAAACCGGAAGAGGCGGCGCGGCGTCCGGAGCGCATGCAGATGAGGGGGCGTGGCCTCCTGGAGGTGGCGGCGGGCGCGCAGGCCGGCATCGCACCGGGGCAGCTCCGGGGTGAGGAAGCGAGGTGAGGAAGGGGAGGCCGGGCGGGGAGGGGGGGAGCGAGAGAGAGAAGGGGTCCGGGGTCATCCAGCCCATCCCCGCCCGGAAGGCGGCCTGGCAGCGGAGAAGCTCAGCAAGCTCGACCCCCCCAAAATGAATGTGCATTTCCAACATATAAGATAAAAAACCACATAAAATAAAACCTACACCCAGTGTCTGGACCTCTTAGGCCAGGGGTCAGCAATCTTTCCAGCGGGGGCCGGTCCCCTGTCCCTCAGACCTTGTGGGGGGCCGGACTATATTTTGAAAAAACATATATGAGCGAATTCCTCTGCCCCACAAACAACCCAGAGGTGCATTTTCAATAAAAGCTCACATTCTACTCATGTCAAAACGCGCTGATTCCCGGACCGTCCGGGGGCCGGATTTAGAAGGCGATTGAGCCAGATCCGACCCCGGGCCTTAGGCTGCCTGCCCGTGTATTAGGTCCATAAATTACCATACAGTCATACCTCGGGTTACATACGCTTCAGGTTGCGTTTTTTTCGGGTTGCAGACCGCCAAAATCTGGAAGTTCCGGAATGGGTTGCTTCCAGGTTTTGGCAGTCGTGCATGCACAGAAGATGCTAAATTGCACTTTGCATGTGCAGAAGCGCTGAATCACAACCCGCATGTGTGCAGACACACCACTGCAGGTTGCGGATGCTGTGGGTTGCAAACGTGCACCCCACACGGACCACATTTGCAACCCGCACTGTATAGCATATACAGTGGTACTTCAGGTTACATACTTAATCCATTCCGGAGATCCGTTCTTAACTTGAAACTGTTCTTAACCTGAAGCACCACTTTAGCTAATGGGGCCTCCTGCTGCCGCTGCGCCTCCGCTGCACGATTTCTGTTCTCGTCCTGAAGCAAAGTTCTTAACCTGAAGCACTATTTCTGGTTTAGCGGAGTCTGTAACCTGAAGCGTATGTAACCCAAGGTACCACTGTATATTCAACGCAAAAAACTGTGGCCATTTGTTGCTGACAAAGGACAGGTGGACATAGAAAGGGCCCCATTCGCTTCAGGAGCTGAGGGCCACATCAGACCTCTATCCGGCCCTGGCTGAAGGGATCTTGGCCTCGAGAAAGGCAGACACTTTCACCCCAAGGGGCGGATGAACATTGCTTTGGGTTCTGGGAATGGACTCAGGGCGGGGGTTCCAACGGAAGCTGGGGTGGGGGGGGGCTTCTCTGCCTCTGTCTCCATCGCTCTGGACACCTTCCTGACCCAGGCCAAATGTTTGGGCAAAGTCCAACCATAATTTGCTTCCTGGACACCCAACAGGCAGCTGTTCCACAGGGCAGGTGCCCCCACCAGAAGGCACTCTCCTCTTTTAATGCCTCCCAGGTGGGTGGCCCCCTTGCCTCTTCTGGCAGGGAGTTCCACAGGTTAACAGCAACCCCCTTGCCTAAGGGCACAGTGCTGCAGCATGGCCCTCGCCTGGGTTTTCTAGGCTGGGGGTGCTGGATCCGGACCTCACCGCCTCCCTTCTCTCCCGCAGGTCTGGGGCTGCCGCTGCCCCCCACTTTGCCCCCTGCCATGCTGCTGCTCCTCCGGGCCCTGAGCAGGGGGGGCACCAGCCCCTCGGCCCCCTGGGCTGACCTGGGCGGGGCGGGCCTGCTCCCGACCTGCAGCTTCTGCCTGGGGAGGGCCAAGCCCCCTGCCTCACCGCCGGAACCTGGTCCCCCGCATCCAGCTGCGGCCCCCGAGGGGTCGCCGGAGAGGCGGAGCAGCTTTTTGGCCCTGAAGCGTCTGCTGGAGCGATCGCGCAGCGTCCCCGAGCTCCTGCGCTGGCTGTGGCAGAACCCGGGCCGGGTGTCGGGTGCGCATTATGCCCTGGCCCTCGGCCACCTGGGCCGCCTGCTCCCCCCGGGCGAGGGGGGTCCCCGCCTGGAGGCCCTCCTGCACCAGCCCGACTTCCAGCATCTCAGTCGTGCCGTCGCCAGGCGCTGCGCCCACTTTGACGATGCCACCCTCGTCCGCTGCCTCCAGGCCTCGGCTGCGCTGGGTGAGACCCGGGAATGGGGGGGGGATCTGGGAATGGTCGAGCGGGAAGGGAATCCCAAAGGTCCTCTAGTCCAACCCCCGGGCTCTCAATGCTTGCCCGAGTCCCCATGCCAGGGCCAGCTGAATATCTCTGAGCCTCTCTGCTGGGGCTGATTTATTTATCCCACAAACTTATTTATACCATGCCTGATTGGGAAAAGACCTCAAGGTGGTTTAGAAGGAAGGACAAAGCAGTGAAGTTGCCGCCGGGAAGAAGGGAAAATAATTTGAAAAGTTAAAATAACAGCTTAGCCCTCAGCAAAGTGAAGCTCCATTGACAGAGCCAGAGACTCCGAATCTCAGGGCTGTGGGTTTGAGCTCCACACTGGGAAAAGGATTCCTGCAGGGTGGGGTTGGACTAGATGACCCAGGCTCCCTTCCATGATTAAAAACAGATTAAGACTTGCACCAGGGCAGGATTTGTCATACTATGTTTTTAGCAAGTACCCCAAAGGCTCCTGCCTATCAGAAGTTCCAAAATGTATTATTAGTATTATTATTATTAATTTAACTTTATGTATCGCCTTTCATCCAAAGCTTATTTTTTTTAAAATAAAATTTTTATTGATTTTCCAGCATATATTATAAGACATTACAAATAACAATACAGAAACAAACAAACATATAAACATGTATAATTTCATAACCTTTTTTCCTTATACCCAATTTTGACGACTTCCCCATGCCTCCCTTTTCTGCATCCCTGTTTTAAACTTTTTCAGCAACCCCTGATCTAAATTACTTGTAATTCCCTTTCTTTAACCTTTTTTCTCTTATCCAATCATTTATCGCTGCAAATCTGCTTTGCTTTACCCATGACATTTTAACACTCAGTAATTTTACAACAGTTTTTAAGATAAAATTTGAATTTCTTCCAGTCTTCTTCCACCGTCTCTTTCCCTTGGTCACGGATTCTGCCCGTCATCTCAGCCAGTCCCATATAGTCAATCACCTTCGTCTGCCACTCTTCCAGCGTGGGTAGTTCTTGTGTCTTCCAATACTTTGCTAAAAGGACTCTTGCTGCTGTTGTGGCATACATAAAGAACGTCCTATCTTTCCTTGACACCAATTGGCCTACCATGCCCAGGAGAAAAGCCTCTGGTTTCTTATGAAAGGTACACTTAAGAACCTTCTTAATTTCATTATAGATCATTTCCCAGAAGACCTTAATCCTTGGGCACGTCCACCAAAGGTGATAGAAAGTACCCTCAGTTTCATTACATTTCCAGCATTTATTATTGGGCAAATGATAGATTTTTACAAGCTTGACTGGGGTCATGTACCACCTATAAATCATTTTCATAATATTCTCTCTTAAGGCATTACATGCCGTGAACTTTATACCGGTGGTCCATAACTGTTCCCAGTCAGCAAACATAATGTCATGACCAATATCTTGTGCCCATTTAATCATAGCTGATTTAACCGTTTCATCCTGTGTATTCCATTTCAACAGCAAGTTGTACATTCTTGACAAATTCTTAGTATTGGGTTCTAACAATTCTGTTTCTAACTTTGATCTTTCCACCTGGAAGCCGATTTTCCTGTCCTGTTTGAATACTTCATTTATCTGGCAATAGTGAAGCCAGTCTCTTACTTTGGACTTCAATTTCTCATAACTCTGTAGTTTCACCTTTCCCCCCTCTTGTTCTATAATTTCCCAATATTTTGGCCATTTAGATTCCATATTAAGTTTTTTCACTTCCTTTGCTTCCATTGGTGACAACCACCTGGGGGTTTTATTTTCCAACAAGTCTTTATATCTAATCCAGACATTGTATAGTGCTTTCCTAACAATATGACTCTTGAAACCTTTATGAGTCTTTACCTTGTCATACCATATATATGCATGCCAACCAAACCTATTATTGAACCCTTCCAAGTCCAAAATGTCTGTGTTCTCAAGAAGTAGCCAGTCTTTCAGCCAGCAAAAAGCCGCTGATTCATAATACAATTTTAAGTCCGGCAGGGCAAACCCCCCTCTTTCTTTTGCATCAGTTAATATCTTAAATTTTATTCTGGGCTTTTTGCCCTGCCAGACAAATCTAGATATATCTTTCTGCCACCTCTTGAAGCAGTCCATTTTGTCCACAATCTGCAATGTTTGAAACAAAAACATTCTTGGCAAAACATTCATCTTAATAACAGCAATTCGGCCTAACAAGGAAAGTCTCAAATCCAAAGCTTACATGGAGGTTTATAATATAAAAACACAAAAATACTGATCACAGTAACAAACAAAAACAATACACTCCCATTTTGAAAGACCGTAGATAGCTTAAACAGCTTTAGTCCTGGCGACTAAGGATACGTAATGAGGGCACCAGCTGAGTCTCTTGTGGGGGGGATTGCACAAACGGGGAGCCACTGCAAATAAGGCCCCGTTCTCATGCTGCCACCGTGTGGGGCGCTGCTGGGTCCCTGGGGGCTTTGGGGGGTGGCGGGGGGTGTGGGCAGGAGGGGCTGAAGGCAGTCCTTGGCGTTGACCAGGCCTTTCTCTTCTGGCTTCCCAAGAGCTGCCCCGCAGGGTCGGGCAGCGGTGGGACGGCCTCCCCCTAACCCCTGCTCTGCCCCAGGCCTGCCTGGAGACGGCCGTCTGGTCCTGGCGCTGCAGGATGAGGCCCAGAGGCGGCTGGAGCGCCTCCGGCAGAGGGACGTCTCGACGGTCAGCAGCAACAACATGCGCCTCCGCCCACTGTGCCACGCTGCTGCTACCACCACCCCTCCAGCGGAGTCCTGCCAAGGCAGCCCAGAGGAACAGCGCCGCCTGCAGACCCTCTTTTTGCTCCTCTCCTACTACCGCCTGCGGGCCCAGAAGCAGCAGGAAGAAGCCCCACTGGTGCGGCGCGAGTTCCTGCGCCTGGTGCGTCTCTCGCTGCGCCAGCTGCAGGTTGCGCAGGAACAGGAGCTGGCGCTGCTGGAGGAGATGCTCTGTCTCTGCGCCCGCGAGGCCCCTGGCAGCGACACCCTGGGCGCCATCTTCGGATCCCGGCTCTTCTACCAGAACCGCCGGGAGAACTTTGTCCGCAGCATGGCAGGTGGGTGCCAGGGGGGGCGTGCGGGGAAGCGGGAGGCGGTGCCCAGGGGGGTCAGCTGTGGGTGCAAACATTTATTAATTTTCCCTTTCTAAACCCATGTAGAAAAACCCCAAACAAAAATGCAGCTCCCTTCTATGATTGGATCAAAGACTTGTACAAACTTGGAACCTATTATAACAAATACAGTAAGAGGTTAAGATCTGGTGAAGTCCAAGAACAAATCTTAACCTCTTACTGTATTTGTAATAATAGGTTCCAAGTTTGTACAAGTCTTTGTTTTTGTTTTTCCAATTCATCAGCATCAGTCGTTTTGCCATGGTCAGGGCATGGAGTGTCCACTCGCATTGTCCTTTTGCAAGGTTCCATGTGCTGGGTATATAATTCAAGAGGATATTTTGCTCTGTAAATGAAAGGTTGCTCCATACAGTTCTGTTGATGGTTTCGGTTACCTTCTGCCAAAAGATATTTTGATACAAGACAATGAAAAAGCAAATGTACCTGTTGCATCTCCAGCAGTTAAATACCTTAGATAGTCTTTTTTAAAACAAATGTAATGGGGTCCAATATATTGTAAATATTATTCTTTGTTGTATGAGCCTCAATTTAAGGTTCAGAGACGCCTTCGTCATAGCAGTTAAAACAGTTTCCCACCGTGTGGTTGAAATTGAGATCTGTAGCTGTGAGTGCAAACATGTGGGTGTGTCTGGGGGGTGGCTCTTGGGCACAGAGGGGGCTGTGGGCGTCTCGGTGCCCCCCCATGAACTGCTGCTGCGCAAAGGGCTCCCCCTGCACCCTTCATCCCAGGATTTGCAGTTATGATACAATACGATACGATATCTTTATTGTCATTGTCCCATACAGAACAATGAAATTGAAAAATCTACATAAGACATTCAAAACCCCCTAAAAACTCTGAAACCCCATTTTAAAATGCAATATACTCCTATAGAGACTCTTCATACTGCGTTTAAAACCAGAATTTCATTTGGGTAGAAACTGTTTCTCAGGCGGCTAGTCCTGGTCTTTATAACCCTGGACCTTCTTCCAGAAGGCAGCAGAGGGCGCACCAGAGCCTTTTATTGAACCACTTCATATAATCCCATAATGCTACAGCTGGCAGGGACCCTGAGGTCATCCAGTCCAACCCCCTGCAATGCAGGAATCTGTTGCCCAACGTGGGGCTTGAACCCATGGCCCGGAGATCAAATGTCTTACGCTGCACCAACTGAGCTATCCCTGTGGGCGGCAGAAGGGGATTTTCCTATGGGGCTGGTGGGGCAGAGCTCCAGTGCCCCTCAGGGTAGAAACACTTCGATTGGAGCAAGTGAACAGAGGGGAGGCCAAGGGCAGAGAAGGGCTCTGAGGAAACCAGCAGGAGAGACAGTATCGCATAGGGGTTAGAGTCATGGGATACCAGGGTTCGAATCCTGCCTCTCAGTCATGAAGCTCATGGGGTGTGATCAGTCAGCAGAGCCTGAGACTCTTAATCTCAGGGTCGTGGGTTCGAACCCCACTCCAGGCAACACATTCCTGCATGTCTGGGGGTTGGACTAGATGACCCTGTGGTCCCTTCCAGCTCTGCATTTTCATGATTTCCCCAGCCTCAGCTCCCTCACAGAGTTGTTGTGGGGGTTGACTGAGGGTGGGGAGAGCCTGTTGGGATACTGCCAGGAAGATGGGGGCATCAGGCAGGCCCCCAGCTGGCTCCAGCCACCGGCCGTCAGCCGGCGATCACCGGTCTCCCTTGGAACAGCATCAAACAGCGACACAAGCCTCAGATACGTTAAGAGACCCGTGCATAAATCTTCACACAGCAGAAGTGGCGGACAGAGAAATGTGTAAGCATATTTACAGCATTTATTCAGCATAGTTCAGGAACAAAGGAAAAAACATGTCTGCTTCCCTTCGTCTCCAGCAAAACAGCTAAAAGCAAAAGCGATATACAAATGGAAGTTCCCAGCAAGTGCTGGAAGTAAACAGGCATGTGACACACAACAGTCATGCTTGTTCCTTCTAAGGTGGAACGGAACTATATCCTAACAGAGCCCCATACGCCTCCTTGAGCTCCTTGTAGGAGCTTGTAGGTGGGCTTCTCAATGCCAGCAAGCGAGCGGGGGAGCTTCTGGGGTCTCCTTGCAGCTCAGCCCCACGGGACACCCACCCTCTGCTCACACCCCTCCTGCCACGGAGAGCCCTCCGCCTTCCGAGGAAGCCTGTCCCACGGCCTTCGGGGGCACGCTGTTTATTTGGGGGGCCTGCTGAGCTGCTCTTTCTCCCCGCAGACTGGTTCCCTGGCAAGGCGGGGGGCTTGACCCCTCCCACCATGGCCCTGGTTGCCAAATACTTGGCCCGCCACCGCCTGCGGGAGCCTCGCCTGCTGGACGCCATTGCCACCTTCCTGCTGGAAAGAGCACAGCAGCTGGACAGCAAGGTGAGCTTCGGTGGGGGGGGAGCCTTCCTGTTTGGGGTGCCCCTACCCAGAGGTCAAGGAGGACGGACAGACCACCCTGCGCCCCCTGCCCCGGGGTCAAGAGAGAGGGAGCAGCCTGGCACCCCCCACTCGCCCAGCCTACCAGCTCAGCTCGCTTGCTGCTGTGGGTTTCTTTTGGGGGGGGGGACAAGGACCTGGGAAGAGCCAAAGTACTGGATGAGGCCCATGGCCCACTCAGTATCCTCTTTGCACAGGGGCCCTAAAGGGAAACCCCTGAGCAGGATTCGAACACAGGAGCAGCTCTGGGGTTTCCAGCAACTGGGATTCAGAAGCATCCCAACAGAGGAGAGAGAGAGAGAGAGGCCTGCAAGTATAGGGCAGTATACAAATTTAATTAATAATAATAAGAATAATAAGTCATTGCTCGCAGTCTCCTCCTCCTCCACATATTTGCCCGTTTCTCTTCTGAAGCTGCCCAAGATGCTTCTCATCCCTGCCTTCAACTGGATTTAGATATGGAGGAGAGGATGTTAAGTGATTATCCTTCCTCTTTTCCTGTGTGTCAGAGTGCAGGTACCTGCTTCACTGGAGAAAAACCATCTGTGCGCAGCTCATCTCTAGAAGCTTTTAGGACAAGATTGCATAAACTTTTAGAAACATTAGGATGCTTCAGGCAGACTTGGATTACCGTAATTTTCGCTCCATAGGGCACACCGGACCATAGGGCGCACCTAGTTTTTAGGGGGGGAAATAAAAAAAATAAAATATCCACCCCGCTCGCTGTCTTGGCTTCCCCAGCCCCCAGAACAGGCTGCTGTCCGCAAGCCTTCGGAGCCCAGCGGGAACTCCTGCCGCGCTCTGAAGGCTTGCGGATAGCTGCCTGAAGCCTGGAGAGCGAGAGGGGTCAGTGCGCACCGACCCCCCTCGCTCTCCAGGCTTCAGCGAAAGCCTGCATTTGCCCCATAGGATGCACATATATTTCCCCTTCATTTTTTCCCCCTGTGCATTTAATGGCAGCTCGATGTGCCAATTTTATTATTTTTTTTATAATAATTTTTATTAAGGATTTTACATTACAAAAAACAATCAATCTTTCCAGCTCCTTATTTTTCATTTACTTGTTTCTAGGACCTCCTCATACCACCCTTTTTTTGTATTCCAAGTTCAAGTTATTAATTCAACAATTTCTTTCCCTCTTTTTGCTACCCAGATCTCATTGTTAAATTATTACGCTCTTAGATTTTTACTTATGTAAACCCATTTTTTCATATTCTTTTAGCCCATCACAGCTAGAAACCACTTAGTTCCAATCCAACATTATTCTAAAATTCCTTAATTTTACAATATCTCTGTAAATAATCTTTAAATTTCTTCCAATCTTCCTCCACTGACTCTTCTCCCTGGTCTCGAATCCTGCCGGTCATTTCCGCCAATTCCATATAGTCCATCACCTTCACCTGCCATTCTTCCAAAGTGGGTAAATCTTGTGTCTTCCAATATTTTGCAATAAGTATTCTTGCTGCTGTTGTGGCGTACATAAAAAAAGTTCTATCCTTCTTTAACACCGATTGGTCAACTATGCCCAGGAGAAAGGCCTCTGGTTTCTTCACATATTTCCCCTTCATTTTTGGAGGGGAAAAAGTGCATCCTATAGAGCGAAAAATACGGTATCTTCTCACTTTTTATCTTTACAAAAAAATCACTCTCAGGCTCTTGCGTAAGCAAGGAAAACATCAGTTTTACTCACATCAAAAGTCCTGCCAGGGTTCAGCAGATACAGGGATGCAAATTTTGCAAGCAGTAGCCCCTAACAGTTACGGAAGTCCATGGCCCAGTTCAATTTGTGTGCTCCCTGGAGGAGAGCAAAGAAATGTCCTCCCCCATTGCAGGCTGGAAAAAGTGGAGATTAAGTTTCTCTTCTTCCCTTTCCCTCCACATAGGATTAGAGGATATTATTATTATTATTATTATTATTATTATTATTATTATTATTATTTATATGTGGCTTTTCATCCGAAGATCTCAGGGTGGCTCATTTGTGATCTCGGCTGCTCATCCTGTGGCAGGGAGTTCCACCGTTTAGCAGCTGGGGTTCTCCCTGATCCCTGGAGCAGCCCACTTCTCTGAGGCTGCCCTGGTCTGAGGCTCTTGGGGGTCTGGAAGCCCCACCAGCGCAGGTCCCCTCCCAGTGTGATCTGCTGATCACATTGGGACCCGCTCCCTGGCCATTGCCCTGCACGGGGGGGGGCCTAGATGACCCTCGGGTCCCTTCCGACCGGACGGTTCTGCAAAGTGTGTGCCGGAGTCCAGCCTCCCTGGGGCTTTGGGGGGGGCAGGACGCGATGTTGGGGGGGGGAGGGCAGAGAGCCTGACCCCCCAGGCCTCTCCTCCTGCAGATGATCCAGAAGCTGGTCTTCCCCTTCAGCCGGTTGAACTTCCGCCCGTCCAACCACGCCGCCCTCTTCCCCCGCCTGGAGGCGGCTCTGCAGAAGCCGGGCGTCTCCCCGCTGGCCGCCCTCAACGTCCTCATGTCCTTGGTGCAACTCGGCCACTTCCCCCCCGCCCTCCTGCGCCAAGTCTTCTCTCCCGCCTTCCTGGCCAACGTCACCAGTAGGTTCCCGCCTGGCGGGGGGTTGGGATGGATGACCACCGGGGTCCCTCCGCTCCCATGCTGCCGTTCTGCCATTCCGTGGGCCTCGGGAGGCCGGGAGGTCCGGCGTTTTTTTAGGGGGGGGTTGCTGTTCTTCGGGGCCCCCGCCTTGAGCATCTGATGAGGGGCAGCTCCCCTTCTCCCCCCCCAGGCAGCCCCTGTGGGCGGATTGTGCTGCGCTACCTCTCCCTCTTGGACGCGGCTGTGGCGCTGGAGGTCCCCGGGTACCACGGCCCCCGCCTGCCCCCCCAGTACCACGTGCGCATGTTTGAAGGGGCGCTCACCGCAGACGAGGCCAACCGCAAGTACAGGTCAGAGCCTGGGGGGCGCCAGGGAGGGGGTTGCGCTTTAGGGCTGGGCTTGCCAGGGGTTGGGATGGATGACCCTCTGGGGTCCCATTCATCTCTCCTAGGAAATGCCCATGGACTTGGTGTGAATGACTCAATCCTTTTTTGGAGAGGGGAATATTTAACCTCGGGGTGGGTGCAATAACTGGGGGAGAAAGACCCCCCCAGGCTAGGAGGGGAAGAGGCGCTGAGCTGCCATGTGTCTTTTGGGGGACGGGGGGGCCTTTGCTGCACTGACCCCCCCTTCTCTTTGCTCCTCAGCTACAAAGGCCTGGTGGGAGAGGCTCTCTGCCAGCTGGTGGGCAGGGGGTGCTTCCGGCAGGACGAGGTGGTGCCCCCGGGATATTGCCTAGGTGAGTCGGGGGGCCCGTCCTTTGGGGCCTGTGGGGTGGGGAAGGGCTCCCCAGCCGGAGAAGGGGGCTTGGCTTTGGCCCCCAGGTCCCTGGCTTCCTTTGCTGTATCAGAGCCGAGGTTCGCCTTCCGCCAGGGCTGCTCTTTTGGGCGATTCCTGGGGTTGGACTAGATGACTCAGGGGTCCCTTCCAAGGCCCCGATCCTTCGATTCTCGGATAGGTGCCCTTGGTGTGTGTTGGGCAGGAGAGTGGGAAGGCATGCTCCCCTTCTCCCCCCCCCCCAACTCTCCTGGCATTTAAGGGGCAGAGGCGGGTGAACAATTTTCCATTTTAAAAACCGGTCGTAAAAGATCACCAACGGATCCAGTCTCAGTTCTGGGGTCAGATTGAATTTTCCACGCCAAAGTCTGTCTGTTTCTACAGCCTCTTTGCTTCTTCCCACTTTAGGTATAAATTGATGGATCCCATTAGCTTGCCTCATCTTTTAAATATTTGCAAATATTTCAACAGAAACGAATTCCTGCTCTAAACGCTTAGAGTGCCTTTAAGGGACGTTTTATAGAATCCGTGGACTCGGGGGTTGGGCTGGATGACCCCTGGGGTCTCTCCCAACTCTGCAATCCTGAGATTCTATGAATCTTTCCTCCCGCCCCAATGAAGCGCTCCAGTTCAGCTGCTTTGGGCTGTTAGGGATAAAAAAATCATCAGGGATTTTTCCTTTCTTAATAATTTGCGAAAACCTGCTTTCATCTCCAAGCCTTTCCAAACTCTGTTCTGATCAGTTGGACCTTCTTGGTCCTTTGACATGTCACATGCAGTGGATCGTGCCACCATCCCCCCCACCTGTAACTGCAGGCTCCCTGGGGGAAAGAGTGCTCCTGAGCCCATGCAAAGTGTTTTTTAGCCACCAAGCAACCCCACTTCTCCCTTTGTCTGGAACCCGCAGCCGATCCCCATTTCTCTCTTTCTCCGCAGACTTCCTGCTCTGGGTCACCTCTTCCGGCAGCGTTCTCCCCCTGGGGGGGCCCCACAGCTCTCCCAAGGGTGCTGCCACCGCCCTCGCCTCTGGATCACAGAACCCACCATCTTTGGGGCTGGAGTCGACAGCAGGGTCTCAGCTGCCCCCGGACAGCTTGTGTGGCCCCAGCCGGGAGCCCTCGCCAGGGACCCCCTCCCTGAGCAGCCCCACACGGACGGACCACTCCCTGGCGGGCCCCCCCTGCAGCAGCAATGGGACCCACTTTTTCTTCCCCGCCTGGGGGCCAGAGACTGGGCAGGAGCTCCGCCTCCCCCCAGCGGACGAAGGGGGCCCCTTCTCCCCCCAGGGGCCCAGCACCAAAGGCGCAGCGCAGGGTGCTCCACAGGAGGAGGAGGGGGTCCACAGGTACCTGCAGCATGAATGGGGGGGAGGCACCTCTGACCCGGCGCCACAGTCATGGGGGGGGGGCTGGTGCTTTTTCCGTCGCTTGGCCACTGAAAGGAGCCAAGTGCTTTGCTCTCTCAGCCCATTCTGCTGCGGTTCCGGCATTGCAGCGGGTTGGACTAGATGACCGCTGGGGGTCCCTCTTCAGTTCTGTGCTTCTTTCCTTCCTGACCCAGCGAGGGCCCAGAGCCGGCTCAGTTTGCAGGCTGACTGCCCTTTGGCCCCCGTCTTTGCAGAGCAAGGCAGTGGCTAGCCTCTTCTGGCGGTGGCTCACAGCCTGTGGTCAGAACATGTCTGGGTTCGGCTGGGCCAGGAATGCCAAGCCTGGGGGGGCTGAGTTATGGGGAGAGATTGGGCTGGAGCCTGTTTGCGGAAGTGGCAGCCGTTTTGGGGGTACAGAGGAGCCAAGCCTGACCCCTGCAAACCCCTGGAGGTGGCTGTGCCAGGGTACCATCTAGTGCCAAGGGGGGCTGAGCCTGCAGGTGCTCTTCCCCCATCTTCTTGCGCCTGGGGAGGGGGCCTGCCCCCCATTTCTGACCAGGGGAGGTGGCCACATCCTCCAGACCTTGCAGCGTTTTTTTCTGGGGCTCTAACTGGGGGGACTTTGAGTGATGGGGGGCACACACTCCCTTTGATGCCAGCACCCCATTTCCTCCCCCCCCCCCGCCAGGGTGGTGCTGTCTGTCAACGACCAATGGCATTACTGCCACAGCTCCTCGGTCCTGGTGGGCTCTCGGGCCATGCGCAGCCGACATCTCCGTCTGTTGGGCTACTACCTTGTGCAGGTAAGCGAGACTCTCCCTCCCCACACTTCCGGATGGGCTGGGCCGCTCCCTGGCAGCGTTTGCTGGCTGTGCTGCCCGGAGGGGTCCCCTTGGGCCGGATCCAGCAGTCAGGCTCTTCGGACGCCCGCGTGGAGCCTCCGGGAGCAGGAGCAGTCTACCTGGACGCCCAGGGTCCCAGGGTCTTTTGGCCGGCAGGCTCTTCCTCTGTTCTTCCGCTCTGCAGCTGCCCTACCAGGAGCTGGCGAAAATGAGGGGCGTCGAGGAGACCAAGGTCTACCTGAGACGGAAGCTGGAGGAGCTGCAGTTCTGAAGCAGACGCCTAGGTGTGGGTCTGTGTGGGTCACCGGACAGCGGGCACGTCTGGGGATGGTGTGGGTCTTTTCTTGCAGAGCACACATTCCCCCAGTGCACCCCTGAGACGGATTCGTTTGAGGTACAAGAGAGGGTTTTTCTTTGCAATAATAAATTAAAATAAATTAAAATAATAATAATAATAATAAAGAGGCGAAAAGTCCAGACCAGCTTCCTTCTCTTGCTTTATTTCCCTCCGTCGTTCAGAAAGGAATGGGGCAGAGGGCTCCTTTCCGCCGCCCCCCAGCCTCCCCACAACACATCGTCCTGCCTCCAGCGCGGCCCTATGGACCTGCCCCACTCACTTCCTTGGGGAGGGGTTTCTCTGCCCGGGACCCCACTTTCCTGGGGGCGCCTCTTCCTTGGCCTTCGGCTGGGCGTGGTTGGGGAGGCAGTGCCCCCCAGGTGAGGGGAGAGCCCCTGCCCCACTGCCCTTGCCGGACACCCCACCCTAAGAAAGCCGCGTTGAGATTGGATGGGGCTGGAGGGTGATTGTCTTTGGGGGCGAGGGTGGGGCACGCCCCCCGCCCCCTCTAAGGCTGGCGCAAGGAAGCAAAGGGGTGGGGGTGTCTCGGGGGGGTGAGTGTGCTGAGCGCCCCCAGAGGCGGCTGGGGGATGTGGGGCGACCCCTCTGCTCCGGGGCAAGAAGGCACTGGGGGTGGGGGTGGCTGGTCAAGGCACTGGGGTGCCATCTCCAGGGCCCTTTCCGGCCGCTGCCCTGCGGGTCTCCGTCCATGCTGCCCGCCTCACACGGGCATGGGCATCTCATTGTACTCGTCCACCCCTTCCCTCTCGTCCAGGATGGGCTCGGCCTCTGCTGCGTCCAGCTGTGGGGCAGAAGAGAGAGGGGGCTCAGGGGCAGCGGGGGGAGGAGGAAGGGGCTGCTTCTGCTCCCCCCGGCACCCCCGGCCCCAGGAGCGGAGGCACCAGCACAGCCCGCTTCCCCCCTGCCTTGTGAGGGCTCTGCGCCCGGTGGGGCCTCCTCTGCGTTGGCCACTTACACACTTCATCTCCCTCTCGGTGAAGATGCGGCTGAGCAGGCACATGCGCAGGGGGACCGTCAGGATGAGGATGAAGGGGAAGGCCAGCGAGGCCACCGTGGACATGACGGCCCACAGCACCGCCAGGCAGGCCAGCTGCAGCAGCGTGAAGAGGTGCATCCGCAGCGTCCGCACCTGCAGGGTCACAAGCGCAGCGTCGGAAAGGGGACCCTGGGAGGTCATCCGGCCCAATCCCCGGTTACAGCTCCAGGATCCCCACCCCAGCTTGCCCCACTGGTCCCAGAATAAGGGGGGCCAGACCTACGCCTTTTGAGGTTCAGACTGTGTTGGGGGGTCCCATCGTAACCAGCAACGAGGTCCAGATCACCCCATTCCCTTTCCAATGGGGTTTTTCCATGACAGATTCCCACATTAAAAAATTAAATATTAACTGCTACAACAGATTTTGATGAAAATGGCTGTCCTGGATTAGCTCACCTGTCAAAGTCACTGGGCTGAATAAAAATGCCCAGTGCCATATAGTTTTCCAGGCCCCACCTTGGGCAAAAGATCCCTGCCTTGCAAGGGGTTGGACTGGATGACCCTTGGGGTTCCCTTCCTACAATCCTGTGATTCTTTTCTGAGCCACACATTCGCATCCCGAGAGCTTCCTGGCTGTGACACTTCCTGGAGACGACGCTGGAAGAATCTGAACGCTCTTCAGCAGAATGGCCAACTTACCGCCTTTACATTTGTGCCGCTGATTCTCAGACATTGGGATTGTTGAAATAGATGAAATAGATGCCGCTAGAAATTAATCCGTTTCAGCCATGCAGCTCAAACTGGGTCTACTGGACCCATTTTTTTTTTAAAAAAGCAACGTGGACAGAAGTTGCTTTTGGGGCCCCTCCTGTGGAGCCAGGGGCAGAAAGACCCTCTGGGGAAATGGGGCTCTGTGGGGTGCAAAGAGCCTCTCCCCTGACCCCCCACGGGAGACCCACCTGCCCCCACCCCAAACCCCAGGCCAGGCCCTCCCCTCTGACCTTCTTGACGTAGGTGACGTCCGGGTGGTGCTTGGGGGGCATAAGCAGCAGGTGGAGACGCTCGTAGAACTGGATCCCGTTCAGAGAGGTGACGCCCATGTAGAGGAAGATCCCAAAGAGGACGGCCAGGGGGATCTTGCGCAGAAGGTCGCCAATCACGATGGACAGGCCTGGAGAGGGAGGGGGAACAGGGCGGTTCAGCCAGAGTCCTGCCAGACCCCAACATCCCCCAGGAGTGGTGCAGAGGGGGTCTTGTCTCCCCCAATGCCCCCACTTTGGGGCATCTCCATCAAGCAAAGTGCCAAGATGGAGAATGCATGGAGAAGTACGATGACGCATTTATACAAAATATAGTCATTTAAAAGAAAACACGTACGTTTTTGGATAATGAAATCAATATCTAGACAAGTATATGGAATTGTAAGGGTTAACTCTTAGGACTCAGCGAAATAGCCATTTGATTGCACTATAAAAATGAATCCCCAGATGGCGCAAGAGAGCAGAACATTTTAAAATGTGGTTTTCCATAGAGATTTTCCCCCTTTGTTATTCTGACTTATTTATAGCGTTTTTTCCCTGTGTCTAGATCAGTGGTCCCCAATTAGCTCATTACTGAGGACTCCCTATTTTTCAAAAGCCACCACGGAACCCCTACTTTTGAAAATTTAGATAACTCTACGGGAGTTACCTCCGCAAAGCAATTTTCGGAACAAAATGTGGAGTAGCCCCTAATAAGCAAAGGATTTTAGGTATTCTAAAAAACAGACTAGGACTGAGCGATATCTGGTTTTCAGCATAGGGACGTATCAGCAGCTAAATATGATATTCCAATATATGTCTGAAATTGGAGATCTGGCATGGGGCTGAGGGCTGGGCGATGTCAGGTTTCCAACATTGTGGTATATCACCAGCTGAACATTGCGGTTTGGTGATATACAGCAATGTTGAAATGAGCTGCATTGGCTGCAGTCTGGAGCCAATGCAGCTGCCTAAGTCTGCCCCCCTGCTCAGCTGCAATGCAGGAGTTTAATAATAATAATAATAATAATAATTTATTATTTTTGCCCTGCCCATCTGGCTGGGTTTCCCCAGCCACTCTGGATGGCTCCCAACTGAATATTAAAAACACAATACAGCATTAAACATTAAAAACTTCCCTAAGCAGCCTTCAGATGTCTTCTAAAAGTCAGATAGTTGCTTATTTCCTTGACATCTAATGGGAGGGAGCCACCACCGAGAAGGCCCTCTGCCTGGTTCCCTGTAACCTCACTTCTTGCAGGAGGGAACTGCCAGAAGGCCCTTGGAGCTGGACCTCAGTGTCTGGGCAGAACGATGGGGGTGGAGATGCTCCTTCAAGGTCCCCCTCAGGGTCCTCCAGCCCACTTTGAGGAGGGGGGCACTCCTGGTCCTTAAGACCCCCCCCCAAAAGCAAGGAAGTCTTCCTTAATATTGCATTTGCCTTTCTCTCTCCTGGTTCTCCTCTTCTTCGTCCACAGCTGCCCTGCCAGGCGGGCTCCCCTGAGCGGCCCCTGGGGTGTTGGGGGTGGGCCCCCTTCCCCGGCTGGCGACTCACCCACAAGCAGGGCCACCACCAGCCCGGTGACGCGCTGCTCCTTGACCTCCTGGATCTTGGGCTTGTCCCCGGGCGCCACGGCCTTGCTCATGACGGTGAGGGCGTTGGCGTGGGTGACGGAGCGCACAGTGGCGGCCGCCAGCCAGGGCAGCCCAAAGAGGGCGCAGAAGCCCCCCATGGCCACAATCAGGAGCAGGTCCAGGTGGAAGCCGGAGCCCTTCTGCAGCTTCCGCTCCTTCTTGCTGATGATCAGCCTGGGGGGCGAAGCAGGCAAGACGGTTAGGAAATGATATATAATGAAGCTTAGAATAACCCAAAGCCTTCCTCTGAGGAATTCTAGGAGCCAAAATCCCAAGGGAGCAGAAAAGACTATTTATGTACGCAACCGTGGCGACATGGATGTTACTGGCCCAGAGATGGAAAGAAGATAAAACAGAAGAATGGCAGATCTAGTGGATGGATCATGCCAAAATGAGGAAGATCTAAATTTTAATAACCTGATGAAGAGAGCACAGCAGAGGTTAGATTTTTCTGAGAATCCTCTGGAAAAACAATCTCTCAAAGGACCTGTTGATGGCATTTTACCATTGTACTGTGGAGAGTGTATTAACTTATGGTCTCTGTGTGTGGTTTGGGAGCTGCATGGTCAGGGGGAAAACAATGCTGTCCAGGGTTGTAAAGACTGTGGAGAGAATAATTGGGTGCACTCTTCCCACCTTGGATCAAATCTGTGCTTCCAGGTGCCATAAGAAAGCTACAGAGATAGCGCAGGATAGTGCGCACCCCGGAAATGATCTCTTTCAGCTTCTGCCTTCTGGAAGAAGGTACAGGGTTATAAAGACTAGGACTAGCTGCCTGAGAAACAGTTTCTACCCAAATGCGTTTTTGGTTTTAAATGCAGTGTAAGGTAGTCTCTGTGGGAGTATATTGTATTTAATTATGGGGTATCAGAGTTTTTAGGGGCTGACCAGGTTGGGATAGCTGGGATAGCAGGCTTGTTGGGTTTTGAATGTCTGATGTAGATTTTTTCCAATTTCGTTGTTCTGTATGTGACAATGACAATAAAGATTATCGTATCGTAAAAATAAGGAATGGGGAAAATTTATATTTTACCTTAAAAACTATTGCAAACAGTTGAAATCGTTAGTAGGGTTGGAAGAACGCTTCTGGTTTAATGATGAACTTTGGACATAATGGAGATGTGAAAGATTTAGACTATTATAAAAGATGCAGGAGGAAGTGATTAATAATAGGACCCGCAAATGGGAGAAGTCCAGGAGATTCCTGGGAATATTGCTTTTATGTTGTATGTTGGTGTTTGTAAAATTTACAAGTGAAAACCAAATAAATTTATTAAATGAAATAAAAATAATATTAAGAAAGGAACCGGCGCCCGCTGAAACCCCTTGGCCTGCCCTCCCCTCCCGATTCCTAGAGAGGACCCCCCCCGGCCAAAGGGTCCCCCTTGGGACAGACCCCGGGCGTCCTGGGCGTGACTCACGTGGTGATTTGCGTCTCCATGAAGATGAGGATGAAGACCAGGACGGCCGGCAGGGCGCTGGCCACCATCATCCAGACGGGGAAGGCCTGGCTCTCGCCCAGGGGGTTGATCACCCAGCCCCGCTTCTGGGGGTCCGTGACTGAGAAGCCGTGGGGCACCGAGAGTTTCTGCGGGGGAGGAGGGGAGAGAGGAGGTGGGCGAGAGGGAGAGGAGAATCGTAGAAGGGGTTCCGGGGAGGAAAATGTCAGAGGGACCCCCAAAGGTCATCTAGTCCAACCCCCGGCAATGCAGGAATGTCCACTAAAGGAGATAGCCAGGCTTGAAAACCTCCAAGGAAGGAGGTTGCTAAGATCCAACAATCTAGGCTTCCATATGTCAACCCTACAATAATCCACTAGGATGGAATAATGCACAATAAAAGGAACTCTCAGGATGCCAGCAAATAATTAATTTGTTGTTGTTATTGGTATTATTATTATTATTATTGGTATTGTTAACTGATTCTGCCAAGTCCCAGTCCAGCACTGTAACCACCGCACAGCACTGCCTGCCTCCTCCGTTCCAGGATTCTTTGGGGCGCTGAGGCCACCTGCCTGCTCACCTGTGTGTAGGTGTCCCGGATGCTGTAGTCCACCAGCACCATGATGAGGATAGCGATGGGCACCCCGAAATCCCCAATCACACGCCGGACCTGCCCAGAGAGAAAGAGGGAGAGACTTGCTCAGCGCCTGGACTCCCAGCCCTTGCCTTCAAGAGCCGTTTCTGGTGAGCATGTGGCTTTAAGGCAAGGGGCCTCTGAGGGTGTGCAGAGTGCCCCCGAGACCCTCCTGCCATCCGCCCAGGAGGCCTCTCCACCCTCTCGCCACCCCCCCATGTCATTTTTAATTTGAATCCCACGTTTCTCTATTGCTGCACGCAAAGCGGTTGACAAGCTGAAGAAACCCCAAAAAGTTAAACGTAACAATACGATCCAACGCAAAAATATATAATCACAATTAAAAGAGGTTTTAATATAATGGCAGAGTTGGGAAACACCCCTGAGGGTCATCCATCTCACCCCCTGCAATGCAAGAATCGGTGACGGGGGGCCACCCAATCTCTGCTTAAAAACCTCCGAGGAAGGAACTTTATCAACTAAAGCAACATTTGACAATCTACTGGGCTCATAGGATGAACTCTCCAAATTCCTGCAAATAAGGGAATCCTCTCTCTTGGCAATTGCGGCCATTCTCTTGCTCTGGCCGCCCAATTCTTCCCTGACCCCCCCCCCCAGGCCACGCACCCGTCCCGGGAAGAAGCGGCTGTTCTTGAACTTGCGCAGGAAGAAGGCGATGAAGAAGGTGCCGGCCATGAGGACCAGCGAGAGGAGGGCCGTGTTGGGCTGGCCGGTCACTTTGGCCGCGGAGCGGACGGCCGTCCCGTTGCCCAAGACCAGGCTGATGTCGCCGGTGCCGTTGGCCTTGGTGCAGCTGTTGAGCGGGTGCTCCTGGAAGATCTGCCCAGAGACAAAATCTTTCCCGTTTGTTTCTTGCAAGGAATCCTTATCCTTGCTTGGTTGGTTTTTATATTGTTTCACAGAATGCTTTTTAACTGGTTTTCCACTGAGAGTGTATTTTGGCAGTGGTGGCATCCCTCTATCTCGAGAGACAATGGAGTGTGCCTCTGGGGATGAATTCAAACTGCTGCCAAAATGAACTCTCCAGGGCACAAGATATAGGACATAACATACAAATGGAAGACTGGGAAAAATTATGGAAAGTGAATTTAAAATTCGCTGATTGCATATTGTTCAAAGAGAACTATATGAAAATGATGTATAGATGGTACATTACAGCTGTAAAAATGGCAAAAATGTATAGAACAGGCTCCAACAAGTGTTGGAAATGTAAAGAAAAAGAAGTCACATTTTTTTGTATGTGGTGGGATTGTAAAATAATCAAAAACTATTGAGAAATTATTTATAATGAAATGGAAAAAAAATGCTTAAGATAAATTTTTTTACTAGGCATTTCAGGCCAAGAGTTGCCAAAAGAGAAGAAAAACTAGGACGCTGTTAGCCCAAAGATGGAAAAGAAGAATGGCAAGAAAAATTGATGGAATACACTGAAATGGCAAAATTAACTGGAAGACTATAAGATAAGGACAACAGAGACTTTAAGAAAGACTGGGAACCATTTATGTTATCCCTACAGAAACAATGTAAAGAGATGGACGCATTAGCAGGTTTTGATTCAACATTTACAGTTACCAAAACAAACATAGAAAATACAACATTGAACTCGAAAAAACAATGATAAACATATTAGACTCCAAATTAAGAATAACACAATATGCAGCAGAAATCTGTGGAAGAAGGTTGAAGGGGCTGCCCAGGCCTTGGGGTCCCCCTCATGCGCTCCGAGCTTCAGGGCCCCCAAAATGTGGGTCCACCACTGACCTTGATAAGCTTGAAGAAGGTCTCGTAGATGAAGATGAGGGAGATGAGGAAGGCGAAGATTTCCTGGGTGAAGCGGGAGACATAGCGCACCAGGAAGCTGCCCTCAAACGCCACCATGACCAGCACGATCAGGATGAGCCAAAATCCGATCCAGACGCGACCCACCAGGTAGTCCAGGCCCTGTGAGGTGCAGAACTGGGGCGGGGGGAAGGACAGGCAGTGAGGGGTGTCCTCCAGGGCTCCCCTCCCCACAGCCCTGGGTGGGGGGCACCTGTCCACCCCCCCCCCCTCTCTCTCTCTCCCCCCTCACTTGGCAGAGAGATGCTCTAGGGAGAACCAGCGCCTGTGGGGTCATTGAAAGATAACGCCATCAGGCTGCAAGGGGGCCCTCATCCAGCCCAGCCCCCCTTCCAGTGGGAGGCTGATTCAGTGGGCAAAGAGGCTGGGAGGCCACTGGCCATGGATCCTGGAGCTGTGACCCCTTCATTGCAGGGGTGGGTTGGACTACAGGACCTCTAGGGGTTCCTCCTGCTAAGGAAATACCAAAACCCTACTTGAAGGGTTTTCTCTAACCTGGCTGCGCTTTCTTGCTCGAACCAGATTGACGCTGAGCCTGCAGGACCAGATTGGGACAAAGTCGGGAAACCTTTTCAGCAGGGAACTCTGAGTTTTGGGATTTCCAACCTGGTGGTTCTAGGATTCCGCCCCCTGCCCTGGGCCTTCGGAGGGGAGAGGAGGTCCTGCAGGATTGCAGCTCTGACGGGGGGATTCAAGGGGGGGGACGGGACGCTAGGGAATCAGGGGAGACCCCAACCTCCTGGAAAAACTCACCATGAAGAAGGCCTCCTCGAAAACGAGGAGGGGTCCTGAGAAGCCGATGACCAGGAGGGGCTGGGCGCCCAGCAGGCAGAAGAAGATGCCCTGGACTGAGGTGGAGATGATCAGCTCTGAGACCCCAATCAACCCCTGCGTCTTCTCACCTGGGTTTTTTTTGGGGGGGGGAGAGTAAGGCTCAGAGGGGGCTGGCCTACCGCTCAGGGCTGGCGTCCCAGAGCACCCCAAGCCCAGCCTCAGCCCTGCAATTCCTGGGAAGGGCAGCTCCCCAAAGGCGCAGGCCGTGCGGGGTCTGGCCAGGCCAGGCCAGGTGGCCTCTGCCCCTCAATGTGGGGCGCTGGCCCCCCACTCACCCAGCAGCCCCCCAAAGGTGATGGCCGGTGACAGGGCAGCAAAGTAGATGAAGATGATGGCAGCCACGCACTGGGCGTCCAGGGCGTCCCGGAAGTCGCTCAGGTATTTGGGGTAACGGCGGCAGACGTCCTGGACCAGACCCCCGAAAGGGCGCCCCGTTCGCCGGAGGGGGTCTGGCTCCTCCTCCTCCTCCTCCACCTTCAGCAGCGCTGTGGGGCAGACAGGGGGCAGCAGTGAGGGCTGAGACCCCCCAACGCTGCAACATATTTCCACGACTGTGTTTAACGAGTGGGTGTTCATGGCAGGGGGTTGGACTGGATGGCCTCTAGGGGACCCCTTCCAACTCTGCGTGCTACGATTCTCTCATTCCTGTAAATATCCCCGGAATATAAATATTTTAGATAATAATGGCAGATCCACTAGTTGCATTTTGGCTCACAAGGAAGCAAGAGCTTTCCAGGCTACTGTGGCTTTGAGGCTGGTTTTGAACATGTTGCAATATATCTTGATTATCGTTTTTATTTATTTTTGTGTATTTATTTATTTAGGTTTTTCAAATTAAAAATTTAAAGCAATAAGCAGGACGAAGATGCGGAGATATGCTCCAGAGATCCAGACTGTGGGGAGCCCCAAAAAATTAATAAATACAATCTGGACTATAATTTGATCTTCTTTACTTTAGCTTTTTTAGTTTTTATTTGAAGTATTATGATTGGATATTTAATTGGATGTTTGTTATTGGAAAATCAATAAAATGATATTTTTTAAAAAAAATAAAGTAATAAATCAACATAAAATATCCACAGAATCTCCTCCACCCCTTTGTGGGTCCTATTATTAATCATTTCATCCTGCATCTTTTGTAATAACCCAAATCTTTAGCATCTCCGCTATGTCCAAAGCTCACCATTAAACTACAAGTATTATTCCAAACCCATTAATGATTTTAACTGTTTACAATGGGTTTTTCTTATCCTATCTATCTCAACCTAACTTACCGTTTTTAACTATTTTGTTGTTATTACTCTCAATTTTATCCTTTAAATGTTGCCAGCATCTTAGAACCCGCCTTGGGACAAAGGCAGGATATAAATATATTCAGTTATAACAATCCCTAGATTCTAATAATCACTAGATAATAATCACTCTTCTACACTGCTGGGGTAGCTCAGTCAGTACAACATGACACTCTGAATCTTCGGGCAGTGGGTTCGAGTCCCGCTTTGGCTGCGAGATTCCTGCATCACGGGGGGTTGGACTGGATGACCCTCGGGGGTCCCTTTGCCTGAGAGCCAGTGCCTACCTTTCTCCTCGGGGGACTTGGGCTCCATGGCGGCCCCCAGGAGGAGGCGCCGCTCCTGCTCCTCCCTCCGCCGCAGCATCTCCCTCTGGAAGTGGGCCACGCTCCGCAGCAGCTCCTCGCCCTGCACCTCCGAGGGAGGAAGCACCACGCTGCAGTCCAGGAACTCGTTGATGGCGTGGAGCAGGTCCTGGCGGTCGTCGGCCAGGTAGGCGGCTTCGTGGAATTGCTGGGGGGAGACGGGCGGGTGAGGCCGGGGAGGGGGGTGCCCTGCCGCGCGGGAGAGGAGGAGGAGAGGGTGGCAAGGGTGGGGGCCTACCTTGTCGGACATGAGGGTGGAGATGGAGCGCCCGATCTCGTGGTAGTCCATGTTGGCGCTGCTGGGCCCCAGCAGGACAAAGAGGAAGCGCACCGGGACGGGCACCTCCAGGACCGAGTCCATCAGCGCCGCCTCCTGCAGCCGCACAAAGGCCATGGTGGGCTGGTCCAGGAACTCCACGCTGCCTGCGGGGGAAGAGGGGGCAGCGGATGGGGGCCAAGGACCAGGATCCGAGCCACAAGAAAGGAGTCAGAGCTCTGGGACGGTGGCAGCCCTGGCACCGTCTCCCTCGAGATGCTCTCCTGCCTGGCAGCCTTTGGAGCAGAGGCTGGGCGGCCACCTCCCGGGGGCGCTTGAGCCGAGATGCCCCTTGGCATGGGCAGGAACGGGCACTTCAGCTCAGCGCTGCAGGAAGGTCTTGTACCTGCCCTGAATCTTCTGTCCTTCCACCTCATGCAGAGATGTAAGCCAGGAGCCAAATGGTTTCATAAACCAGGCTGATGGGCGCCAAAAGGGAACGCCTAGTTGCCATTTGGGGGCTGAAATATGACTTGTTGGTTCTGATTGTGCAGATAAAAGAGAATGGATAGGATAGGATTCTGCATCTCCAGATGGTGGAGACGTCAGGCACCATCTTGGCAACCGGGCATCTTCACTTGGCCACAAGTGGCAAATAGCCAGGCGCAAAGTACCGTATTTTTCACTCTATGAGACGCACCAGACCATAAGACACTGTTCTGGCTTCCTCTTTAGCCGCGCGCAGCCCCTCCTGGACAAGGGGAGCCTTCATCTCCTGCCCGGAAGAGGCTGTGCGCGGCTAAGGCTCCCCCAAGAGCCACGCTCCCTTTAAAGAGCGGGCAGAGTGCGTGTGCGGCTCTTGGGGGCTTTTCCCCAAGGAGGGAGAAGGGCAGAAGCCCCCAAGAGCCGCACACACACTCCTCGCGGCTCTTTAAAGGGAGTGCTGAGCAGAGCCTCCCGCCTGCATTCTCTCCATAAGACGCACACACATTTCCCCTTACTTTTTAGAAGGGGGAAAGTGCGTCTTATAGAGCGAAAAATACGGTGTGCCTGGTGAATTTTGGACGCTGCCCTCGGGGTCCTTTCTGTGATTCCTAGTTCTCCTGTGCTCCGAGGGGATCCCTTCCAACAATTCTGTGATATTCCCTATCCCTGATTAAGTTTGGTGCTTTTGTTTTTGCTATTTATTTTGCCTTTTTGTTTTTGAGGCTTTTTCAATTAATTTGTTTTTGTGACTGTGTAACCCAGTTCGGCTACTGATTGAATCATTGTGTGACTGCAGAAATGGATAAAAGACCCCCAACCAAACAATGACTATCATCAGTGCAGGTAAGAAAATGTTTACTGTATTTTTCCATCTATAAGATGCCCCTTAAGAAAATGCACTATGCACTATCCATGTATAAGACGACCCCTTATTTTAAACTTCAAAATTTTAGGAAAAATATAGTCTTATACACAGAAAAATACGGTAATATTAATTTTTATCATCTACAATGCAGTGGTACCTCTGGTTGTGAATGGGATCCGTTCCGGAGCCCCGTTTGCAACTTGAGCAGAACACAACCCGCGTCTGTGCGGGTCACGATTTGCCGCTTATGCGCACGACGTCATTTTGAGTGTCTGCACATGCACAAGTGGTGAAACCCGGAGGTAACCCATTCCATCACTTCCAGGTCACCGGGGGACGCAACCTGAAAACGCTCAACCTGAAGCAAACGCAACACGAGGCATGACTGTACTGTCTTATTTATTCTATAGCACGGTACATTGATTATTGCTTTCTTTTTATGGACCAGTGGTCTCGTTAGACAGTAAAATTCATGTTAAATTGCTCTTTCCGGGGTTTGTTTTTAAAACTCTGGAAAGGATTAATTCATTTTGCGTGACTTTCTATGGGAAAGTGTACCTTGGTTTTGGAATGCTTTGGTTTTGGAATGGACTTCCGGAACGGATTAAGTTCGAGAACCAAGGTGCCACTGTAAATAAATACTCGGGGGTCCCTTCCAGGCTACAATTCCATGATTCTCCCCCTCTGCCCCTCCCTTACCCACAAGCACCACGGTGGCCTCTGCGTTGTCTGGGATCTTCTCCAACAGCTTCAGCTCGTGCTTCGACTTGGATCTTGTGATGGGGCCAGGGAGCGTGGGCGACGCCACTTCGCGCTGCAGAGACCCCCGGGTGGGGGGCGGGGAGAGTGAGAAGCAAGATGGGGAGACTCAGCCGGCTGCCGCGCATCCTTGGTGCACGTGCGCCCCCCCAGCCGCCCCCCCAGCCAGGATTCCGGCATTGCATTGTGGGGGGTCAGGCCAGATGGCCTCTGGGGGTCCCTTCCCCGCTCCCTCTCACCTCCTTCTCGATGTCCACTCGGGTCTCATGCTCCCCGGCGTGGCCCCCGATGAGGGGGTCGGTCACGGTGGGCTCGGCCCCCTCGCCGACGTGGTTGGCGCTGTGGTGGTGGCCCAGTAGGGAGCCCAGGGAGCCGGCCGAGATGTTGCGCGGGAAGGAGAACTCCTTCTCGTCTGAGGGGTGGCTGCGAGGAAGACCAGCGAGTCAGGGAAGGGGGCTCCGTCCGGGGGGGGCCTGGCGAGGCTTGCAAGGATGCCCCCCCTTGCTGCAGACACCCACCAAGCCAAGGGAATCCTTCCTGGGATTATAGAATCATAGAATCATAGAGTTGGAAGAGACCACAAGGGCCATCGAGTCCAACCCCCTGCCAAGCAGGAAACACCATCAGAGCACTCCTGACATATGGTTGTCAAGCCTCTGCTTAAAGACCTCCAAAGAAGGAGACTCCACCACACTCCTTGGCAGCAAATTCCACTGTCAAACAGCTCTAACTGTCAGGAAGTTCTTCCTAATGTTTAGGTGGAATCTTCTTTCTTGTAGTTTGGAACCATTGCTCCGTGTCCGCTTCTCTGGAGCAGCAGAAAACAACCTTTCTCCCTCCTCTATGTGACATCCTTTTATATATTTGAACATGGCTATCATATCACCCCTTAACCTCCTCTTCTCCAGGCTAAACATGCCCAGCTCCCTTAGCCGTTCCTCATAAGGCATCGTTTCCAGGCCTTTGACCATTTTGGTTGCCCTCCTCTGGCCACGTTCCAGTTTGTCAGTGTCCTTCTTGAACTGTGGTGCCCAGAACTGGACACAGTACTCCAGGTGAGGTCTGACCAGAGCAGAATACAGTGGCACTATTACTTCCCTTGATCTAGATGCTATACTCCTATTGATGCAGCCCAGAATTGCATTGGCTTTTTTAGCTGCCGCGTCACACTGTTGGCTCATGTCAAGTTTGTGGTCAACCAAAACTCCTAGATCCTTTTCACATGTACTGCTCTCAAGCCAGGTTAGTTATAGTATGACCCTTATCTGCCACCCTTATTTCCTCCACTGCCCCCCCCCGTCTTTATCTTTGCAACAACATCTGAAGGCAGCCCTGTTTAGGGAAGCTTTTAATGTTTAATAGGTCATTGTATTTTAGTGTTCTGTTGGAAGCCACCCAGAGTGGCTGGAGAAACCCAGCCAGATGGGCGGGGTATAAATAATAAATTATTATGATTATCATGATGATTATTATATAAAATTCATTTATACTCCACCCATCTGGCTGTGTTGCCCAAGTCACTCTGGGTGGCTTCCAAGAGATAAAAACATAACAAAACATCAAACATTAATAGTAACCACCTGATCCAATATAAAAGCCACAATAACTTTAAAATGAACAACTTATATCAAACAAAGCGACATTCCAGAATCCAGCAGAATCTAATAGTAAACAGTAAAATTAAACACCAGCAAATAAAATAATAATAATAATAATAATAATAATAATAATAATAATAATAATAATAATAATTAAACAACCCTGTGAGGTAGGTCAGGCTGAGGGAGACTGGCTTCCAGGGTCACCCACTGAGTTTCATGGCCACGTGTCGGAATTTGAACCCAGGTCCCGGCCACATCTTGGCCTGACACTCAAACCTTGGGTCCCTGTGTGCTGTTGGACTACAACTCCCATTGCTCCTGACCAATGATTCTGCTAGGGAGGGACGATGGGAGTGCAGCACCCAGGGACCCAAGGCGGAGAGATAGGCTGCTCTAACCACTCTGCCACGCTGTCTATATGATGCCAGAGCTGGCAGGAGGAGGAGCCAGAAACGGCCCCCACCCCCCGCTTGCCTCACCTGTGCTTGAGGAGCAGCGCCCGCAGCACGTTGGCGCGGTCCTCCGCTCGGATCTGGTCCGAAATGATCATCTGCTCCACGACTTGGTGTGCCACCCCTGGCAGGGTCTTCTGGTCCAGGTCAAGGAGGACGGCCCCTGGGGGGAGAGAGCAAGGGGTACTAGCCGGGAGACAAGGGTCTGTCCCATAGATCCCCCCTGAAAAGTTCCTCACTGAGCTCCATTTGCACCTCCTGCTGCAGTGAGTTCCACAGCTCCCCAGGGTGCCTGGGGGATTTCACATTGGACTTGCTGCCCCCACCCCAAAAGAACCAGACCTGGCTCCCCCAGTTAGTTTAGCTATTTGAAGGGGGGTGCAGAAAATGCCAGGGTCACGGGTTCGATGCCCATATGGGCCACCTGCATAGTCCCCCTGCCCTCTCATCGCAGGGCATTGGATTCTGGAGCTGCGATTCCGGCATCGCAGGGGTCAGACTAGATGGCCCTCAGGGACCCCTTCCAACTTGACATTTCTACAAGTTACAAGGAAGGAGATTCCAGCTCAACTCTGCTGACAGTGGAGCAGCCTCTCCTTCCTGGGAGGCCTTGAAGCAGAGCTGGGATGGGATCCCTGCCTTGCCGAGCGTTGGTCTGGATGACCCTCGGGGTCCCTTCTGACTCTATGAATGAGCCTCCCCTCTCCTGGTGCCCCTCTGCCCTGCCCACCGTGAGCCAGGGTCCTGCGTAGCTCCAGGAGGCTCCGGAAGGAGAGCGAGGCCACGTGGGGCTTCCCCCAGCGATCCGTCTCCTCTTCCACGTCCTCCTCAAACTTGATCCATCGTGCCGTCTCCTTCCACTGCATCTCCTGGTTCTTGTCCACAATCAGCTCGTTCAGCTCCACAAAGACCTGGGCCAGGCGGAGAGGGTCAGAGCGTGGGAAGAGTGGCTTGCCAAATTACTGGACTATTACAATATGTCCCAAACAATGGGAGAAATCGGAAGGCTCTCAAAAGAGAAGATAGACCAGGACCGGAAGGTGTTTAAAGGATATTTGCAAAATCACATTGAAAAACCAGAACTCCTATTGGAATAAACAAGTTCCGTTATAAATACCGAAACGCCAAATAATATGGATAACAATGTGTAACCGAAAATGAAGTAGAAAGTTGGTTTAATACTGTGTGAAAGAAAGTAATAGAAATGGAAAGAAATTGCAATTGAGTAGATTGGAAGTCTAGCACAGGGATGGTGGTGGGAAAAGGAGGTATGTGTGGGTTTGTAAGAATATTTTTAAGGATTGTATGAAATGTATGTTTGTTTGTATATCCATAATATGTATGTATAAATGTATTAATGTTGAATTATATATATATATATTTGTGGAAGAGTGCTGGTTGGATCAGGCCCAAGGTGACCCACAGAACCCAGGCTCCTGTCATCACAAAGGCTGATCGGACGCAGGATTCGAACACGAGATTAGCCCTCTCCCCCTCCTGTGCTTTCCAGAATCCGGGGTTCACAAATACTTGCGGCCTCTGATTCTGACTAAGAGCCCTGATCAGAACTTGGGGGGGCAGGAGAATTTGGGGTGAGGGCCAAGGAACTTCCTCTTCCCACAAGGGGGTGTCGCTGAACCCCCCAGGCTCAGAAACACCCCAGGCCCCCCTACCCCTAGCTGTCAACTTTTCCCTTTTCTTGCGAGGAATCCTATTCGGAATAAGGGAATTTCCCTTAAAAAAAGGGGAAGCTGATAGCTATGCCCCCACCCCGAGGGGATTTCCACAATCCAGGCCTGGATTTGTGGGGAGCAAGTATCCCCCAGGAAGCGGTGCCAGCGAGTCCAAGAGGCAAGTGGAGGAGGAATCCCAGCCAGACCCCCAACTTATGGGTCTCTGATAGCCCTGCAATATCTGGGGCTGGCGTTTGCCCCCCGCCGGCCGCACCCCCTCCTTCCCGCAGCCTCTTGCCAGGGGGTGGGGAGGAAGGCCCCCACCGGGGCACAGGCAAGGAGAGGGCACAAAATCTGCTAAAAATATTTCCACAATTATTTTTGACGGAAATCAAAAAAATTGAATAAGATGTAAAAATATGTTTAATTACTGTTGAAAATGGTATGTTAAAAAACTAATAAAAATTTATATATATAAAAATATTTCCACAAATATGTCTATAAAAATATCAACTACCGTATTTTTCGCCCTATAGGACGCACTGTCCCATAAGGCGCACCTAGTTTTTTTGGGGGGAAATAAAGGGGAAAAAATTATTTCCCCCCCCAGGCGCGGGGCCCCCAGCCCCCAGAACAGGCAACTCTCCACAAGCCGTGGGAGCCCGGCGCTGGGCTCCCACGCTTTGCGGAGAGCTGCGTGAAGCCTGGAGAGCGAGAGGGGTCGGTGCGCACCGACCCCTCTCACGCTCCAGGCTTCAGCAAAAGCCTGCAATTGCCCCATAGGATGCACACACATTTCCCCTTCATTTTTGGAGGGGGAAAAGTGCATCCTATAGGGCGAAAGATACGGTATTGCCTCGTAAGAAAAGGTCTTAAATAGAGGGTTTTTGCATGATATGCGAGTTTCCGCCTGTGCCACATTCCCTAGGGGGCGCAATCTGGACGGTCCTGCCAGGGACGCGAGATCACCCAGCTACGGCTCTGCCTCTTGCCCCCCAGCAGGCCACAAATCGCGCCCCCTTGCTCACCTCGTGGGGCTGCCGGTCCTGCTTCCTCTGTCGGGCGCTGGGCTCTTTGCGGTCTTTGCCAATGTGGACCACCTGGCCTTTGGCGCTCTTCCGGACCAGGTGGCGCCGAACGCCGGGAACGTCCTCGAACCTGTGGCCTGCGGGGTGGAAGGACAGAAGGCCCTGAGTGGGGGGTGTAGAGAAAGGCCCTGATCCACCCCCCTCGCGGCTCCCCTACATCCAACCGTCTTCCTGCCAGATGCCACCTGAGAAAGGGGAGGCACCAGAGCCCCGGGCGCTGGCACGCCATTGGTCAGAAAGAGCCTGGGGTCCCTCCCTCCAAAGACAGGGCAGGGAGACCCCGGGGATCCAGGCCAGGCTTCCTATTTTTGCTGCCTACTTGCGAGGAAACCAGAACTATGACAGCCACTAGGATGAGCCCAGTTTTGGGGCTCAGAATATTCTGTGTTCTGCCCACTTTCCCTCTTCTGTGCAAAAAAGTTTCCCGATTTGACCGCCAGAGACCCCCTGGCAACACCCAGGGCTGTTGTGTCACAGCTGGGTCATTTTTCAGTCTGAAAAAATCCACTCCTGCCTTTCGAGGGCGGTTGGACTAGATGCCCCTTGGGGGTCCCTTCCCTTCTAGGATTCAAAGGGGCAGAATTAAAGGAAGGAACATCCAGCGAGCGGAAAAGCCCACCTCCATGCCACGGAAGGTGAAAGGGTAGCCCAGGCTTCCTCAACCTCGGCCCTCCAGATGTTTCTGGCCTACAACTCCCATGATCCCTAGCGAGCAGGACCAGTGGTCAGGGATGCTGGGAATTGTAGTCTCAAAACTCTGGAGGGCCGAGGTTGAGGGTGCCTGGGGTATAACATATAGTTTTGTAGCCGTAATTCTGTTTAATGGTTACTTTGTTATTGCTGTTACCCTCTGTTTTTAAAAATGTTTCTTAATGTATTCTCTTCCTATCTTTCTGTTTTCTATTCTTTCCTTTTTCTTCTCCCTTGTTTACTTTTATTTACTATAATCACAAGGAGCTCTTTGCCTTTGGAGAGAGACAGATTCCCAGCAAAGGCAAGCCGCCCAGAAAATATAATAATAATAATAATAATAATAATAATAAGAAGAAGAAGAAGTGCTTCCTGCATCCCAGGAAGGCCACACTCTGCAGCCCACAAAAGACCGGGATGCAACAAACGTGTCTGGCTCAGAAGTGCCTCCGACAGACTACCGTATTTTTCACTCCATAAGACGCACCTGACCATAAGACACACTTAGTTTTTAGAGGAGGAAAACAAGAAAAAAAAAATATTCTGAACTAAACAGTGGATGTATGATTTTTGTGGTTCATGCTGTGGCCACAAACATGTGATCTGATGGTGAGTTTGGGGTAGCCCAATGCAAAAATCCTGAGGATCCATGGGGATCCGTGCTTTGTAACCACGTTTTTGCGCCATTGCAGCCCCACAAAACAGTGGGTGCGGGGTTTTTTGGTGCAGGCTGTAGCCATGGACATGCTATGTGATCTGATGGTGAATTTGGGGTGACCCAATGCAAAAATCCTGAGGATCCATGGGCTTTTACCTCCCCCTCCCAGGCAGCCTCCTTTATTGCTAGCATCCCTTATCTCTCTTCTGATCCCACCGATCAGCTGCTTCCTTTCAACACCCCCTTCCCTCTTGTTTGCCTTAGTGACTTTTCCTTAGCTGGAGCAGTTTTTTGCTCCTCCTTTTCTTCTAATTCCTCTCCTTATTGCTTTAGTCCTCCTGTTTCCCCCCTTTGCAAGTTTGCTGTCTTTACCTCCTCCTCCCAGGCAGCCTCCTTTATCTCTATCGTCCCTTATCTCTCTCCCCAATCGGCAAACGATCAGCGCCTTTGTTTCAACAATCATTTCCCTCTTTCAAAACAAAACAAAACAAAACAAAACAAAACAAAACGATCTGCTTTTCACCCCTGGGCAATTTGGCTCCAGGGACCACACATTCGTTCCATAAGATGCACAGACATTTCCCCTTACTTTTTAGGAAGAAAAAAGTGCATCTTATGGAGTGAAAAATATGGCAACTCACAAAGCCCTTTATACCCTGCCGCATGACCCCCCCTGCCAGGTAGGCCACAGCCAGAATACTAATACTTTACATCCTGCCCTTTATCAAAAGATCCCATTAAGAACACATTTTACAGAGCATCAATAATAAATAATAAGCATGAAAAATAATCCTAATAGCAGCTTTAACAAGCCAAAGATGGTTTCATGGCTTTGCCTGAGAAAGAGTCCATGCCAGGCCGCCAGAGGGCATCCCAGCTGGCGGATTCGCAACCGAGACTCCTCCTCCTCTGTGCTCCCCCCCCCGCGCCCCCCGCCACTCACTCTTCATGAAGTCCAGGTCGGCGGAGGCCAGGGTCTGGGCCTCGGACTCATCTGTGGGCACCTTGGGGTAGCGGGTCTGCTCGATGCCCGTCATGCTGCCGATGCGCCGGCGCTCGTTGAGGTTGTAGCTGCGGTGCCCGGGCTGGGACTTGGAGAGTGCCCTCCCGGGGGAGCCCGCCTCGGCCATGCTGGGCGCCTCCGTGCCCGCGGGTTCCTCGGCATCTGAGCTGTGAGAGAGGCAGACTCACAGGCGGGCACTGTGCCCGCCTCAGGCACCAAGGAGCCAGCTCTGCGGGGCTGCCAAGCGGGCAGGTCTGGGGCAAGGCAATTTCGCGGGGAAACCGGTGCCCAGTTGTTGAGGGTTCCCCTCAACAACTGGGCACCGGTTTCCCTGCGAAATCGCCTTGCCCCAGACCTGCCCGCTTGGACGCTTCGATTGGCACAACTGGCACTCTTACGGGTGCCGCGCAACGACCGATCTTGCAGGGTGGCAGCACCTATCACCTTTGGAACTCCCTGCCTAGGGATCTCAAGGCGCCTTCCCTGCTCTCTTTTCGGCGCCTGCTAAGAACATTCTTGCTCAGACAGGCCTGGCCAGGTGCTCAAAAAGCAGCAACGAGTTTTAATTCTGTTTCTAGTTGGTTTTGACATTTAGGAAGCCTCCTGGTGGGTCAGTCTTCTCTTTGGAAAACGGCTCTGAGGGTTTTTTAACGTGTGAATCCAAAGATTGACCACACTTGCAACCGATGGACGGACTTCCTTGGTTTGATACCTGAAACGAGTTTATACGGAATCGAGGGGGTTATTAGTGACCATATATGGATTAGGATGATAATATCACTTCTCTATAGAATAATCTATAGAAAGGACTTAATTGTTGCACTGTACGTTCTGCATGTTTTCTTTCTTCTCCTCTTTCTTTTTCCACACTCTTTTCTTTTCTCTCTCTCTTGATTTTTCTTTTATACATGAAAACCTTTCAATAAAGTATCGATTAAACAAAAAAGATGTTCAAGCAGCACATGATTTCATGGAACAAATAGCCTGATTTCAGGTGCTGTGGGGAGAGACACCCCCCCACTTCACGCAGGGAGAATCAACCAGCCGCTGAGCCAGAGCCCACCTTCCTTCAGGGACCCCCCAGGAGGGAGGAGGTGCCCCAAACCTTCTCCCACCCCCTCACTCCCCCCAGCTGAAATCTGCTGCTCAGGGCAGACCCCCTCCCTTCCGGCCCCGGCCCCTCACTCACCTGCCTGCTTTGGCCCCCTTGGGAGCTGGGGAGCCCCCAGAGTCCGTTGAGGAGCTGTGGGGCATGGTGGGGCTGGCTGCCCCCTCCGCTGGCCGGTCTACTCCATCGTCCTCTTGCAAGAAGAACTGAGGGGAGAGAAGCGGGGGGTCAGGGGCCGGGGGCTTCTGGGGCCAGGAAGGAGCAAGAGATGCTGGTGGTGGGATGGTCTCCCTCAAGAAAAGGTGAGCTCTCCTTGGAGGCTTGGATGGGGTCCCTCAGGGGATGTTGTCTTTGTATTTTAATCTTGTTTTTAAAGTTGTATTTCAATCAATTGTTTTCTATCTGGTGTTAGCCGCCCTGAGCCCGGTCTTGGCTGGGGAGGGCGGGGTATATATAAAATTTATTATTATTATTATTACAGTGGTACCTCGGGTTAAGTACTTAATTCGTTCTGGAGGTCCGTTCTTAACCTGAAACTGTTCTGAACCTGAAGCCTCACTTTGGCAAATGGGGCCTCCCGCTGCTGCCGGGCCACCGGAGCCCGATTTCTGTTCTCATCCTGAAGCAAAGTTCTTAACCCGAGGTACTATTTCTGGGTTAGCAGAGTCTGTAACCAGAAGCGTCTGTAACCTGAAGCGTATGTAACCCGAGGTAGCATTGTATTATTATTATTATTATTATTATTATTATTATTATTATTATTATTATTATTCTTGAAGGGGGTTGGGCTAGATGACCCTTGGGTCCCTTCCGACATGACAGTTCTACGAACCTACAAACCCCTTTGCCACTTCCACCACCATCCTGAGCTCCAGGGGGAATGGCCTTTGTTGTAGCTCAGAGGTTCAATCCCCAGCCTGGCCTGGGATTGAGGAATTGCCGAGTTGGGAGGGAACCCCAAAGGTCATCCAGCCCAACCCCTGCAATTCTGGAATCAGAGACTGGTGGAAACAGCCTCCCTGCCTGAACTGCTGCCGGTCCGTGCCGTCCCTCTGAGCACGTCATCCTGCCCCCCCGACCCACCTGCACCCCCTCTGGAGAGCCGTGCAGGAGCATCAGGTCCTCGGAGGCCTGCTCCGTCTCGGTGTCGCAGGTGTCCTCGTCGGCCTCCTCCTCCCCCTCCTCGGCCTCCTCCTCCTCCTCCTCCTCGATGGTGGGGGTCTCCCCGGGGACGGAGGGGCGCTGCGGCTGCGGCTGCTTCTCCTTCTTCTTCTTCTTGGCCTTCCTGGAGACGCCCTTCTTCCTCCGGGGGTCCGAGGGAAGGTGGCTGGACAGCGGGTGGTGGATGTGGTGGGACGACTGGCGGTGGTCTGCGGGGAGAAGCGGGAAGCGGAGTTGGGGGGCTGATTTGGGGAGGAGGGGGCCTCCAGGGCCACCAGGAAGCCGGCCCAGAATCACAGATGCTATTTAACACCAGTGAAGTTAGCAAAAATGTATCATAAATGCTGGAATTGTAAGGAAAAAGAAGGAACCTTTCACCACATGTGGTGGATGTGCCCCAAGGTAAAAGACTTCTGGGAAAGGATTTATAATGAACTGAAAAAAGTGTTGAAAAACACATTTATTAAGAAACCAGAAGCCTATTTACTTGGTATAGTGGGGGGGGGGGCAAAATCCCCCAAAATGATGTTACTTTTTTCTGTATGCCACAATAGCTGCGAGAATATTGCTAGCGAAGAATTGGAAGAAATGAAATTTACCAACTATCGAACAATGGCAGATGAAGATGACGGATTATTTGGAACATGCCGAACTGACCGGGAGACTCCAGGACCAGAGAGAAGAGATGGTGGAAGAAGATTGGAAGAAGTTTAAGGAATATTTGAAAAAAAAGTTAATATTTAAATCTTAGAATAGCTTTGGAAGTGGATATAGGCTGTAGGGTTAGAAGTAGAAGATAGGGTATTTTAAAATAGTATTATTTGTAAGTGATAAAATGTGAAAAATTTTATGGTAAAAGTAAGCGTGATAAAAAAATGGTTAAAAATTAAGATATATGTAAACTGTAAAGATGAGGTAAAATGAAAATCAGATAGGGGGGACTTGGGGAAGCCCACCTAACAATGTTTAGGAAAAAATAAGGATAAGGCAAGAATTTGTTTGTATTGTTTTTCTGTTTCTGTTGTTTAGTTGTGTTATAAAATGAATAAAAAAAATTTTGGGGAGGAAAAACAGAAGGTGGAAGAAGCATGAAGGGGGTTATCTGTCCTGGATCTGGTCCTCACCAACAGGAAGGAACCGATTGTCCAAGTAGAAGAACTGGGAAACTGGTTTATCATATGTCGTGGTCTTGTAATAAGGTCCAAGCTTACAGGGAAATGATATATAATGAATTGAAAAGGATGTTCAAAATAACTTTTATAAAAACAAACCAACCCAAAAGCTTTTCTTGTAGGAATTATAGGGACAGAACTACCTAAATTGTATAGAAATTTATTTATGTATGCAACTAAAGCAGCAAGAACATTGCTTGCCCCCAAAACGGAAAGAAGCAGAAGTCGCAGCAAAGGAAGAATGGATACAAAAACTTAGGGAATATACCAAAATGGTGAAACTTACCGGAAGAATAAGAAATCAAGATAATTTTTTAATAAAAAAATGGAGATGGTTTATTGAATATTGACAGATAAATTGTAAACAAATAAAAACATTAGCAGGATTAGTGTAATAACCTGCAGTTTTATACCAGTATATATATATATATACAGCAGATAATTAAATGAGCAAGTTAAATGAACTTGGATTTGCAGAAGATATTAAGAAATAAATTTAAGGAGCCGCAGAAAAAGGGGGAAGAAAGTCAAATTTTGGAATGTCGAATTGATTGTAAAACTAATGAAATGTATAAATCTGAAAAGTCTAAATAAAAAACTAAGAAAGAAAGAGAGAGAGAAAGAGAGAAAGAAAGAAAGAAAGAAAGAAAGAAAGAAAGAAAGAGAAAGAAAGAAACTGAGGAAGAAGTGATCCTGTACAAAGAGAAAACTGCCAAGCCCCGTTGCCTGGTGCTGATAATGCGAAGGTTGCAGGTTTGACCCCCATGTGGGGCAGCTGCAGATTCCTGCCTTCCAGGGGTCAGACTAGATGACCCACAAGGTCCCTGCCAACCCTCCAATTCTAGGATTCTAATAAAAGGAAGTGAATCCAGGCACAGCCTTGGTCATGAGAGGGTCTTCAAGACCCCCCCAACCAGCTGCCATCCTTGGACTAGATGGCCCCAGGAGGGCCCTTCTGAGTCTAGGAAGTCTTCCCTCGGCCACCATGATTCCCGGGACAAGCGCTGCAGGCCGAGGAGGAGGGCAAAGGGGACCTCCCCCCATATCCAGAGATAGAGTTCCTCAGGACATGGGGGCTCCACTCAGCCGCCACTCACAGACCCACCTGAATGTGCCGGACACCTGCTTGGCATCTAGAAGGCGCCAGGCTCACTTTCCAGCTGGGCCGGAGCTCTGGGGCCTTTATGGTCCGGTTTTTAAATGTATATAGTATAGCTTTAATTCTATCAATCTGTTAATGCTTGATTCCCCCCCAACAGTGTTTTAGCTGTCCTTATTTTTATTTTTAAGCTGCCTTGAATCCCTGCCAGGGGAAGAGGCAGGGAATAATAATAATAATAATAATAATAATAATAATAATAATAATAATAATAGCAGCTCTGCATTCTCCACCCACCCCATTTCCTCTCCCCCCACCCTCCCAACACAGCCTGCCTTCTGCCCCCCAGCAGACCCCCCCCGGCCTGGATGCAGGGTCCCTCCTTGCTCCCCCCAAGAACTCACACTCAAAGTCCTCCTCGCTGTAGCTCCGCCCAGCCTCCTCCACGTTGCGCGGGTGCGAATCCTGCAGGATCTCCTCAAAGCGCTCCACCCGCAGGGCTTTGCTCAGGTCCTTCTCTTCCTCCTCCTCGGCCGCCTTCTGCCCCCCAAAGGTGGGCGACGTGGGGCTGGGCCCATCCTGCTCCGGCTGCGGAAGAAGCCCAGAGGCTGAGAGGGGAAGGAGAGAGACCCCCCTGCGCCCTGCGCCCCCTCCCATCTGCAGAAGCTCCACCTGCTGAGCCTGACTGCTCTTCTCCGGGGTCAGCGGCTCTGCCTTGGGTGGGGTCAGACTAGATGACCGTTGGGGGTCCCTCTACAAGGTGGGAGAGGAGCTTTGCAGGAGAAACCTCTGGGACTCTGTGCTTCTCTCTCCTCCATTGCAGGTTTCTGGAAGGCGGCTAGCTGCCTGCCTGCCTGCCTGCCTGCCAGGGGCTCTTCAGCTGCCGTTCCTGCCTAGCAGGGGGTGGTTTGGATGCCCACTGGGGATCCCTCCCCTTTCTACAATGCCAGGAGCTTCCTCCTCCTCCCTCGCAGGCTCCCCAAACCCTGCAGGATTAACCGGCTGTGCGACTACTGCATGTGAAAACAGGCAGTTTAAAAGGGGGGGGCGCAACTCAGCAACTCTCCCCCAAAAGAGAGGCTCTGTTTGCCAGGATGGGACTCCAGAGCAGCGCCAGCCTGTGCCAGGGAAGAGGCTGCCGGAGGGACGTGTGGCACGGAGGGAGGGCGCAGGCAGGCGGAGAAGCCCCCCTCCCTCCCCAAGTTCCTGCCCATCCCGTGAGGGGCCCTGGAGGGGGTGTCCCCCTCTCCCTACCTGCGCCATGCCAAGCTGTGCCCCCCCCCCGCGGCTGCCCCTCTGCTCTCCCTCCTGCCCGTCTCTCTGCGCCTCCTTCTCCGCCGGCCTGGCGCTTTATGATGCTGAGCTCCTCCCGGGCGGGAAGGTCACTTCGCCCGCAGAGAGGAGGCGGCAGGCGGATCCGTCCCCTCGTGCCACTCCAAATATTGACGGGGAGAGGCCCCCCCTTGCGCCGGCAGACACCCGAGCAGATTAGCCGGCAGGAGGGGGGGGAGGAGAAGGAGGAGGTCCCTCCCCAGGACTCAAGGTGACAGCGGCACGGAGGCTCCTGGGGAGAGGGGGGGCATTGCTTCCTGACCCCCCAAAAGTGCTGCACAGGGAGGGGCTGGCTGCCCTCCCCGGAGCCCCCGAGGCTGGGCAGGTAAGAGGATCTCCTTCGCGGGAGAGTTTTTGCATTGCTATTGGCCAGGGATGCTCCAGGTGCGAATCCTGAACTGCAGGGGTTGGACTGGATGGCCCTCGGGGTCCCTCTAAATCCCCATTTCTCAAGAGGGGGTGCACAGAAAGGTTGCCCAAGGGGGAGGGCAGGAATATCCTGGGACAGGCCCCCCAGCCCATCCCTGCCACTCATAGGGGCCCCTGGCAACCCCCCCCCCAAGAAGCCCAGCAGGGCTTAGGGCCCCCTCTGGAGGGCCCCAAAGAGGAGCAACCCCCATGCCACCATGTAAGTCCTGGAACATGTGGCAATAATGGCGCGTGCCTCTGAGCATGTACAGAGTGCTTTCTGTCTCCGCAGCACAGGCAACAGCCCACGCCCCCATGGAGCCAAGGGCAAGAGGTACCCTGGGCTGGGGAGCCCTAGAGATTTGGGCCATGACCCCCAGCACACCCTCAGGGGAGATTTGGGAGAGATTCACTTTGGTGTCCCATCTAAACCCGTTTCGTTTAATTTGCATCTGAAAAGGCATCTGGTCGTAAAACATCTCCGGGTGGTTTACAAGAAACGTTAAAGTTGTCCGTAAAAAGTTTAAAAGGGCTGTAAAGCACTAAAACTAACAGTGGAAACGAATGAAATGAACTCTGAGCGAAAGGGCTGCCAAGCGGGCACCAATCAGAGAAGGCGCTTGGCTGGCGTCAAGTAGCAGGGAGTTCCACAGAAAGCGTGCTGCTGAATTAGTCCTCCCAGCTTCTCCCTTTCCCCCCCACCTCCCTCTCCCTCCCACCCCTCCCCAAGTCACCCAGGAGGGGGTCTCTCCTCGTCCTGCCCCCACCCAGCAAGCAGTGCTTGGCGCCCCAGACAGGGGAACTCCCGGCCTCTGGTGAAAGTCTGCCCCCACCACACGCCCTCACTTGAGTGGGGGGGAACCTCCCAGCTCCCTTCTCCTTTGCTGAAATGCCCCCCAGGCAGGAATTGCCCCATGGGAGATGAGAGCTGGTGTTCCCACCCTGTGGGCAGTCAGGAGAAAGCTGCACCCAGAGACCCCCCTGCCGCCCCCTCCCCTCCATTCCCCCCCCCCGGCACCCAGGCCTCCCCAGGCGACCAGGTGGCATCCTTCAGCCTGGCAGCGACTGGGGGGTTGGCCTTACCTGTGGGCAGAGCAAGAAGTCCATGGCAGCCCAGGGTGGGTGTGTGTTTGGGGGGAGGATGGGGGGGTCCCAGCAGCACCCAGCCCTGCCGCCTCCTCCCAGACGCTCCTTCCTGGGTCACGGGACTCGCCCAGTTGGGGGGGGGGACGGGGGAGCAGGCAGCCATGCAAAGGGTTAATCATTAACCCCGCAGGAGTTCAGCGCAGGCGGCTCCCAGTGGGGCAGGAGGTGGGCTGGCAGCTGGGTCCCCCCAGCTCCTGGGATTGCGGCCCCTTTGGCCCCCCCATAAAATATTGGAGGGGACCGGGACCCCCAAAGTCGACAGGCATTGCCATTTCCAGGGGGTGCTGATGATGCCCCACCTGCTGCCCTCCATCCTGCCCCAGCCAGGAAGTGGGGCTGATGTGAGGGGAGGGGGCCAAACCAGGCCAGCAGCAGCGGGTGGGTGGGAGGGAGGGAGGAGAAAGCTCCCCCCGCTGCAATCCCCCCACCCAATTAAAGGGCTGGAGCGCTTTGCACATGCTCTGGAGCTACATCCTGGGAACTCAGTTCTGGAGGTGCTGCAGAAGGTCAGCCGCAGGAAGGGGGTCAGCAAGTTCTCCCCCCAGCCTGCTCTGGACCTCTGCACCAGCCCCACCTTGAGCAAGGGGGCGAGGACACATATCCCAGCATGCACTGCTCTCCCCATCTCCCAGGAGGCCTGTGGGTCGGCCTGGGATTCCTAACCGGTCCTGCAAGGTCCCAGCAGGCAGCAGTTCCACAGGGCTTCCTGAAAAGGCTTTTGGGGGCTTGAAGGGGGGGCAGGGGGCAGCTGGCGCACTGCAAAGCAGGGGCTGCCCCATGGCTCCTTCCCTTCCCCGGCAGGCCTCATCCTGCCCGTCTGAGGGTTACACGGCATGCAGAAATTCAACTGTAGAGCTCTGCCCATGCCCTCCAGGCTGCTGACATTTTGCCTGCTGGAGCCCAGCTTCACCCCGGGCTCTGCTCTGAGCTCTGCCCCACACAGGACTGGAGGGGCTGAGCCAGGTGCCCCGTGGGCTGGGCAAAGAGGTGGGCAGCACATGGCACAGTGCCCACTTGCGCCCCCCGCTCTCCTGGCACCACTTCCTAATGGAGCAAACCGGGCTCACCTTTCCGGAGCATCTCAGGCGTCAGAAGCCCCCTGCCCGGCCCCCGCCCAGCCCCCCCTGTGGCCCCTGTGAGGTCCAGAGAGGCTCACCTGAGGGCCGGCCTCTGCTACTCACCCCCTCAACGGCCCCGGAGACCATGCGGTGGAGGTCAGAGGAGACCTGCGGGCGACTCATGGTGGGCTGCGGGCAAAGGCCCCTCTAGCCTTTCTCTTTCTCCCTGGCACTCAGAGGGCAGAGTGAGGGCACCATAACCTGCAGAGAGAGAGAAAAGGCCAATTATCGCGGAATCAGGGACCGCCCAAGGTCATCTAGCCCAACCCCCGGCAAGGCGGGAATCTTTTGCCCAAGGTGGGGATGAATCCCCGACTCCGACCCAGATGTGGGGCCTTCTGGCTGCCCACAGGACAAATGGCACCTCTGGGGGCTTGGAAGATGCCCCCCCGAAGAACCATCCACAGAATGGGGAGGGAGGGACTTTTGGCAAGGCAGATGCCCCCTTTCCCCTCCAGAGGAGGTCCCTGATCGGGGCCCCTGCCAGGCGGGCTCCGGCAGCGCCAGCGGGGCAGGAAAGAGCTCCTTCCGGTGCCCAGCGGGCAAAGTCGGGATCCCATGTCTCATGAAATAAAGAACGAGGAAATTGGAGGAGGAATTGGGCAGCGGGAGGGAGGGGGGGGAGAGGATTGGAAGCAGAGCTTGGCCGGCCCCCCCGCCAGGGATGCTGCGGGTGCGATTCCTGCATTGCAGGGGAGGGGTGGGGCTGGATGACCCTTGGGGGTCCCTGCCGAGGAGGCGGCACCTGAGCAGGGAGGCCAGGGGGAGAGGCGGGGGCACCCCTGGAAGAGGACCAGAGAGGCGGCACTGGGGGCTTTGGGGGCGAGAGGAAAGTGTGCCCCCCCTCGCTCTCAGCACTGGAATTCGTGGACAAAACTGAATGGTTTTTTTTCTCTTATTGTATTAATATTGAAAACTTTAATAAATATCTTATAAAAAAAACCCTGAATGTCGGAAGATTCCCAAGGGATCAAAGGCAGGACTTATTCTTGTAGGGCAGGCTGGATTTTCCTGGAAATGACCAGGGTTTGGGCAGCAGAACGGCGTCCGGGCGGTTTTTTTTGCCAAATCAGTAAAATGTCCAGGAACACCCAGACATATGGCAAGGGGGGTAAATCACAACAAAGCCCCCAAACTTAATATTTTTGGGGAGATGTTACTGGTGGGAAAAAACAGCTCTGGACAAGTTTGCCCAGATTTTCACTTTTGGGAATCTGGGAACCCTATTGCAGGGCAGAACTAGACTGTGGAACTCCCTGCCACAAGAGGCAGGCCTGGCCACCATGAAAAGAGGACTGAGCAAATCCATGGAGGAGGAGAGGGCGATGGCTGGGCTCCTAGCCAGGATGGCTGGGTTCTCCCCCCACAGCCAGAGGCAGCAAGGCTCTGCTGGAAACCTAGGGAGGAGTTCTTGTGTTCGAATCCTGCTTGTGGGTTTCCCCCGGGGGCACCTGGATGAGACAGCTTCCTCCCTTTGGCTTCCTCCAGCAGCCGGGCTCTGTTGACAGCCGTATAGAACCTCCAGGCCCAGAGGCAGTCTATCTGGACTTTGAGGTGCAATGGGGCATTTGGACGCTGCACCCGATGGGCCCCTTTGGCCTGATCCTGCAGCTTTCTCCTTATGCAAGGGAATCCCTGTTCACCCAGGGCATGTTAGGAGCCCACGTGGAAAGAGACCCCTGGGAATTTCCCGTCCCCCCACAAACACCCCCCATCCTGCTCAGGACCCCCTCCTTCTGCAGCCCCTGTCTCAGGGAGTGTGTGTGTGTCTCCCGCCATCGCTTCCCAAGCTGCACTTCTATGACGAGTTCCACCTTCAACCTCGCTGCCTCTCAGGGGGTTGGTCTGGATGACCCCTGGAGGCCCCTTCCTGCAAAGGCCAGCAGCCTCTTCCTCTGGGAAAGCCTTCTTCCTCCTCGCAGCTGCTGCCATGTCCTGACCCCGGGAAGATTCCTGCATCCCAACGAGGAGGAGGAGTGCGGTCTCCCCGCTGAGCCGGGCGGGTGAGGCAGAGGCCACGCTTGTCTTGGCCTGGGGCTCTCCCGCGGCAGCGGGTGCCAAGAGAAACGCCAGGCGCAGAGGGGGATCGGGTCCCCCCAGGCAGCCGGTGCGGCTGGTCTGATCCGGCCCAGGCTCAGCTCCCCCCGCTGCCTGCTTTCTTGCCATGAATCGCACTCGTGACTCAAGAGAGCTCTGGGGTTGCCCAGCCAGAGTCCCTGTGCCCCAGAGCAGGGAGGGTGGCAGGGGGTATCGGGGCATCTGGGTGGAGTGGGGGGAGGGCACTGGGAGCCTTCAAAGGGGAACCTGGAGTTGGGGGGACCCCAGGCGGTCATCTAGCCCAGCCCCCCACAATGCAGGAGTTGCCCCTGACGGAGGAGAGTCATCGCATGAAAGAATTGAAGGCTTGGGACCCCAAGAGGTCATCCAGACCAACCCCATCCCCTGAAATGCAGCAATCACAGCAAAAGTGTGACAAAAGTGTAACAGAGCGCCATCCCACCTCTGCTTCAAAACCTCCAGAAAAGGTGGGTAAAGTGGCCTCTGTGAATGTGCAGAGGGCCTTTCGCTCAGGCTGCTGGGCGCAGCGTCCTTTCTGGAAGCCAGACAGTTTTTGCCTCCACCCCCCACCTCTGAGGATTGAGCCCCCCTTTGCCCCCCACCATCGTGGGGCTGGGCTCCCCCCCTTTGCTCACCTCCGTCGCTCCCCCAGCGCCCAGCTGCCAAGTGAGGGACAGGAGCAGCTCCCGGCCGCCTCTTATGGCTCCCCCTGGGCCTCGTGACGCCAGCTGAGCGGTGACTGTCCCTCACAAGGGACGCTCACTCAGCCTGCTGTCACCCACAGGGCCGAACTCTGGCTCGCCCTGCAGGGAGGGGGACACACACACATTCCAGGCAGGACCCACAGGGGCACCAGGTTCTCACAGCACCCCACAAACCACCCAGCCCCCCATGCCAGGCCTGGCAATTCCTGCCCTGCTGGGATCCCTGCCTCACGGGGGTTGGGCTGGATGACCTCGGGGTCCCTTCCGAGTCTACAAGGCTATGGTCCTGGTTCCAGAGCCCACCTCCCAGCTGGCAGGCCCCAGGGCATTGTGGGCTTCTCTGCCTGCCTCCTTTGTGAGGCTCCCGGGCTGGTGGGGCAGGATTGGCACTCAAGGCCCAGGCAGCCCCCTCCCCAGATAGCGAGGCCTCCCTCTCGGCTTCTCAGAGAACAGAGCAGAGCAAGCGGCGGTGGCAGGCGACTTGAGCAAGCGAGCCCTTTCAGAGTCTAAGGAAGCACAAGCAGCCCCCCCAGTCCACCCCAATGGAGAGATGCGAAAAAGAGCCCCCTGCCCCCCTCTCGGCCACGACATCTTTTTGCTGAGACAGCATCCCTTGCTTGGCAGTGGGCTGGACTAGAGGACCTTTGGGGGTTCCTTCCAACTCTCGGGTGCTATGGCTCTGCCTGGATCCTGCCAACCTGAGGGGCTGGTCACTCCTGTCCCAAGCGCTCCCCCCCACTGCTTTCACAGCCTGCCCCCAACCCCACCTCCCTTGCACAGGATAGGCAGGTTGGGGGGCAGAAGAGGAAGAGGGTTCCACAGCACCCTCTGCTGGAGGAGCGCAGGAATGCCGGCCCCAACCCAAGCACAGAGGAGCCCCTTTTTCTCTTGATGGGGGCAGGGGGGACCCTGCAACCGCCCCCCCCCCAGAATAGGGCTGGACTCCCACTCCCATCAGCCCCCAGGGCCAAAGGAAGAAGCCCCTCCAGACATGATGATTGGCAGCTGGAGGACCACAAGCAGAATCTAGATTTAATCTTTCAGGGCAGGGAAACACTTTCCTAAATTGCATCTGTGTTCATTTGCTAGGGATGGAGAAGTGGGGCAGGCACAGGGGGGGGGGGAGGAAGCTTCCCCCAGGCCAGGCCAGAGGTCAGAGGCGGGACCCCTTGACCCCGGGTCAAGTGCAGAGGCTGAAAGCCCCACATGGAGACCCCACGGATGGAGAGGGGGCTTTCTTCGGAAGAGGGTCAGCCTGCCCCATCTCTGGGGCAGGGGCTCAAAAGACTAGTGCGCCCCCCACAGAATAACCCCCCCCAGCCCATGCACCCGCCCCTCTGAATAAGCAGATTCCTTTCCTTAATCCGGCCGCCCATGTGTGTAGCAGGAGGGGAGGATTAAGGGCCGGTAAACAAATTTCAGATTGTTCTGGGGAAAGCCGAGCTGAGAAGAGGGGGCCAGACTGGTTCTCACGGGTGGGAGAGTCCGGCGGCCGCACACTCCTTCCCCAGCCCAGCAGGAAGGATCGGAGTCACGGGATTGCAGAGTGGGACCCCTGAGGGTCATCCAGCCCACCCCTGCAAGGCAGGGATCTCGGCTCAAGCATCCGGGACAGAAGGCCAGCCAAGCTCTGCTGAAAAACCTCCACAGACTCCCAAGGAAATCGGTTCCCCTGCGGAACAGCTCTTCTTCCCTGACATCCGGCCGGAATTTCCTTTCTTGCAACTTGAATCCATTGCTTTGGAGTCCTGATGCAGAATCTGAATCTCCTTCCTTGCTCTCTGCCTGCATTCATCAGGGCTAAGCCTCTGGGACGTGCCCTTGAGGGCTGAGGTTGCCCCACAGCGGATAACGCAGTCCCTCTGGGCACGTGCAAAGTGCCTTTCCCACAGGCGTTGGGGGTGCTGGAAGAGGACCGACCTGCCTCCCCGAGAGGGAATGTTTACTCCAAGGGTGCTGCTTGCAGGAGGTGGGGAGGGGGACAGGGAAACATTGCCACAAAGATGGCCGCCTGCCAGAGGGTTGGACTAGATGTCCTTCAGGGTCCCTTCCAAGTCTACAGTTCTAGGTTTCTGCACCTGGGGAAAGCTCTGTCCTCAGACAGTCGATCTCCCAGCATGCAGGGGGTGCAGCCGTTGCAGACCCCCCACTGCCTCCCTTTAATCTAAGCACTAATGCACACGCGGGGGGGGGGGAGGAAGGGCACTCTGCACATGCTCCAAACCGCTCTGCCCCCATTGCAACCCAGTCCTGCTCCTGCAGCCCCCCCATTGGGCCTGCCCCACCCAGGAACTGGTACCTCTCTGCCCCCCTCCAGGACCCCCGCCCAGGGGCCCCAACACCTACCCCCCTGCCTACCTTGGGGTGCCAAGGCGGTGGAGGCCAGCGGCCTCTGAGCGGCACCTGCGAGGCTTCTCTCTCCCGGCTCCTCTCTGCCACGCTGCCAATCTCCTGCCTTGGCACCCAGGCGCTCGCCTCCTCCTGAGCCACTCCCCCCTGCGCCACCCAAATATTTCACGGGGCTTTAAGCGGCGGACAAAAGGCCCTTGTGGCAGAGGGAGACGCCGGGCAGATCAGATCCCGGCCAGGCTGGGCCAAAGACCCCACAGCGGCCAACACCCCCCCCGCACCGCTCAGCGTTTAATTACAGACTGGCGCACCTCCTGAAGTCACATTCCAGGGGCGAGCCCCAACTGGCCCGCCTGATCCCACTAAGGCGATTATGGGGGGGGCAGGGGGGGCTGTCAAAGTCACGGCAGAGAGGCAGCCTTTCGCCCTGGTTCTCCGGAGGACAGACTGTGCCCCAGTCTCCTGACCCCGGGAGAGGGGGCTGCAGCCAGCAGGCAGAATTACAGGACTGCAGCATTGAAAGGGACCCCAAAGGGTCATCCAGACCAACCCGCTGCAATGCAGGAACCGCAACTGGAGCATCCGCACAACCTCTGCTTGGAAACCTCCAGGGAAGGAAAGTCTCCCTGTCTTGAGAGATCTTCCTAAGCCTGAGTTGGCATCTCAAACTCTTGAACCTTTATTGGCATTCATGCCAGATTGCAGTAGGGTTTTCCACAATAAAAACCTAAATCTCACGCTTAAGTTAATGTATAACGTTGTAGGATAGACTTCATTTTGTGTGGCAGAAACGTGGCCACCATCTGAATCTTATAGGTCAGGAAGGGGACCTTGTCTTTGTCCAGATGTCGCTCCCCACTAACAACCAACTGATGAACCAACTTCGATCGAATGGTCTCACACCAGGGACAGTGCAAAAGAACATGCATGACCCAGTCTAGTTGTGTCATGGAATCGCAGTCGGGTTGGAAGGGAGCCCAGGGGTCATCCAGTCCAGCCCCCTCCAATGCAGGAATCTCAGCTCCAGCATCCCTGAGAGATGGTCATCCAGCCTCTGCTGAAAAGCCTCCAGGGAAGGCGAGTCCACTCTGTGAGTGGCCTTTTCTGGACTCTCCCCTGCAGGACTGGCAAAGGGGTCCCATTCAGTCTTGCTAGCATGGGCGCCCTGTGGTCATTCAGGGTGGTCCAAGGGGAGATTCCCCAAATTGGTTCCGAAGTTCTTGGAAATGGTCGTCTAGCCACCTGTGTCTAGTTCTCTCAAATGCAGGATTTCCCGATCAGTAGTGCAGTCAGGATCTCCTTTCTTGCCTTTTAATTTGTTATTACTTATTGAATTTATATGATGCCCTCCAACACAACATCTCACAGATCTCAATCCGGCAGCTTGCGTCCTGCTTCCTAGAGCCGCAGAAAACCAGCTTGCTCCACCTTCCCTTGAGATATTTGAAGATGGCTCTCATATCTCCTTTCAGTCTCCTCTTTTCCAAGCTAAACATCCCCAGCTCCTTCCACTGTTCCTCATCAGGCTTGGTTTCCAGACCCTTGGTCATCTTGGTCACCCTCCTCTGCCCCCTTCCAGCTGGTCAGCATCCTTCTTATAATGTGGCCCCCAGAACTGGACCCAGGACTCCCAGGTTGGGTCTGACCAAGGAAGAACCGAATGCTCTGGAGGGCAGGATCCGAACTCAGGGCTTCAAGTTGCAAGAAAGGAGATTCTGACTAAATTGTGGGAAGAACTTTCTGAGGGCAAGAGCCGTTGGGCAGTGGAGCTGCCTCCCTGGGAGGTGGAGGTTGGAGGGCCACCTGCAATGGCCTAAGCAGGGGGTTGGACTACAGGACCTTTGGGGACCCCTTCCCACTCCATGGCTTTTGCAGGGGAGCCTGCAGTCAGGAGGGAGAGAGGCAAAGGCGCTGCGAGAAAGCGCAAAACCTTCCAAGGAGGACGAAGGTCACTCTGGGAAGGGATCACGTTCAGCCACATCCTTCCTGCTCCTTCTATTGGCACCTCCGCCCGGGGGGGGGGCAGGGACTTCTTCTCAGACAGGATTGCCTCTCCCCTCCTGCAATTCCTTTCACGTTTGCTCCCCAAATTGCTTCAGCCCCCCCCCATGCGCTGAAACAGGCTCAGCGGATCCCTGCTTATTTGACCGCAAGGGGTCAAGTGGGGCTGCTCATTAAAGGGGGTTTAAAACTGGGGGGGTGTGAAGGAGGACAGTGAATCTTGGGGGCTTGGAAGGGGTCTGGCTGCAGCAGAGAGAGATGGAGATGGAGATGGAGAAGGCTTTGGGCTTTGATGGAGTTGCCTGATTCACTCCTGGGCCACGAGAGCAAAGAATCCTACAGTTTGTAGGGACCCCAGAGGGTCATCCAGCCCAACCCCCTGCAATGTGGGACCCACAGGCAAGGCCTCCATGATAGGTGCCTTAAAAACCTCCAAGGAAGTCCTTTCGGAGAAGCCGGCTTTGGCCCCCAGTCCCCCCACTGGCCTCTCTGCCTGGAGGGGGTGTGAAAAGGGCTGGCCAGAAATACCCTCTCTCAACTGGGTGCCCTGAACCAAAGCAGGGCACCTCTACCCTCTGGGCGTGGTTGGTACAAGGCTGGGCCTGAAAGCTCCGCCCCTGAGGGGACGGGCCAAGTGCCGCAACCCCAATGAGGACTAGAAAGTTGCTTCTCATGAGCAACGTGAAAGTCAGATTCCCAGACCCAGTTTTATACTATGCGGCCTAGGACCCACATACCTATGGGACCGCCTCTCCTGGTCTGCCCCACGGAGGACCTTAAGGTCCACAAATGACAACACTTTGGAGGTCCCAGGTCGCAAGATGGTTAGATTGGTCTCAAAAGGGCCAGGGCCTTTTCAGTACTGGCCCCGACTTGGTGGAACGCTCTGTCCCAAAAGACTAGGGCCCCGCAGGACTTGACATCTTTCCGCAGGGCCTGCAAGACAGAGCTGTTCCGCCTGGCCTTTGGTTTGGACTCAGTCTGACCCTTATGTTTCCCTCCCCTTATGGTTTTGATTTATCAGCTATTTTAAAATGAGGCTGCATTTTAAATTGCATATTAACCTGTATTTTAAATTGCTTTGTTTTATTTTTTTCTATTATGTTTTCATTGTAATTTTATTGGTGCTAGTTGCCCTGAACCTGGCTCTGGCCGGAGAGGGCAGGGTATAAATAAAAACATGGGAGAGACCTGGATTCGAATCCTCACTTGGCCATGAAGCTCAGTGGGTGGGACTGGGAGCAGTCTCTGCTCTTTCAGCCCAGCCTTCCTCACAGGGGTGTTGGGAGGATAAAACTGGGGGGGGGGGAGGAGAAGACCCATGCATGCCCCCTTGAGCTCCTTGGAGAACAAAGATGGGCTTGGCAGCAGTGGCCTCAGTTCTCCAGCTGTGCAATGGGCAGAGCAGGGGCAGAGCTGAGCTCACAAGGTGGCACAGTTGCCCGGCTCTGTTGCTCAGCCCACAAGGCCACCCCGAAAGTGACTGACTGCTGGGGGGAGCCCTCCAGCATCTGCCGCTCCCCCCATGTGCCAGCCTGCCCCCCCCCCGTTAAAAGAGCACCCGCTGGGCCCCTGCAAAGCCCCAGAGAGAGGCCTGGACGGGCAGAGCCAGCGCCAGGCGCCTGCCACCCGCCCAGACCCAGTTAAAAATAGCCACCAGCCGCCTCCACAGAGCAAGTAAGACTATCCTGAGGATGAATCACGAGAGTGGCCCCCCCTGCCCTTCAGCACGTGCTCAGAGGCTCCTTGCGGACGCAGCAGGTTTCCTCTTCTAGCCTCTCCTCCTGCTCCTTCCCTGCCCTGCACGGCCTCTGCAGATCCAGGAGGGTGCAGAAGCCGGAAGGAGACTCTGCCTCTGCCCCGGAGAGCAAAAGGCACTCTGCGCGGGCTCAGAGGCTACCCAAACGAACGGCGGCATACATGAAGTGTCCAAAGAGATCAGCCCCCCCCCCCAGATACAGCCCTGAAAGCTGATATAAAGGCCGAGGGATGTCATACTGTGAAGCAACCTTGCGCCTCGGGGCATGTGCAGAGTGCATTTCTATCAGGCCTGAATAAGCCCCACAGGCCACAACACTGAACTGACCAGGTTGGAGGCTGCGGGAGCTGGCAAACATTCCCTCCGCCTCAACCTTTATCCATCAGGAGAACAACCATGGTGTAATAATAATAATAACAACAACAACAACAACAACAACAACAACAACAACAACAACAACAACAACTGTGTTATTTTTACTGTTGTTAGCCACTCTGAGCCTGGCTTCGGCTGGGGAGGGTGGGATATATATATATATATATATATATATATATATATATATATATATATATATATATATATTATTATTATTATTATTATTATTATTATTATTATTATTATTCCCCACCCATCTGGCCTCACCCAAGCAGGGTCTCCCCTCTGGCTTCAAGGCTGCCTCTTCCACTTCTCTTGGCAAAAAGAGACTCAACTCCATGTCCCGCCTGGCAAGGCTGTTGTGGGAATCAGAGAACGGCAGAGCTGGAAGGGACCCCGCAGGCTCATCCAGTCCAGGGATCTGAGCTCAAGCATCCACGACTGATGGCCACCCAACCTCTGCCGAAAAACCTCCAAGGAAGGAAGACCCGAAAGCACTCTGCATGCGGGAAGCCAAACCACAACGAGGGGGTTGGACTAGATGACCCCTGGGACCCCTTCCAGCTGTGACTGGGGGGCCATTGCCACCCCCTGAAGGGCACCTCCGGGCCACAGAAGAATGGAACCAGCAGCTTCTCTCTCCAGAAGCCAACGGCCAGGAATCTCCCCTCTGGGCACCCAGGAACCGGCCCCCTCCACTCACCCCATAGGCTCCTGCGGCTGCGGCTTCCTCCGTGGGGTGCCCGGCGGGTTTCCTGCCCGGGAGCTGCTCAGGAAGCAGGAAATCCTGCCAAAGGCCGCCTGTTGGCTGCCAGGGTGGCAGCCCCTGGGCAGGGAGGGAGGGCAGGCAGGCAGCTGCCGCAGGAGAAGGGGGCACCCTCTGCCCAAGCGGCTGCCCTGGCACTGCCCTCGGAGGAGGCTGCAGAGTTTTTTATACCTGCCTCCTGGCAGGGAGAGAGGGAGGGAGGGGGGAGGAAAAGTCCCCACAGCAGCAAGGAAGGGTGTGGGGAGGGACGCTGGTCCCCATAAGTGCCACTTCAGCGCTGGCCACTCCTCCAGCGGGCACTGCAAACACACACACACACACACACACAGCGCAGGCCACAGCTGCTCCCCTGCCCGCCAGCTGCCCTGCCTTCTCCCCCCCTTCTCCCCCCCACTTGTGGAACGCACTCTCTGCATGCTCAGAGGCCCTCTCTCCGTATCCCTGCGGGTTCTGGGGCCAAAGGGGACCATCTAGGGCAAGCTTCCTTGGCCCTCCAGATGTTTTGGGACTACAACTCCCATGATCCCCAGCGAGCAGGACCAGTGGTCAGGGATGATGGGAACTGTAGTCCCAAAACATCTGGAGGGCCGAGGTGGAGGAAGCCTGATCTATAGGGCAGCCCAGATGCCCCCCTCGGGAAACGCAGGATCTGGCCATGACTCTCCCCTCCTGCAGCTTCCAGCCACTGGGATTCAGAAGCATTTAATAATAATAATAAAATTTTATTTATATCCTGCCCTCCCCAGCCAAAGCCGGGCTCAGAGTGGCTGCCTCTGAAATTGGAGGGCAGAGCAGAGCCTCTCTCCTCTCCAATCCACTTTGGATCCACATTGAGGTCGCTGGCCATCTCTTTCCCCTGTGGCAGGGAGTTCCACAGCTCCATGGGGCACTGTGGAGGAGCAGGAGAGAGCCCTGCTGGGGAGGAGGAAAAAGACCAGCCAACTGAGTTATGGGGAGGACGGGGCTCCTCTGAAAGTGGACCAATCTTGGGTGGGGGGGCTCCCTGGCCTGTTGGCCAGCATGGGGTTGGACTAGATGACCCCTGGGTTCCCTTCCGGCTCTATGCTTCTACGGCGGGAAGGGAGAGACACCCCTGGGATTGTGCAGCTGGAGCAGGGGGGCAGGGGAGGGCCCTGGGCGAGGCACCCCCCGGGGGGGCATGGGGTGGGGGCCCTGCAAGACTCCCGCCATCTCCCCCCCCAGCACCCAGCCAATTCCACCCCCTGCGGGTGCTGGGGGAGGTGCTGTGTCAGCAGGCCGGCCAGCCGGCCTGGGTGGTAAACCAACCCCTGCTGCTAATGTCAGGGTTGTGGCAGGGTGCCCCCCCGTCACCCAGACAGCCTCTCCCTCTTCTGGCCCCACGGCCCTGATAGGGGGTCATTACCTGCCCCCCCACAAGCAGGCTGGTTATTTCCTGCCCCCCTTCTGCCCTCAGGCAAGACAGCTCACCTGGCCTGGAGGAGCAGCAAACAGGTAAGACCTAGTTGCGGGGGGAGGGGGGCATGAATGACACACTCCCCAGGCAACCTTCCCCACCTCAGCACCTTCTCTCAGAAACTCTTTTTGAGGGGGTCAGGCTGGATGACCTTTGGGGACCCCTTCCAATTCTAGGATTCAATGGCCTTGGAAGGCAGGAGGGCTCTCCTTCATTGGAGGCTTCTCCGCAAAGCTCAGGTGGTCACCTGCCAGGGATTCTTGAACTGAGACGCCTGTCTGGCAAGGGGGTCAGGCTGGATGACCTTTGGGAGCCCCTTCCATCTCAACACTTCCAGGGGAGGGAGGAAGATTCTCCCTCTTCCTCTGCCATGCAGATGCCAATGGCTGCACTGGGGGGGGGACATTGGCGTTCTTGGCTGTGACACCCCCCAGGAGAAAGAAAGCCGCCCCAGGAAGTGGGCGCTGTTTTGCACCCGCCCGTCCCAGTTCCCCCCTTCCGAGTTAGCTGAGGATGCGGCCAGGCCCAATGGCATTATGAGACAACGAAGGCATGGCCTGAGCAGGCACTTAACCTGGGAGAGACCAGGGTTCGAATCCCCACCCGGCAGGGTTGTTGTGGAGATTACCAGAGAGAACCATGTGCGCCACTTTGAGCCACTTTAGGGATAAGAGATGGGATATTGATCCATCCACCCATCTTCAAAGCAGAGTGCTGGAAGGGACCCGAGGGTCATCTAGTCCAACCCCCTGCCATGCAGGAAGTTTTTGGGGCTCGAACCCGAGACCCTGAGATTAAGAGTCTCCACCTCTGCTGACTGAGCTGGGGGGCAGGGGGCCCTGGGAAGGACCCCGCTGTGGGGAGGGCTGGTAAGAAAATTCAGCTGGCATAATGGGCTGGGATTTTCCATCTGTGACCCCAAAGGGACTCTGTGGGGCTCTTCCCCTGCAGCTCAGCGCCCCCCAAGTGACACAGGAGGGGCGGGACAGAGAGAGAGAAGTCAAGAGTTGCTCAGAAAGGCAGTTTCCTTCCTCTGCCCTCCTGGCTCACTTGACCCCCCAGGGGGAAGCCTCCCTGGCCAATGGGACACCATGAATCACAGAAGCGCAGAGTTGGAAGGGACCTCCAAGGCCCATCTAGTCTGACCCCCTGAACTGCAGGAATTGCAGCGCAAGAATCCTGGACGAAGAAAGGAGAGCCGAGTTGAGCTTCTCCTCTTCCTCCGCGTGTTAAAACGTCACAGAATAGACCCCAAGGGTCATCCAGTCCACCCCGCAATGCAAAGGGGGAACCAGAGAAGGCCTCTGCCCCACGACGAGGCCAAATGGTGCAGTAAATTGGAAGCCTGAAAGTGCAAGCACCCCCTCTTTCAAGGCTCCCCCACAAGACACCCCTCCGTTTTCCCTCGCAAGCAACCACCCCCCGAACTGTTTGAGAGGAAGCCAGCCTTGCAAAGAGGGGTGTGGGGCTCAGGGTGGGGGGTGTTGCTAGAGGGCATCGCTGGGGAGCAGAGGCGAGGCCCAGCGCCCAGCGCCCAACCCCCCCAAATATGCCCCCCAAGAGAGAGGGGTCTAGCAGAGTGTCAGACTGGGACCCGGGAGGCCAGAGTTCGAATCCCTGCTCAGTCGTGAAGCTCCCTGGGGGAGGCCTGGGGGCCCAGCCCCTGCTTCTCAGCCTGACCTCCTTTGCAGGGTTGTTCTTCTCCTGCAGGACTAAATGAGGATATAAATTCAAAAGCAGTAAATAGGCAAGATTCCCTTCCTTGCAGGTGGGGGGCAGGTGTAAGGACTAAGGCATAAATAATAAAGGCAACCTCTCAGGGATTCTTCAGCTGCAACTCCTGCCTGGAGGGGCTGGGCTGGATGGCCTTTGGGGGTCCCTTCCAACTTGGCAACTGCATGGTTCTCTGACTCCGGTGGAGGCAGAAGGGGAGGGCTGAGCCTATGACCGAAGGCTCTTTGGCCACCGGGAGCCCCCCGCTGGCGCCCGGAGCCCTCCAGTGACCCCAAAGAACTTGAAAGGCCCTCCTGCCCCACGGCAGGCGCTGGGCTAATTGGCATGGGCCGCCAGAGGCCCCCCAAGCCGGCAGGAGGAGGAGGAGGAGGGCCGGGCGAGGAGAGGCAGCACTCTGCCCTTCCCTGCGTCTGGCCTGCCCTTCCTGGCCGCCACTCAGGCCCCCCACTGCCCCCTAAGCGGCCCTAATGAGGCGTGGGGAGCCACCTCTGGGGCAGCGCCAGCAGCAGGCCGGGGAGGGCAGTGCCAGCCGGTGCAAGCGCTGCGTCATCTTTGTCCTGGCCGGCCGTGGGGGTCCCATCCGGCCAAAGTCAAAGGCACACAGCACCCCCCCAAGTCCCCACTGGGCATCTTGGGGGGGGCAGCAGGTTGGGGGAAGGATGGCGCCCCCTGTCACTCACAGGACGGTGGGTCACAGAGGCAGGCAGTCAGAGAATCGTGGAACTGGAAGGGAGTTGGAAGGGAACTCTGGGGCTCATCTAGTCCACCCCCTTGGCAAGGCAACAATCGCAGCTCAGGCAATCTGCACCAAGGTTTTCATTAAGGTTGGGTTTTTGGAACCCGGGTTCCGCAAGCCCTTTTCCCCAGGTGGTCTTCACTGGGCCTGACCCCTTTTCCGCCTTGCCCACTTGTCCACCTTGCAGCTGGCAGACTCTCCTGGGCACCAGCAGGTAGAACCTCCTTCTGCAGCTGCAACCCCCCAAAAAACCCCCTCCTCCCCTCTTCTGGGCAAGGGTAGCAGGAGTGGGTCTTAGCTTAGTTTGGGGGTCACAGCTTGCAACGCAGCGGGTTGGACTAGATGACCCTTGGGTCCCTTCCGGAACTACGGTCCAATGTGCTCCTTGTGGGATTGAGCAGAAGGACTATTGATGTACGAATGGTGGCTCTAGACAGACCCCCAGACCCCACTTGGCCCCAGACCCTCGTGCCACCCCCCCATGCCCTGCCTCTTGGGGTGGGGTCCCTCTCCCCGCCCCCCCCAGTTGCAGAGGCGGCCGGCAGACCCCCACCGGGCTGTGCAAAGCTGCATTCTTCCCCTTGACAGGGCGGAATAATTGGGCTGGCGCAGAGCCCTGACCCGCGGCTCAACCTGGGGCCGCCATGGTGAAATCCGGCCCCACAAGCAGCCCCCCGCACTTCCTGCCTCCCCCCAGCCCAGCCCCCAAATCACCTTCACTGCGGACGGCCGAGTCAGCACGCAGCCGCTTGCACAACACAAGGCGCACACAGCGCAGCCAGGAAAGCGAGGAAGGAGCCACTTGTCAAAGCACAAAACTCAGCCTGAGGGTCGCAGGTTTGAGGCCCACAGTGGGGGTTGGGATAGATGACCCTCAGGGTCCCTTCTAACTCTGCAGTGCTATAATTCTATGACTCCTCAGCCAGAAGCCCTCCAGATCAGGCATCCCCAAACTCGGCCCTCCAGCTGTTTTGGGACTACAACTCCCATCATCCCTAGCTAACAGGACAAGTGGTCAGGGATGATGGGAACTGTAGTCCCAAAACATCTGGAGGGCCGGGGTTGAGGATGTCCGCTCCAGATACTCAGCTGGACTGCAGCTGGAGGGTGCAGAGGCTGCTGAGAGTTGTAGTTCAGCCACATCTGGGCAAAGGCTGGAAACAAAGCCCCCCCACACTTTCAAGAGGGAGTTTCAAAAGAAGGGGGCTCATTCTGCCCCTCATACCCAGCAAGCCCCCTCCCCAGACTGTCTCTACCCCCCAGCAAAGCTCCCCTCCTCATTAAGGAAGCCGCCTTAGTCAGACCATTGGCCTATCTAGATCAGTCATACCTGCACTGGCTGGCAGCAGTCACTCTCTGGGGATATTCCTAGGTCTACCAGGAGATGCCGTCAGGGTTCGAACTCGAGTCCTTCTGCATTCCAGGGAGGTGCCCCACGACTGAGATGTGGGGCATCCCCCATTTGCCTATTGCAAAGGCCCCACTGGCAGAGGAGGCCGGGCAAAGCACACTCAGAGAAGGCTGCTCCCCCCCCCCCGTCCTCTGCCAGGAAACCCCTTCCCTCCCCAAAGCCCTGATTCATCCCTGATGGGAAACACAGAAGTGACTCAGCTCCTCCCGGGCCCTTGGAAACCTCTCTCTCTAAAGCCTATTTGGGGAGGAAGCCACTCTGTCTGGTGGCAGGAGGTTCCAAAGGCTGCGCAAGGAAGCAGCTTTCGTGTGCCTGGCCTGCCTCTCTAGCAGGGGGCAGAAAGGGGTGGTATAAGGCTCAAACCCAACACCCTACCACTCACCCTCCCCATGTCCAAGGGCAGGGGGCGCACTCACCTCCTCGCCAAATTCCTGCAGGGTCTCTAGTCCTCAGGAAAGGCAGTGAAGAGGAGGCCTTGCCATCCCAAACTCGGCCAGTGAACAGGATACTGGAAAAGAAGACATCCAGGAAGGGGGTGAGCCCCCTCTTTGTGGGTGCTGCTGGCCCCCCATCCACCTCACCCCCAGGGACACCCCTCCTGGGGACGCGGGTTGCAAGAGGGGGTGGGAGCTGCCTCTGAACCTGTCCAAGCAAGGAGAGAGCCAGGCGGCCCCCAAGTGCCATGGCTGGTTACCCAAATGTCCAGCATGCCTGGCCCCACACTGAGCCCCCCAACCAGGCCCAGGCGGCTTCCAGAGGGGAATGCACGCAAACAGGCACTCAGAGCGCACGGGGCATCGCACAGAGTCACAACGCTGCCTGTGGCACAAAGGACAAGCGCCTCCTCTTCTCTGCTTCCCCTCAAGCAATGCATCGGTGCAGCAAACTGCGAAATATACAAGTGGAGTTTCCTTACGCAGAGTGCAGCTAACCTATGGAACTCACTGCCACAGGAGGCGGGGAGGGCCACCAACTTGGGCAGCTTCCAAAGAGGACAGGGCGACTTCGTGCAGGAGGAAAGGGCTATTGGAAACCACGGTGCTTCTGAATCTCCCTTTCTGGAAGCCCAGGAGGGGAGAGGGCTCTGGGGCTCCAGTCCCGCTTGCTGGTCCCCCCTCCAGCATCTGGGCAACTGCTGTGAGAACAGGAGGCTGGGCTAGAGGAGCCTCTGGCCTGATCCAGCACATACAACTCTTTTCCTGCTTGTAATCTGAACTCATGCAAAGCTATGCAAAGAAGGCAGAACAGCAAAACAAAGCCACAGTCAGAAGTCAGGAGGACTGATCAGGAAAACTCAAATCTATGTCTCAAAGACCAGTGGAACAAACTCTGTTGGGCTGCATAGAATTATGGAAGGGTCCCCTGAGGGTCATCTAGTCCAACCCCCCGCAGTGCAGGAATCTCAGCTCAAGCACCCATGACAGATGGCCTCTGCTTAAAAACCTCTGCTGGGCTCCCTCCCAACTCTGCAATTCTATGAATGGGAGGCAGATCTTAAAACTTGAGCAAGTCCGTAGGGCAGATCACAGAAACATGGGGCTGTAGAGCTGGAAGAGACCCCAAAGTCCAGCCAGGAATCCCAGGCCATTGGGGGCCTCAAAGGTCAATGGAAGCCATCCAGGCATTAAGCGGCGTATAAATGAACAAGCAGGAAATGAGAATGCCAGCACCCAAAATGAGCTGGTAAACAAGCGAGGGACCACAAGGAGCCTCAGGTGAGATGGCCAGGCACCTCACCTGCCACAATCTGGCCTGGCAGGAGCTCCTGGACGTCTCCAAGGGCAGCCCCACAGAGAGAGCACAGAGGTAGTCTAACCTTGGTGTGACAAAGGCAAGGGTGTCTGCGTCCAGGTCTGAGTTTAGGAAGGATTTTAAGTCCTCCCTGGCAAGCGAGTATCGGGGGGATGATCTCCAAAGAAGTTCCTTGGGGTAGGAGGGCTGGGAGAAACTTCACACCTGGCAACCAATTTGCCCCTTGGTTTTCAGAGAGTAGATGGTGAGACGAGTCTAAAAGGCCCAGGACACAAGTTTCCATGGCCCTCTAGTGGCTCTGGTGGCCGCTATCATACCGTATTTTTCACTCCATAAGACACACTTTTTTTCCTCCTAAAAAGTAAGGGGAAATGTCTGTGTGTCTTATGGAGCAAATGCGTGGTCCCTGGAGCTGAATTGCCCAGGGGCAAAAAGCAGATCATGCTCTCTTTTTTTGAAAGAGGGAAGGGGGTGTTGAAACAAAGCTGCTGAGCAGCTGATCGCAAGCGATCGGGAGGGAGATAAGGGACTCTAGAGATAAAGGAGGCTGCCTGGGAGGGGGAGGTAAAAGGACATGGATCCTCAGGATTTTTGCATTGGGTCACCCGAAATTCACCGTCAAATCACATATCATGTCTGTGGCCACAGCATGAACCACAAAAATCATATATCCACTGTTTTGTTCAGAATATTTTTTTCCTTGTTTTCCTCCTCTAAAAACTAGGTGCGTCTTATGGAGCGAAAAATACGGCATTTAGCGTTAACTCTGGAAGTGTGGACTCAATTCTGACCAAATTAAGCCCCCTAGAGCAGACTGTACATCGTTATGACTCCCTCCCCAAACGTCACAGAACCACAGAATTGTAGAGTTGGAGGGGACCCCAAGGGTCATCTAGTGCAGCCCCCGCACATCACTCGTTGCGGGTTCAATACCCCTTGGCTCCCCTCCCCGGGATTGTGGCCTCCGCCTCCTGCTGGCAGCTTCGAGGAGCCACAGGTAAGAACTGAGCACAGGGAAGCCAAGGTGGGCGAACGACCCCAAAGGAGCAGGACGTGCCCCCACCAGATGTGCTTGTTGAACGGCCACTGTAAGCTGTGAAGGTTCATTACTGTTTCACAAGTTGTGTATGTCTTTCAGGGCCAGGGCAAATAACGGGACCCAGTCTTGCAGCTGTGAAGCATAGCAGGTGCTGCTGAGTTGTGCTCATCAAGCTGTGTCAGCAATTGGGTCTAGTATATAAGGAGCAGCACCTAGCTCCTCTCCCATCACCCTGGGGGGTGGGTTGGTGGTTGGGTCTGGTTTGTTGTCATCTTTAGTGTAAAAGGAGTTTTTTTTTTGTTATTAAAACCTTGTTAAAAAGTTATTTTGAGTTCCTGGTTATGCATGGTCTCCCCAGCAAGCTCTCTGCAGCCAACAGTGCTGCCCCTCCCCTAACACCCCTAACATCTGGCCACACAGAAACGCAGCAAAGTGCTGCACCCCAAAAACGTCCCGCCCTAGGGAAAAAAGAAAGGGGGCCCAGACCCACAAGTCCAGTCCCAGGAGGTGATGGCACCCGGTCCAGCCTGGCCCCAGAGAGCCCCATCTGCAGGGGCAGCCCCTTCCCCTGGCTAGGGGTCTCCAGGGCCCCCTTCAAGGAGCCAGGAGGTGCCTTTCTCCCCATTGTTCCACTTCTTATCCTGGCTGGATAAGGCCAATGTTGTCCTGGATCTCTGGAGTCAGTCAGCGCTGGCTCCCTTAATCTCGCCCAATGTTTAACTGAATTCTGCCCTCTCCTACTCAGGACCCACAACTCCCCGTTTGTTTTTGCCTGGTCCTTGGAGGTCAGAAGATGAAAAGGCGTCTCCAAGGACATGTGGAGGGACCCTCTGAATCAGGCATTGCGAGAGCTCAGACACGGAACCAGATTTCAAAACACCGGAGCAAACAAAGCCCCAGAAATAAATGGGCGGGGCTTCGGAGCATGCACAGAGTGCAACTCTCTTCCCAATCCTTCAGGCATTGGCTTGCAGAAGTCATTCTGTTTCCCCACAATCTCCTTGTCTTCCTTTAGCACATTTTTGACCCCCTGGTCACCCAAGGGTTAACCCCTTCCTAGCCTAGATGGTCTCCTGCTACAAATGTAGTTAAACCACTTCTGGCCGTTGGTCTCAATGATTTTACCAATGTGCTCTCCAAAGCCTTTTTATTTTTTAGCATCCTTTACTATCTACTTTAACTTTCTTCTTTGGCCAAAGTTTGTGCTCATTTTCGTTCTCTTCATTCAGACAGAACTTGCATTTTTCAAAAGAAGCCTTCGGGTCTCCAATGACTTCTCCAACTCTGATCATTTTGGAGAGATTTAATCCTCCATTCTTTGCCTTTCTACTTCCTTGCCATATTATCAATGATGATGATGATAATATATATAAATAAAAGTTTGCATCCTGCCCTTCACCCTACGATCCCAGAGCGGTTCACAACAGAAAAATGCAAAATGAGGACAAAATACATTATGCATGTTGAAGGATGCACTTTAGAACATTTCTACCTCCACACACCAGCAAATTCCCAAAATGCTGCTCCTACAGACCTGCATTAGAGCTGGGCAATGTCTGGTTTTCAACATCGTGATACACCATGAGCCATACATCACGCTATACCGATATATGTATCACAATGTCTGAAATAAGGGTGGAGTTAGGGAGAGGCACTGGCTGGCTCCACGGTTTCCCTCCCTTTGTAATTTTGGCACAGGGCGCACACACGTCATGATTTGCAATATATTACCAGGTCAAAAATTATGAAACCAAAATCATGATATCCGGTTTTCGATGATATATTGATATATTGCCCAGTCCTAACTTGCATAAAGGAGGCCGAAAAAGCTTCAACTGTATCACTGCCTCACTTCCAGGCCTTTACTAAGGTTGCCAATGTGGTGCCCTCCGTAGGGGGTTGAACTAAAACTCCCATCGCTGACCAATATCCTCATTGTGATGAAGTTTCCTCTTTGGAAGTCAAATGGGATTGTGCACGATTTTCTGGGCAATTGGCCAGTTAAATTCATATTTAATTTAATAGCACAGTGGCTGCTGCTCCCAAGTGGTTGGGCAACTGTGCCATCTCATGCCAGGTTTTGGGTGCCACTCAAGGTTCAGTCTAGGGGTGCCCCCGGTCAATTCCACCACCCACAACGAATCTGCCCCTTTGGGGAATTCTAGCTTGCTGGACTCGGTGCTGTGTCTGACGTCCAGAGCAAAACCACCTCCGATACGCCCTTCTCTGTCCTTCCTAGAGTTTGCAGCCAGAGATAACCGCCAGGTTTCTGAGATATTCAGTGCACCAAAGCCGTCCTCTAAGACTAAGCACTCCACTTTGCCCCTCTTGACTCTGAGGCTTCTAGAGCTGGCACAGAAACACTTGCAGACAATCTCTCCCAATCTTGGGGCAAGATGAAAGAACTGCTAGGCTGCACACAGGTGGCTGGTGGCAAAATGTTTTGCACATGGCAAGGGTGGTTTGCAGAACGTTCAGCTCAGGATTCCGCAGAGAGGGAAGGAGCACTTTCCGTGGGGCGGAAGTGTACACAGAGAGTCTTTCCTTCCAGATTTCAGAGGGATATCTCCCTGGATGGTCTTGCCAGACTTTCGATCCGAGGACAGGACGTCCTGCACCAGGCGAGGGGTTGGACCAGATAATTATTCTTCGCAAGATTAATTATATATTGTATTTTTAATTAACATCGTTATGCTTGCAAACCGCTCCGGGAATATTTATTGATGGGTGGCTAGATAAATTTGATTAGCGGTAATAAATAACCCTGTTCCTGATCTGGAGGCTGGATGCGGCCCATTGAGCGCCGGCATTCCTCCCCTCCCACCTGTGCCAGAATTAGACCTGAAAAAACCCTGGGAGCCACTAGGAGGTTTTCCAAGTGGGGGCCTGTTGTTTGGGGAGGGGGTCGCAGCTGCGGAAGGAAAGGCTAAACCTCCCCAAGCGATGCGTTACCCCCAGTGCCCAAAATGTCCCTGTGCCGCCATTAGGTTCATAGAATCACAGAACGGAAGTGTTGGAAGGGATCCAAAAGGTCACGTGGTCCAAGCCCAGGCAGAGCAGGTATGGCAGCGCAAAGGCACAGGGGTGTCAAGAATGAACGGTGAGGCAGACACACAAAATGTGTCTGAATGCCTGCCTCTTTGCAACTATTTGTATGCCTGTGTGTGGATGCATGTGGTTTTTTTGGGGAGGGGTCTCTTCTTACTAGTGGCTCCGGCCACACCCCTTACATTTGGCCCCATAACCTTGGCCAGGGGTCAGCAACCTTTTTCAGCAGGGGGCCGGTCCACCGTCCCTCAGACCTTGTGGTGGGCCGGACTATATTTGGGGGGAAGGAATGAACGAATTCCTATGCCCCACAAATAACCCAGAGAGGCATTTTTAAGAAAAGGACACATTCTACTCATGTAAAAACACACTGATTCCTGGACCGTCCGTGGGCCGGATTTAGAAGGCGATTGGGCCGCATCCGGCCCCCGGGCCTTAGGTTGGCCATCAGGGAATGAGGCCTCAGGCTGACAAAAGCCCCCCCCCCCACTTTCCAGCTCTGAATCAAGAAGAGGCGGAAACTCTGAACCAAAGATGTGTCATGTCAGGAAATGAGTGATATGCAAAACTTGTGGGCTGGAAAGAGGATGAGACAAATTCATGAAGGGGGGGCTCTCCATGGCGCTTGTGCTCAGATCCCGCTTGCTGGTTCCCCCCACACATCTGGTTGGCGACTGGGAGAAGAGGGGCTGCCCAGATGGGCCTCCTCTGGCCTCATCCAGCACCAGCCAAGCTCTTCTGGTGCGCTTGTTACTCACTGGGGAAACCCCACAACCCTCGGCCACAAGTGGGACGCCGGAGGCAGGTCTTCAAACTTGCCTTCCAGCTCAAGTTGGAAGGGCCCCAGAAGTGATGGGAGCAGGCCTACCTCTGCCCATGTGCAGAGTGCCATTTGCTTCACAAATGGGGATTTGCATCATCATTAGGGGAAGGATGTGCCAGACTTGGCCCAACTCTTTACTCCAAGGACTGGCTATGGGCCCCCTGCCTCCCAATTTGCCTAACCCTCTTTGAAACTCAACCAGGTTGGTGGTCATCACTGCCTCCTGTGGCAGGGAGTTCCACAGTTCAACTCAGCACTGTACGAAGGTCTTTCTTGTCCCTCTCCCAAATCTTCCAACCTTCAACCTAATGCAGTGTCAGAAACTTAGCTATATAAGCTCAGCACCAAAGGGCATCTTGAACCTCGGCCCCAGTCGCCACAACAGGATGTCTATTCTCCAGGGGGCTGGACTGGATGACCCTTGGGGTCCCTTCTATGATTCCATTGTCCTATGCTCTCAGCTACGTTGCCTGACTGCCGCTTGCTCCTCCAACAGTCTCCTTGTCCCAGGATGCAAGACGGAGAAACACACCCAGTGGGAATGGAAATGGCAATAGCTACGGACTAAGGCAGAGGTTTTTAAACTGCGGTCACCAACCTGATGACCAGAAATCTCCAGGAATTTGCACCTGGACCAGCGCCAGCAGCAAAATGCACCAGGCAGATGTCTAACACTGCATGGGATGCCCATGAATTCTAGTGTTACGAGAGAGGAAGAAGAACTTTATAAACTTCTATCCCATTGCCTCTGATATGCCTTTTCTTTCAACTAAAAAGTTGCAAGTGCTGCAGGCCTTCCTCACAGGGGCGTCGCTCCTGGACCATTTTGCTCACCCTTTTCTGAACCCTTCCCAGTTCTACAGATCAGGACCAGCACCTGACAGCGCCGTCCCCCATTCAGGACCAGCCACTGACTCTCCTCTTCTGCGGAAAACCAGCTGACCGGCACATCTTTGCAGGCCTGGGCTGGCTGGCTTCCCTCTCACAAAGGCCGCCGGCCGTTCCCCTCCCTCCCACAACCCCCCCCCACCTCCGGCCCCACAAGCCGGACTTCAAAACCAGGCCGGTGTGGCAACCCAGCCAGCCGCACAACCCGTCATTAGGGGCCTGCAAGAGACTCCAGCGGTCGGACTGGGAAGAAAGCAGGACAGGTGAGGGAGAAGCAGAGACGGAGGACCAGGGCCCAGCTAGCTCAGAACTGTCAACACTGATGGGCAGAAGCAGCGCTTTGGGTTTGGTCTTTCTTAGCTCTCCCTGAAGACGCTGGCAGGGACTGAACAGGGGTCCTTCTCTACGCAGAGCTTTTTGATACAATTTATAGGCCGTTGTTTCTACGCAAAACACTACTGTTTCTAAGCAAAGTTGCAAAAGAGTTATAATCTGTTTAAATTAACTAGACGTCTGAAAAGTGTCAACGGAGTGCCTGAAGTTCAACGGGGTGGGGGGGCTGCTGGGTCTCAGCTGGGAGGCAGAGCCACAGAATTGGGCCAAGAGGACCAAGAGCCCATCCTGCAGGAGCTCCACCGAATATGCTCTGCCCAGGGTTCGAAATCCGCCTGGCGCATTTTGCACCTGGCTATTGGCCACCTGCAACCAAGTGTAGATGCCTGTGAGCCAGGATGGGGCCTGACATCTCGGCCACCTGGGGATCCTTGGATCGGGACTGTTTTCACACACGAAGACCCCGTCCTGCTAAATTCTATCTGTGATATTTTATCTGCACCATCAGAATGAACTTCTGTAACCAAAATGCTTTTTCTGGGCAGCCTGAGCAGGAGTAGTGAACGAAGTTATAATGAATTGCTGGCGCTTGTCTTCACTCCCCCCTCCCCCCTGCTTATATATGTGAAGAATCTGCCTACATTATGAATGGTCACCATTAAGAAAAAGAAGTCTGAATAGACTAATATATATGCGGACAGTCCCTGGATCAAGGAATTTTCTTCTTTAAGTTCTCAAAACTCTTAACCCAGCTCAAGGTTGTCCTCTGAACTAGCCAGATGTTTCACTGAGAATCAATCACAGTCAGCCCATCATTTGAAAAATAAGACTTCAGAGCCGTCCGTCCGGCCCCCAAATGGCAACTAGACATTTAGTTTTGGTGCCTGCAGCCTTGGTTTAAGGAGCCTTTTGGCCCCTAGCTTATACACCTGAGTTTCTAACACTGGCTAGACCATTGAACTACAGCCTGCTCTCCCCTCCCAGCTTCCGCTAACACTGAGGCCAAGCCAGGGACGGAATCTCAGCTCCCCCCCCCCCTGTGCCTGCTCCTGGTCCAGGGGGCACCCCCAGGATTCCTGCAGGGAGGGGGCAAATGGGGGGGGGCGGGATGCCAGCTGTACAACCTCCTGGTCAAGATGCTCTGCCCAGCAGCCCCCCCAAGGCAGTGGAAGAGAGGAGCAGCCCTTGCAAGGACCCCGCCCCAATCTCTCTCCTCCAGAATGCTGTTCTGCTGTTGCTGGTTTTATTCATTTTCAGGGCAACCATTTCTACCCTGCTTCAATAACCAAAGAAACAGAAACAGCCCAGGAGAGCCTGCAGGACGGCCCATCCATCCCAGCCTCCTCTTCTCACAGTGGCCAACCAGATGCCCAAAAGGAAACCCACAGGCAGGATTCGAACACAGCCCTCTCCCCTCCTGCGGATCCCAGCTAGCCTGGCTGCCTCCAACTGCAAACACAGAACAGAGCCATGGTGGATGGGGGCCACCCACAGCCCTCGCCTCCTCCGTGATTTGGTCCATTCCTATTTTAAAGCTCTCTGGGTTTGCAGCCATCGCTGCCTCTTGTGGGAGGGAGTTCCACGGTTTAACACTGCACTGCGTGAAGAAGGACTTTCCTTCATCTTCCAACCTTCAGCTTCATCCACTGGGAGTCCCCCATTTCCTCCATTATAAAGGATGGGGGAAATGGACTCCTGTTGCCCCCACCAAGAGGCCCTCCCACACTGCAAGGTGCAGGACAGCGTCTCCACCCCCATCGTTCTGCCCGGACACTGAGGTCCAGCTCCGAGGGCCTTCTGGCGGTTCCCTCCCTGCAAGAAGGGAGGTTACAGGGAACCAGGCAGAGGGCCTTCTTGGTAGTGGCACCCTCCCTGTGGAACGCCCTCCCACCAGATGTCAAAAAGAAGAAAAACTACCAGACCTTTAGAAGACATCTGAAGGCAGCCCTATTTAGGGAAGCTTTTACCGTATTTTTCGCTCTATAGGACGCACTTTTTCCCCTTCAAAAATGAAGGGGAAATGTGTGTGCGTCCTATGGAGCGAAGACGCCATAGCCCCACGACCCTCTCCCGGCTGGAGAGGTAACGCGGGGCTATGGCAGGAGCCTCCATAGCCGCGCGTCGCCTCTCCAGCCGGGAGAGCGCGCGCGTGGCTAAAGCTGCCCCCCGCGACCCTCTCCCGGCTGGAGAAGTGACGCGTGACTATGGCAGCAGCCTTTCCGCTGCACCTTTCCGCTGCTCCCTGACCTGCTCTTTGGGGCTGGTGGTGGGCTTCCCCCCGCCAGCCCCAAAGAGCAGGTCGAAAGGAACCTGAAGCCTGGAGAGCGAGAGGGGTCGGTGTGCACCGACCCCTCTCGCTCTCCAGGCTTCCAAGGTAGCCGCCTGAACGCACCTTAAACGCACCTTGTTTTACAGCGGGAAAACAAGAGGGGGGAAATTCTCCCCCTCTCTGCGCAGCGCCTCCTGCCACTTCGCTGAAGGGGCGCTGGGCAGAGAGCGGAAGAATTTTTTTCCCTTGTTCTCCCCCTCTAAAACAAGGTGCGTCCTATTGTCCAGTGCGTCCTATTGTGCGAAAAATACGGTAATGTTTAACAGACCACTGTATTTTAATATTCTGTTGGAAGCCGCCCAGAGTGGCTGGGGAAACCCAGTCAGATGGGCGGGGTATAAATAATAAGTATTATTACTATTATTATTATTATTATTAGGCTGTGGAGTGGACTCTCTCTCCTTCCTTGGAGGTTTTTAAGCAGGGGTTCTTTGGCTGCATCTCCAGAATTGCAGGGGGTTGAGCTACATGGCCCTTGGGTGTCCCCCTCCAACGCTTTCAAGTGGGACGTTTCCATAAGCGGCTGCCCGGCCCCCTCCTGCGATGGCAGGCCCACAGCAGGCCCTTCCCCCTGAGCGTGAGAAAGCAGAGATGAGGATCTCGCAAAGGAAGCCCCAAAAACACCGCAGGTTCTCCTCGGCTGCTTCCCAGGTGGGTGGGGCAGCGCCTGCAATTACGCAGCCCTGGACCTGTTCACCCAGGCCCCCTCCCCACCCCGGGGAGCGCAAGGAGCCGAGAACAAAACCCACTAATTACTCCGACACAATGAGCCTCAGGAACTCTGCTGACAGCAACTGCCGGCCTGTTTCACCGCAGAGAGAAATCTAGCTGCCAAGCCGGGACTCTTCCAGCCAGGACAAGCCCCTCTGGCCTCTTGGCTGCCGGCCACCCGGCTCTGCTCTGCCTCCACAAATACACTGGTGCCTCTACTTATGAACTTAATTCTGTTCTTAACCTGAAGCTGTTCTTAATTAGAGGTGTGCTTTCGCTAATGGGGCCTCCTCCTGCTGCTGCGCCGCCGGCACACGATTTCCGTTCTCATCCTGGGGCAAAGTTCTCAACTCGAGGTAACTCTTCCAGGTTAGCAGAGTTTGTAACCTGAGGCGTTCGTAACCCGAGGCGTTCGTAACCCAAGGCGTTCGTAACTCGAGGTACCACTGTTCCCCTGAATATGGGCTGCTGGAAACCCCAGGAGGGGAGAGTTGCTCTTGTGCTCAGATCCTGGCTTGCCGATTTCCCAGAGAGGCCCTTTGAGAACAGGAGAGCTGGACCCAGACACATCAGCTGGGCACCAAGCGGCTCCTTAAACCAAAGTTGCAGTTGCCAAAATGGAAGATCTAGTTCTGGTTGCCATTTGGGGGCCCTAAAGTCCTCTTTGGGGTGCCACGTCCTTCATGCTGCCAGCCTGCACCTCTCTCTTCTTTCTCCTGATAGGATGCCAACCGCTCTGGGGGCCTTTTTGGCCAAAGAGCCCAAACACGGCAAAGAGGCAAAGGAAGGAAGGTGCTTTGGTGTTAAAAAAGGACATGAGGACAAGTTGATAGAGGAGGAGAGGGCTGTCGATGGTTGCTAGCAGTGTGGGAAACTCAGATGTGTAAGGTAGGGGCCAAAGGGCTCCTTAAACCGAGGCTGAAGTTGCCAAAATGGAACGTCTAGTTGCCATTTTGGGGCCGGACAGCTCTGAAGTCTTATTTTTCAAATGTTGGACTGACTGTGATTGATTCTCAGGGAAACATCTGGCTAGTTCAGAGGACAACCTTGAGATGGGTTAAGAATTTTGAAAACTTAAAAGAAGGAAAGTCTCTTGATCCAGGGACAGTCTGCCGATACAGTGGTTACAGACGCTTCAGGTTACAGACTTCGCTAACCCAGAAATAAGAACTTTGCTTCAGGATGAGAACAGAAATCGTGCTCTGGCGGCGCAGCAGCAGCAGGAGGCCCCATTAGCTAAAGTGGTGCTTCAGGTTAAGAACAGTTTCAGGTTAAGAACGGATCTCCGGAACGAATTACCGGTAAGTTCTTATCCTGAGGTACCACTGTATATCGACCAGTTCCAACCTCTTTTTCTTAATGGTGACGCAGACCATTCATATCACACGAATATTCTTCACAATTGTGAAATGGGGGAAGCGGAGACAAGCAACAACTATCAACTATAATTGTTTGCTGCTCCTGCTCAGGCTTCACAGAAAAAGCATTTTGGTTCCAGAAATTCATTCCGATGGTGTAGATGAAATATAACAGAGAGAATTCTATGGGAGTGTCAGCCCAGGAAACATTTCTGCATTGCAGAACCTTCCAACTCTACGATTCTATGGTTCTGTGACCAAGAATACACAAGGGTCCAAATCTGCCCACTCAGCCAGGAAGGGTGACCTTGGGGGCCGGTCACTCATTCTCAGCCCAACACGAGGAGGGAGAGGAGAATCGCGTAGGCCACCTTGGGCTCCGTGGAGAAAGGGGGGAGACATAAATGCAGCAGGCAAACAAAGGGCCTGAAGGGCCTGTCTCCTCAAGAAACAAACAACGGAGCCTGCAAACCAGCCCGCCTGATGTGACAAGTCGGGATGGTGACAGGCCCCAAGGCTCTCCCACCTGAGGAGGGGCAAAGATCTGCCTTGCTGCTAGGCTTGGAAAAGGCTTTGGCACCAACTTGATCTCCCAGCCAGCCTCTTCTTGGTTCTTTCCTGTGTCTGGTTCTGGTTTGGTGCCCTTTCTGCTCTTCCTCGCCCCCCCCCTCTTGGCTTTGACTGGGGTTTTGGCTGCTGCCCCTTCCAAGTGTGGGAAAAGCAGGTAATAAACTCAGGAGGTGAATAAGGCGCCTGCCGGAAAGGCCAGAATTGAGTGGAAACGGAAGGGCAGCTTCGTTTCTGAAACAATGGACGGGGCTCTGCCAAGAGGCCGGCACTCTGCACATGCTTAGAGGCACCCACAAACCTGAAGAACTGTAGCCTAACCCCCTGCAACGCAGGAATCACAGCTGAAGAATCCCCAACAGACCATAGCTGTCAACATTTCCCTTTTTTAAAAAAGGGAAACTGCCTTATTCTGAATAGGATTCCTCGCAAGAAAAGGGAAAAGTTGACAGCTATGCAACAGACACCCATCCAAACTCTGCTAAAAACCTCTCGTGAATCACAGAATTGTAAGGGACCCCGAGGCATCATCTAGTCCCACCCCTGCAATGCACTTCCCCGTGGAATGAGGAGAAGAGAATGCCAGGCCCAAAGGCAGCAGCAGTAGGGTGAGGTGGGGCGTCCACACAAGCCAGGATGCAGCCATGGAAGGAGCTCTGGGTCAGAGGAGGAAGGGCCAAGGGGCTGCCTGCAGGTGGAAGCCAGGAGGGATGATGATGATGATGGGAACTGCAGGCCAGGAACACTCAGAAGTGCCAGGCTGCCAACCCAGAGTCTGGCCTGACCAAAGGCCCAGCAACCTTCCTTGCTCCTGGTTTCATGTCCAGAAATGAAAGGAAAAGCAGAGAGCAGTTGGGTCTTCCAGACTGGTGTCATGGGATGTGGCGGCCACCTCAAATGCAAGAGCAGCTGGATCAGGCCAGTCGCCCACCTGGTCCAGCCTCCTGTTCTCACAGGGGCCAATGAGATGCCCTTATTGGGAAACCATGAGCAGGATCCGAGCGCCAGAGCAACTCTCCCGCAACTGGGATTCAGAGGCACTCAGCCACCCCCACCGTCAATTGTCCTAACCCTCTTTGAAAGCCATCCAAGCTGGTGGTCATCACTGTGGGAGCGAGTTCCACAGGTCAGTTATCTGCTGTGTGAAGACAGACTTTCTTTTGTCCTTCCCGAACCTCCCACTATCAGGAGCAAAAGGTGAGCTGAGGTTCTGGCGCTGCACAGCACCCAGACAGACCCAGGGCCAGGATCCAGGAACTCCTCCCTCCCGCCCCCAAGAGGGGTGCCGCCTGAACAGGCTGGCACGGCCTGCAAGGCAATGCCGGCCCTCCAGGGAGGCGGGAGGGAGTGCCAGGAATGAGCCACCCCTGGAGAATTCCTCCCTGGTGCGAGGATGAGGCTGCAGGCTGGATCTTTCCTTCCTGGGAATGCAGTGCCCCCCCACCTCCAAGGTTATGCAACGGCGAGTAGCACCTTCCTAGCGGGCGCCCAGCCCTGCCCAGAAAGCGAGGGAAGGTGTGGCATCATCCGCGCCCACAGCAAGGTGTGTCCCTGGCGGCTCCATCCCATCCAGAAACATCTGCATCCCTCCTGCTCATGGAAATGGATCCTGGCAAATCCCCCCCTGCGCGCCCGGTCTCCAGGCTTCCGGGTGCCCCTGCAGCGCCTGCCCCAGATGCCCTCTACCTGCGGGGCCCCGGGGCCTGGATTCAGATCTTGCCCCACGGTGGGTGGCTGGCCTGGCCTTTGGGGTGGACCCCGGGCAGACCTCTGCATCGCGGGCTGAGCAAGAGAAAGGGAGACACCCCCGCCCAGGTTGCCACGGCAGAGCGCAATGCGCGAAGCTGGAGCCGGCGCTCTCCAAAAGCGCAGGCCGCGCGCTGCAGGCGCCCCGGGAGCGCGGCCAGGGGGATGTTCGGGAGTTTCGACCCGACGCGAGTCCCGCCTGCGGGGAATCTCCCAGCCCCACCGGCAAAGGCACCTGGCGGAGCGCAAGTCCTGGATGGGGGGCTCCTCAGCCGATTCTCCCCAGGGAGGGCGCTCCCTCGCTTCTCCGCCAAGCGCGTGCCTCTGAGCACACGCAGAGCGCGCCTGCCTCGGAGCAGGAGGGAGCCCAGCGCGCGGCCCCGGGAGGCCCGTCCGCCCCCTCCTCCTCCTGGGCCAGAGGCTGGGAGGCAGGCACCCCACCCCGGTCCGCCCCCGGCTCGTCTCCCGGCCCCGAGAGGCTCCAGCTCCGGCCCGCCGGTGCCTCGCGCGCGCGTCTTCTCCTCCCGCGCCGCCGCCGCCGCTGCTGCCTCGCGCGCGCGCGCCCGTCACTCACCCGCTCCAAGAGCCCCGGCAGCAGCCTCAGGCGCGCGCCCGCCAGCCCGGCCCCTCCAGCTCCGAGGAAGCAACCTCGGCTCGCCAAGCAGGGGGGAGCGCATGCGCAGCTGGACCCTGCGCGCTCCCGACTCCGCCACGTGCACGGCAGGAAAGCCCCCGCCCCTGAGAGGAGAACGGGGGCCCCGCCCAGGCGGAGAAAGAGGCGGACAGAGGGACGGGCAGAGACCCCCCAGTGTCGGAGGGAGGCCAAAGGCGTGCACGGGAATGCCTGCGTTGCGCGCAAGACCCGCCAGAGCGCGCGGATCCAGGGGGGAGCTCCGCGCGCCCCGCAGCCGGCGCTGGGACTGGAGGCAGCCTGGCTGCTAGCCAGAGACAGCCTCCGCCAGGAATTTGTGCAATCCTCTTTCCGCAGGATCCTAGAATTGTAGAGTTGGGAGGGATCTAGTCCAGCCCCCCGCAATGCAGGAATCTCAAGCCGTCCAGGCTGGTGGCCATCCTGCCTCCATAGTCTAACTAGGTGAAGAAGAACTTCCTTTGACCTGCCCTCAATCTTCCTGGGATGCTCACAAGGTCCAGCGCGACGAGGAAGGGAGAAAACCTCTCCTCTTTCCCCTTTCTTCCATGCCAGGTGGAACTGGATATCAACTTCGTCCCAGCTCAGAGGCAGCAGGCGAGGCTTTCACGCCTTCCCTTGACCCGCGTGGGAGATCTCGGCAAGAAGGAGGGGCCGGCGCCTTCCCAGACGAGGCACCCAGAGTTTGTAAGGTGCCTTCGTTGTGAAATGTGTTTCCCCTTGACCTTAAACCCACAGGAGGCTGAGTCACCAGTGGAATAAAGGTTGGCATATTCTCCAAAGCTTTATGCCAATAAAGGTTGGCATAGTCTCCCACGGGACAGGCGCACCTCGAAGGAAGGAGAGAGAGAGAAGGAGCCGAAGGAGAGAAGAAGGGAGTGTGGCACTAAAAAGAAAGAGGGAAAAGGGAAAGGAAGGTTTTCTCTGTCCTGAAGCAGAGCAGTTACAAATGAATAGCATATGAAGGAGAGAAAATAATAATAATATAAACAATCACAACAGGTACAGAGCCGTCCCTCCAAAGAAGAAAATAGAACAGAAGCAACCCCAGTTGTGGTTCACTGAATGCATAATAGCCAGATGAAAGTATCATTCATAGACTCGTAGAATAAGGTTACCAGACGTCCCCGTTTCCCGGGCACAGTCCCACGATTTACAGATCAGTCCCCATACAAAACCCACTGAAGTTGAAAAGTGTCCCTGGATTCATTGAAAAAAATCTGGTAACTTTTACTCGGCTTGATGGGAAAGGAGATTAAGACAAAAATCAAAGACTGTTTATGTACGCCGCGGGTGCTGCAAGGACTTTGTTGGCCCCAAACTGGAAATTAAAGGAAGTTCCTACCATTGCGGAATGGCAGACGAAAGTGATAGACTATGTGGAATTAGCCAAACTGACAGGAAGAATTTGGGATCAGGACAATCAGAGATTCCAAGAAAATTGGAGTAAATTTATTGTATATTTAAAAGATAGCCTTACAAATTTAAGGACACTAGCAGGACTGAAGTAACTCCTACAATGTAGATGAAAAAAGTGAAAAGATAAAATACGTGAATGGATGTGATATGGGAGGGAAGTCACAAGGTCGGCAGAGCTAAAATGGTTTTGTGTTGATTAAAGTATTGTAAGAAAGAATACGTAAAGAAAACAATAAAAATTTATTGGGGGGGGTGGAAAGAAAAACATCTGGCAACCTTATCGTAGAATCCTAGAATTGCAGAGCTTTAAGGGACCCCAAGGGTCATCTAGTCCAGCCCCCTGCGATGCAGGAGTCATAGCTCCAGGTGCTCTGACTGGGGCTGCCTGACCTTCATGTATAAACCTCCAAGGAAAGAGAGTCCACAACCTCCCAAGGGAGACCGTTCCGCAATATTGCCATGTGGACGGAAGCCATGCTCAATAGACTGTGCATATTCCACAAAAGGAATTTGGTTCCCTAAAAGTTTGTGCTTCCCTGTCCAGCAGGGGGCTCTCAGTGCCAGGCTGTGAGCTTGCGCATAAGCCTAGAGTCCTGCATTTGCGACAGCCGAGCTTCAAAGAGATTTACATTAAGAGTCTTCCTGCGCCTGACATTTATTAATCCGGCGGCAGTTAACAAACGGGTAATAAGATCTTCATTAGGCATTCCTTGGGCTTCTAAAGAAAAATAAGGTAATCATGCTATTTTGGGATCTGATTGGACTGGGAATTTCATCATCTGGTTTATGGTCTGGAAACCTTTTTCCTAATAGGGAACAGTCTTTAGAAAGCACCAGCAAATGAGGTGCAGGGAGCCAGGAAGATTGCAGTCCTGATAAGCTGAGCACACCAGGCTCCCTCCTGCCCAGGAACCCAGAGAGGTTTTATTTTTTGTGGGGGTGTGTGTTCCTGGCTGGTGGCGTTGTGTTCCCTCCCTTGGCTAGAAACAGGAGCAGCAGCATGCAGGGAGAAAGGCTCCGTAAAGCGGGAAATTCCATCCAAGAGTCACAGAATCATAGAGTTGTAAGGGACCCCCAAAGGTCATCTAGGCCAACCCCCTGCAAGGCAGGAATCTCAGCTCAAGCATCCATGACAGGTGGCCCTCCAACCTCTGCCTAAAAACCTCCAAGGAAGGAGAACTCTGAACAAATTCCAGTAAGAACATGCCTCGATTGTTGTTAGCCGCCCTGAGCCCGGCTTCGGCTGGGGAGGGCGGGATATAAATAAAATTTATTATTATTATTATTATTATAGCAAGTCCCACCACTGGTCCATTGAGCTCAGTATTTATACTGTTATGGATGAACATAATTGCACCCCCTTATAAAACCCATTGAATGCATGTAGAGGGCCTTCTCGGTGGTGGCGCCCACCCTGTGGAATGCCCTCCCGTCAGATGTCAAGGAAATAAACAACTCTTTGACTTTTAGAAGACATCTGAAGGCAGCCCTGTTTAGGGAAGCTTTTACTATTTGATGTTTTATTGTGTTTTTAATATTTTGGACTCACAGCTGTCCATGGAGGCGGAGGTCAGTTCTGTGTCCAGGGCAGCTGTCTGCTGGCTCCATCTGGTACGCAGGCTGAGACCCTATCTGCCTGCGGACTGCCTTGCCAGAGTGGTGCATGCTCTGGTTATCTCCCGCTTGAACTACTGCAATGCACTCTATGTGGGGCTACCTTTGAAGGTGACCCGGAAACTACAACTAATCCAGAATGTGGCAGCTAGACTGGTGACTGGGAGTGGCCACCGAGACCACATAACACCGGTCCTGAGAGATCTGCATTGGCTCCCAGGAAGTTTCCGAGCACAATTCAAAGTGTTGGTGCTGACCTTTAAAGCCCTAAATGGCCTCGGTCCAGTATACCTGAAGGAGCGTCTCCACCCCCATCGTTCTGCCCGGATGCTGAGGTCCAGCACCGAGGGCCTTCTGGCGGTTCCCTCATTGCGAGAAGCAAAGCTACAGGGAACCAGGCAGAGGGCCTTCTCGGTGGTGGCACCCACCCTGTGGAACGCCCTCCCATCAGATGTCAAAGCGATAAACAACTACCTGACATTCAGAAGACATCTGAAGGCAGCCCTGTTCAGGGAAGTTTTTAATGTGTGACATTTTAGTGTATTTTTGGTCTCTGTGGAAGCCGCCCAGAGTGGCTGGGGAAACACAGCCAGATGGGCGGGGTACAAATAAATTATTATTATTATTATTATTATTATTATTATTATTATTATTATTATTATTAATATTCTCTTGGGAACCACCAAGAGTGGCTGGGGATGCCCAGCCAGATGGGCGGGGCATAACAAACAAACAAACAATTTACATAAGTGCATTCAGTCCACCATGCTGAAATCAGGCAATAAACCTCCATTTTCAACACAGCCCAGAAACTGACCATTCAGAAGCCACTCCTTTTGTCAGCCATCCAATCAGAAACAGCGCTAGCAGCCCTTTAGAGTTCAAATCCCCTTAAGGAAGAGCGGCCTCTATAGGAGGGGCTGTGTAAAGAGCAAAATCTGCCGAGAAAGAGCTTGTCAACACTTTGTCCATCACACATCAGCCGGTCCAGTGGAGAAACGTGCCTTGTGGAAATCATCCAATAAGCCCGTGAAACTCTTATCAACGGAAAACACTGTAAATGTTCAAATAAACCGTTTTATTTGTACAGAAGGGTGGAAACTCAGCCTACAAAGACATGGCTGAAGTGGTCCTGAGCCCTCGGGCTGGTCAGAGCGAGAGGAGCCATCATCCCCAAAGCACAAGAGCACCAACTCGGACCTCTCCCTCTTGGCTGTCTTATTACAAGTGAGTTGTAAAAGTTATACTGATGTACAAGTCTAAACACAAGCTTAAAAGAGATGCATTAAACATTTGCCCCCCTTTTAAACTCAAATTCCTTCTTTCTTTTTTTTATAAAATATTTATTAAGCTTTTTTCCAAGAAAGACATAAGTTTGCAAAACAGAAAAAGTAAAAACAAAGAATTACAATGTTAAAGAAAAAACATAAAAATATGAAAGAACTAACAAAAAATACAGATAGAAAATACATACAAAATACCAAAAAACACACCAAAATAGCTAAAAAGAAAAGAGTTTAAAAAACAAATCCAGTTTTCAATATTTATAAACTCATTTGCTTATTTTCTTGACTTCCTCACACCTCCCCTTTTTTGTATTCCCATTTATATAATCGATTCAGCAAATCCTTACCTTCTTTCATTTATCTTAACTTTTGATCTTAACCTATTATAACAATATATTTTCATTCATCATCAATCCGTATTTACATATTCTTATTACTCTTGTTGCCAATACCACTTATTTTCAATCCAACATCATTTTAACATTCATTAATTTTACAGTATTTCTGCAGGTATTCTTTAAATTTCTTCCAATCTTCTTCCACCAACTCTTCTCCCAGCTCTCGGATTCTGCCAGTCATTTCTGCCAATTCCATGTAGTCTATCACCTTAGTCTGCCACTCTTCCAGTGTGGGTAATTCTTGTGTCTTCCAATATTTTGCAATCAGTATCCTTGCTGCTGTCGTGGCATACATAAAGAAAGTTCTATCCTTCTTAAGCACCAATTGGCCCACGATGCCCAGGAGAAAGGCCTCTGGTTTCTTCAAGAAGGTATATTTAAACACCTTTTTCATTTCATTATAGATCATCTCCCAGAAAGCCTTAATCTTTGGGCACGTCCATCAAAGGTGAAAGAATGTACCTTCAGTTTCCTTACACTTCCAACATTTGTTATCGGGCAAGTGATAGATTTTTGCAAGCTTGACTGGGGTCATGTACCACCTGTATATCATTTTCATAATATTCTCTCTTAAGGCATTGCATGCCGTGAATTTCATACCTGTGGTCCACAACTGTTCCCAGTCAGCAAACATAATGTTATGTCCAACATCTTGTGCCCATTTAATCATAGCAGATTTAACCGTTTCATCCTGAGTGTTCCATTTTAACAGCAAGTTATACATTCTTGATAGTATCTTAGTTTTGGGTTCTAACAATTCTATTTCCAACTTTGATTTTTCCACCTGGAAGCCAATTTTTTAACCCAAATTATATACCTCTCTTATTTGATAGTAGTGAAGCCAGTCTCGCACTTTATCTTTTAATTTCTCAAAACTCTGCAATTTCAGTTTGTCTCCTTCTTGCTCCAAAATTTCCCAATATTTTGGCCACTTGGCCTCCATATTCGACTTTTTCTGAGCCTTCGCCTCCATTGGTGACAACCACCTTGGGGTTTTATTTTCAAATAAGTCTTTGTATCTTATCCAGACATTAAACAATGCTTTCCTGACAATATGGTTTTTAAATGCCTTATGTGCTTTAACCTTGTTGTACCACAGATATGCATGCCACCCAAACACATTATTAAAACCTTCTAAGTCCAAAATGTCTGTGTTCTCAAGAAGCAGCCATTCTTTCAGCCAGCAAAGTGCTGCTGATTCATAGTAAAGTTTAATGTCTGGCAGGGCAAATCCACCTCTTTCCTTTGCATCAGTTAATATTTTAAATTTTATTCTGGGCTTCTTGCCCTGCCAGACAAATCTAGAAATATCTTTCTGCCACTTCTTGAAACAGTCCATTTTGTCCAAAATTTGTAATGTTTGAAACAAAAACAACATTCTTGGCAATACATTCATCTTTATCGCAGCACTTCGTCCCAACAAGGAAAGCTTCAAATTTGACCATATTTCTAAATCCTTTTTCACTTCTGACCAACATTTTTCATAGTTGTCTTTAAATAAATTCCCATTTTTAGCTGTCATATTAATTCCCAGGTATTTCACTTTCTTAACCACTGATAAACCTGTCTCTTTCTGAAACTTCTCTTTCTCAATCGGTGTTAAATTTTTCTCAAGAACTTTAGTTTTTAACTTATTTAACTTAAATCCTGCCACATGACCAAATTCTTGAATCAGTTCTAGTACTCTTTTAGTACTAGATTCTGGCTCCTCTAAAGTCAATACTAAGTCATCTGCAAAAGCTTTCAATTTATATTGTTTAGCTCCGACCTTTATGCCTTTGATCAAATGGTCCCTTCTAATCATGTTTAACAAAACCTCCAGGACCGAAATAAAGAGCAATGGGGAAATTGGGCAGCCTTGTCGTGTCCCTTTCTCTATCTTAAATTCCTCTGTCACCACATTATTGGCTATTAGTTTCGCCTTTTGTTCTGAATAAATTGCACTTATGCCATTTTCAAATGCTTGACCAACCCCCACCCCCTGAAGATTTTTCTTCATAAAACTCCAAGAAATATTATCAAAGGCTTTCTCCGCATCCACGAAAATTAAAACTGCTTTAGTGTTAATGTCCACTTGTAACTTCTCCAAAATGTTAATTATATTCCTCGTATTGTCAGACAAATGTCTGCCTGGGAGAAAGCCAGCTTGGTCCTTGTGTATCTCCTCCACTAATACTTTTTTAAATCTTTTAGCCAAAATGTCAGCAAATATTTTGTAATCCACATTAAGCAGGGATATGGGTCGGTAATTCTTGAGTTGTGTCTTTTCAGACTCAGTTTTCGGTATAAGTGTAATATATGCTTCTTTCCACGACTCTGGCGCTTTTTTCCCCTCCAAAATTTCATTGCAAACCTCCTTTAGTGGTTGAATTATCCCATCCTTCAAAGTTCTATAATATTTTGAGGTTAAACCGTCCGGCCCTGGAGATTTGCCCAACTGCATATTTTGAATGGCGCCTTCTACTTCCTGTTCTGTATTTTTGTAGTTCAACATTATCTTATTTTCTTGAGAGATTTTTTGTAATCCATTTAATTTCAGAAATTGGTCTATGTCAAATTCTTTCTGAGGCCCTTGTGTATATAACTGTTTGAAGTATCTCTGGAAGCATTTTCTAATTTCCACTGGATTCTGAATGTTCTTTCCTTCCACTTCCAAATTTGTAATAGTGTTGAGCTTTTGTCTTTTTTTCATCTGTCAAGCTAACAATTTCCCACATTTATTAGCCGATTCAAAAGTCCTTTGTCTCATTTGTTTAATTTTCCATTCTATTTCCTGATTCATCATCTTCATATATTGTACTTGATGTAACTTTATTTCTCTCAGAATCTCTTGTGAATTTGGTTTCACCCTCAGTTTCTTCTCACCCTCTTTTATTTTTTCCAAGATCTTTTCTTTTTTCTCATTTTGGGCTCTCTTCTTTAGGGAATTCTGTTGGATTAAGAACCCCCCCATAACCGCTTTACTTGCGTCCCAGATTACTCTTTTTTCAACAGTGGTGTTCAAATTTATCTCAAAATAATCTCTCAAGGTTTTTTGGGCCTTCTTAATAACCTCTTGATCTCTAAACAAGGTGTCATTCATCCTCCATCTGAAGGAACCTATTGGTGTTAGTTTCATCTCCAGTTTCACGGCATTATGGTTGGAGCACGTTTTTGGGCAGATTTCTACTTTTCGGATCTTAGGTGCCAGACCTCTAGTTATCTAGATTTGGTCAATTCTTGTCCATGTCATTTTAGCTTCAGAAAAGAAGGTTCCCTCTCTTCCCAAGGGATTCCTGGTTCTCCAAGTGTCAATCAAGTCCATATTGTCAGTCAGTTCAAAAAAGGTTTTTGGTAGTCTGCCATCTTTGGTAACTACCTGTCTCTGTGATTTGTCCATGTTTGTAGATACCACTCCATTCATATCTCCCATCAAGATAATGTTATAATCCATATAGTCTAACAAAGTCTCATGCAACTTCTTAAAAAATTCAGATTTCCCATCATTCAGTGCATATACTCCTACTATCAAAAATTTTTCTCCTTGTGTTTGAATTTCAATTGCTACAAATCTTCCTTGATCATCTTTAAAGACAAATTTCGGTGTTAGGCTCTCTTTTGCATAAATGACAACTCCTCGCTTTTTAACCTTGTCTGATGAAATAAACTCCTGGCCCAATCTTTTATTAACCAATATTTTCCTGTGTAACCTTATCACATGTGTTTCCTGTAAACAAATCAAGTCTATTTGTTCTTTTTTCAATAAATGAAACACTTTCTTCCTCTTCTCTGGGGAATTCAGTCCATGAATGTTCCAGCTTAATAGTTGCAGAGACATATTGTATTTAGGTCCCTTTTCCTCCAACTGCTCCCAGTAACTCCTCTTTTTCTGACGGTGGTATCACTTTCTCTAACTTGTCAAATCCCAAAGGTAGTGGTGCTTTGTCTAGTGTTCCTGGTCTTAGGGCTCTTAGCTCCTCTTCACTTTCTTTTTGCAAGTCTTCTCCGTAGTCTCTCAGAAATTTTTCTTTATCCTCCACTGATCTTATTTTAAACTTTTTACCTTTATAGGTAAAAGATAGTCCTTGGGGGAATTCCTACCTAAAAATGATTCTATTTCCTTTCAGCAGGGTCACCAAGTCTCCATAATTCAACCTCAGGTCCAAAAGATATTTCGGGATGTCCTTAAATATCTCCACTCTTGATTCATTTATTTTCAAGGTATTCTGGAAGTGCAGACTCACTATTTTATCTCTTTCCTCTTTTGATCGAAGGGTAATCAAACAGTCTCTCACCCTGTTCTTTCTCCCTCCTCTTCCAAGTCTGAAAGCACTTACTATCTTGAAATCTTGCTGTGATGGGATGATGAGCTGCTTGTGCGTAAAATCCTAATCCCTCAGAGTTTGGCTAAGTCCCCAAACCTCTGTCTGTGATGGAGCTCCTTAAGCATGACTCCATCAATCGCTCGTTGAATCGGACAGTGGGCGTTTACGGAACTTCTTCCAGCATAAAAGCTCCTTAACGGAAACGCGTCTTCTGGACTCTCGGCGTGACAGTTTCCACCGAGGAGTGGGTGTCCCTACAGGAGGTCCTGAAATCTCCCCGCTGCTCCCGCTTGAAGTGTCTCTGAGCCCTCCCTCCGACTCACTTTCCCTTGGAACTCCACTTCTCCCCCTGCTGGTCCCCTCCTCCGCTGAATGGTCTCTCTCACCCTCCATGAGCCCTTTCACCTCCTTAGTCTCAGATGGCAGTTCCCTGACATCCACCTCCCCTCCAGGGCCCCCTTCACCCCCTTCCCTCCCCTCCTCTGCGGGAGGCGAGGGAGCAAAACCCCTGAAGGAACCTCCCTCATCTTCCGAAGTTTCGAACACTTCCCTCCACCCTTTGCTGTCTCCGGTTTCCAAGTACTCCTCCTCATCGGAGTCTGTTCCTCCTTCCAACTCCGATTCCCTGAATCCCTCCAGTTCCTCCTCATCGTCGGTGGTGCCAAAGTACTCCCTCCGAAACCTCGCTACTGGCTGAGGTTTCCTGGGGAACCTTTGGTGGAACGTTTCGATCAAGATCTCGTCACGGACCTCCTCTGCCTTCACCCAGGTGTTTTCCGACTCCGGTTCCCCTTCCCACGCGACCAAATACTCCACCTGATTACCCTTCCACCTGGAGTCGATGATTTCCGCCACATGGTTGCGGCTTTCCCTTTCTTCTATGGCTGGCCCCCGTGTGGATGCCCCTTCACCTTCCCCCCTGTATGGTGACAGTAATGACCTGTGGAATACTGGGTGCAGTTTCATGTGGTTCGGTAACCGGAGTCTGAACGCCACTGGGTTGACCTGTTGGATGACCTCAAATGGTCCCAATCTTTTGGGTCTCAATTTCTTGCAACCCCCCTTGAACGGCAACCCTTGGGTTGATAGCCAGACCCGACTCCCCACCCTAATTGTTTCACCTTCCCTTCTGCTCTTGTCTGCCTGCCTCTTATATTCTTCCTTGGCCCTTTCTAAGTTGAGTTGGAGTTGACGATGGATCGCTTCCATTTCTTCTACAAAAAGTTCCGCGGCCGGAACACTCCATCTTTCCCCTCCTTCCCCTGGAAACGCCCTGGGGTGGCACCCATAATTAGCCAAAAAGGGGCTCATCCCGGTGGACACATTCTGTGCATTATTGTAAGCAAATTCCGCTAGTGCCAACTTTTCGACCCAATCGTTCTCTCTGTCATTGACATAACACCTCAGGTATTGTTGGAGGATACCGTTTGCTCTCTCCGCCTGCCCATTGGTCTCAGGGTGCCTGGCAGTCGAAAAGTTGACCTCTACGTGCAACAAGCTCATAAGTTTCCTCCAGAATCTGGACGTGAACTGTTTCCCTCTGTCGGAAACCACCCTCAAGGGGGCGCCATGCAGCCTGAAAATATGTTCTACAAACAATTTCGCTGTTTCTTCCGCCGTGACTGCATGTGAGCAAGCTACAAAGTGACCCATCTTAGTTAACAGGTCTACTACGACTAGTATGGCGGTTTTCCCCTGGGATTTGGGCAGATCAGTCATAAAATCTATCGACACCGCCTCCCACGGTCGTTCTGGTGTGGGTAACGGTTCTAATAACCCCGCTGGTGCCCGCCTTTCTCCTTTGGCTCTCTGGCATTGGTCACACCTTCTCACATACTCCCGTACATCCTCCCTCACCTTGGGCCACCAAAACTCCCTGGTCACCAACCACATGGTCTTGTGTTGCCCAAAATGCCCCGCTGTGGGATTGTCGTGCAGCTGTTTGAGTACTCTCCCCCTCAATTCCCCTTCGGGTATATATAGCGCCCCTCTGTAATACAATGCCCCGTTTCTTTCTTCAAAACCCCCGGGGTCTTCTCCCTCTCTCCTTAGACCTCTGAGCTTATCCTGGGCGTACTCATCATTTACCGTTCCCTCTACCAGTTCTCTTTGCCCCACCCAGGCCGCACCACACACCCAGTGGTCCTCTGGGATAATATGTCTCTCTTCCAGCGCTCCCTCCCCCTCCAAATATTCAGGTTTGCGAGAGAGAGCGTCCGCTCTGATGTTTTCTGGACCTGGCACATAGCAAATTTCAAAATGGAATTTGGAGAACTCCTGGGCCCATCTCACTTGTCGTTGGTTGAGCACCCGTGCTGTTCTCCAATACTCCAAATTCTTGTGGTCCGTACACACTTGCACCTTATGTTGTGCGCCAATTAGTAAGTGTCTCCATCTCCGGAACGCTTCGTGAATGGCGAGTAGTTCTCGGTCATATACCGTGTAGTTCCTCTCGGATTTGTTCAGCTTACGCGAAAAGAAGGCACACGGTCTCCATTCCAACTTATTGCTCCCTGGCTGAAGCAGCACCGCCCCCACCGCCCGGTCTGAGGCATCAGTTTCCACTCTCATGGGTTTCTGTAAATCCACATGCAGGAGCTGTTCTTCCGAAGCGAATGCCTTTTTCAATTCCTCAAAAGCGTGCTCCGCCTCCGCCGTCCAAACGAATTTCTTCTTGCTGCTTAGACAGTCCGTGATGGGAGCCGTTAAGTGGGCAAAGTTCTTGATGAATTTACGGTAAAAGTTCCCAAACCCTAAGAACCTTTGCACATCTTTTTTCGTTTTCGGTGTCTTCCATTCCAGCACCGCCTGGACCTTGCCTGGATCCATGGCTAATCCCTTGTCTGATAAGCGGTACCCCAGGAATTCCACCTCCTTGGTGTGGAACTGACACTTCTCCAATTTCACCCACAACTGGTTTGCTTGCAGCTGGCTCAGCACTTCCCTGACATCCTTTACATGCTGCTCCTCATTCTCTGAATATATCAGCACGTCATCGAGGAAGGCCACGCAATTCTTGTAGAGCAAAGGTCCCAGTACGTGGTTCATGAGCGATTGAAAACAGGCGGAGCCTGATTGTAATCCGAATGGCATAACGAGATATTCAAACGCCCCCAAAGGGGTGAACATGGTGGTTTTCCATTCATCCCCCTTCTTTATTCGTATCAGGTTGTATGCTCCTCTCAGGTCCAGTTTCGTGAATATCTTTCCCTTCCTCACCCTGGTCAAAATGTCATCAATCCTGGGCATGGGGAAAGTCACTGGTTCTGACACGGCATTTAGGGCCCGGTAGTCCACGACCAATCTCGGTTTATCCGTGTTTTTTTTGTCCACAAAAAACACTGGGCTCCCCCCCCACCGCTCTGGACTCTCTGATGAAGCCCCTCTTCAGGTTTTTATCAATAAACTCCCTTAACTCCTGCATTTCCCTGTCTGACATGGCGTACAGCTTGCCCACGGGGAGCTGGGCCCCAGGGACCAGGTTAATTTGGCAGTCAAAGTCTCTGTGCGGTGGTAATTTATCTGCTTCCCTTTCACTGAAGACCTTGCTCAGGTCAGCGTATTGTTTGGGCACCTTCCCTTTGTCCGCCACTTCCGTCCCTGCTAGAGAGGCTTTTGCCCCTTCTGGCACCTTTCCCTCTCTGCAGTGTTCCAGGCAATGTGCTGACCCAAAGGAGACCACTCTCTGATGCCAGCCCACTAGCGGGTCATGCAACGCTAGCCAGCTCATTCCCAAAATGACTGGAGCCCCTCCCAGGGTGGCCACATTGAACGCTATCCTCTCAGTGTGCCTGGCCACCCTCATAACCATTGGGACGGTTTGTAGGCTGACTTCTCCTCCCAGCAGCTCCCTCCCATCGATCGTGGTGACCTGCAGGGGGTTGCTTAAAGGGAGTATCTGTATCTGGTGTTCAGCTGCAAACTCCTTGCTCATAAAATTACAGGAGCTGCCTGAGTCCAGCAGCGCCTTAGTCTTTAGTGGGTATCCGTTTGCCAGCTCTAGCAACACCTCTATTACTAGGGCTGGTCTTGGAGGTTCCGGAGTGGGCACTTTTACTGCTCCTTGGCCTGTCTGCAGTGCCCTGACAGAGGCAGACAGGCGTTGGCTTTTACTGGCTCCTGGACTTCCTCCTCCTTCCCCCCAACAGCTCCCGCCATCCCTTGCCATTCCTTTCTTTGCGGGCAGACTCTGGCAAAGTGACCTGGCTGCTGGCAGAGATAACATTTCTTGGCGCTCTTTCCCTCCTTCTTCCTCCCTTCACTGGGATTTGAAACTGCGCGCGCGCGCGCTGTTCCAACTTCCATCGGCTCTCCTGGCGGGAAACTTGGTTCTGGAATCTCTGGAATGCGGAAATCCCTCCAACGCTCTCCTTTCCCCTCCCGCTTCTCCAAGGCTCTTGCCTCCTGGCGTGCTCCAATGGTCAGCGCTGATTTGGTCAGCTGGTCCATAGACTCCGCCCTGGGCGCCCGGGAAAGTTCGTCTTTCACCGCCGAAGAAAGCCCCTCTTCAAAGAGCATTTGAATGGGTTCCGCCGATAGGTCCCACCCCAATCTATGTATCAACATTGTAAACTCAGTCCAGTACTCACGAACCGATCGGCTCCCCTGTTTGCACGCCATCAATTGTCTGCGCACCAGCCCCTGTTCAATCTCGCTGGAAAACATCAAATCCATGGCGCGAAAAAACTTCCTCGCGTCCTTCAGCATGTCACTATTCCCTGCCATCAGGGGTCTGACCCAATCTCTCGCCCCTCCTTCGAGATGGCCAATCACAAACGCCACTCGCGATGCCTCGTCGGGAAAGTCGTTAAACTGCAGTTCGAGAGCATACTGCATCTCTGTCCTAAAGGCTTGGTAGTTCCTGGGGTCCCCCCCAAACTTCTGCACCATTCCTGGCATCTTTCTTGCTAGTGTAGCGCCTTTTGCCTTTTCTGCATCCTGCGCCCTCCTTTCTTCTAGCCTCGCCGTTTGCATTGCTAGCTGGAGTTCCAACACTCTGTACCTTTCTTCCAGGCTTGGACCCTCTCCAGCTCCTGCTGCTCCTCCGGCTCCGGCTGGGTTACTCATGATGCCTCTCTGCACAAGCTGCTTTCAGGGACTGTCCGATTGCTGTGATGGGATGATGAGCTGCTTGTGCGTAAAATCCTAATCCCTCAGAGTTTGGCTAAGTCCCCAAACCTCTGTCTGTGATGGAGCTCCTTAAGCATGACTCCATCAATCGCTCGTTGAATCGGACAGTGGGCGTTTACGGAACTTCTTCCAGCATAAAAGCTCCTTAACGGAAACGCGTCTTCTGGACTCTCGGCGTGACAGTTTCCGCCGAGGAGTGGGTGTCCCTACAGGAGGTCCTGAAATCTCCCCGCTGCTCCCGCTTGAAGTGTCTCTGAGCCCTCCCTCCGACTCACTTTCCCTTGGAACTCCACTTCTCCCCCTGCTGGTCCCCTCCTCCGCTGAATGGTCTCTCTCACCCTCCATGAGCCCTTTCACCTCCTTAGTCTCAGATGGCAGTTCCCTGACACTTGCTTGTCATCCAGTTTCCAAAAGTCTGCAAATTCCTGTTAGAAAGTCACTTAAACTGTCTTTCTCGAGTTCAGGCACCGCTCTAATCCTCAAATTGGTCTGCTTCTCCTTCAATTCAGTCATAGACAAAATCGACTGGTGGGCCCCAAGCTGTGTCTGATGGTCTCCAAGCTGTTTACTTATCGGTGGTATCTTTTCCTCTAAAGCCACTGCTTTTTCTTTTGCTTCTTGTGCTGTCTTTTGATTTGACGCAGATTCTTTCAGCAACCTTTCAATGGATTCTGTATTTGAGTTCACCTTCTGCCCCAAATTGTTGATACTTGTAGTATTTTGGTCAATTTTATTTGTCTCTTCAGTAACTTGTTTACTTCTCAAATTCCTTCTTTCTATGGCTTCCAATTAACTAAATTGTCCTGCATCGTTCAAGAGTTTATTTTGCCAATCTTCTTGTCTTCTTCAGCGGAGACTGGTCTGTCTTGGTCTGGGATCCTCTCTCAAGTACTGGATCCAAAACCTTTCACTCAGTAGGTCCATCAAACCCTGTGCATCTCAATATCTTTAACCAGTTTTTTCTTAACATTAATCATTTCCCACATACTCTTCAAATCTTTATACATCTTTTCCCAGGCCTTTTAAATAATTTTACATTTCCACCTCTTGTGCATTTTGCCCTCCCTTCTTGATTCTTCTCTGTCAACGCCTCCCAAATCTTTTCACATGAGGTATCACTTTTATCCAGCAAACTATGGCAAGTTCTTAAAGAAATGGGAGTGCCTGATCACCTCATCTGTCTCCTGAGAAATCTCTATGTGGGACAAGAAGCTACAGTTAGAACTGGATATGGAACAACTGATTGGTTCAAAATTGGGAAAGGAGTACGACAAGGCTGTATTTTATCTCCCTGCTTATTTAATTTATATGCAGAATACATCATGCGAAAGGCTGGGCTGGATGAATCCCAAGCTGGAATTAAGATTGCCGGAAGAAATATCAACAACCTCAGATATGCAGATGACACAACCTTGATGGCAGAAAGTGAGGAGGAACTAAAGAACCTTTTAATGAAAGTGAAAGAGGAGAGCGCAAAATATGGTCTGAGGCTCAACATCAAAAAAACGAAGATCATGGCCACTGGTCCCATCACCTCCTGGCAAATAGAAGGGGAAGAAATGGAGGCAGTGAGAGATTTTACTTTCTTGGGCTCCATGATCACTGCAGATGGTGACAGCAGCCACGAAATTAAAAGACGCCTGCTTCTTGGGAGAAGGGCAATGACAGGCCTAGACAGCATCTTGAGAAGTAGAGATGTCACCTTGCCAACAAAGGTCCGTATAGTTAAAGCCATGGTTTTCCCAGTAGTGATGTATGGAAGTGAGAGCTGGACCATAAAGAAGGCTGATCGCCGAAGAATTGATGCCTTTGAATTATGGTGCTGGAGAAGACTCTTGAGAGTCCCATGGACTGCAAGAAGATCAAACGCATCCATTCTTAAGGAAATCAGCCCTGAGTGCTCACTGGAAGGACAGATCGTGAAGCTGAGGCTCCAGTACTTTGGCCACCTCATGAGAAGAGAAGACTCCCTGGAGAAGACACTGATGCTGGGAAAGATGGAGGGCACAAGGAGAAGGGGGCGACAGAGGACGAGATGGTTGGACGGTGTTCTCGAAGCTACAAACATGAGTCTGTCCAAACTGCGGGAGGCAGTGAAAGACAGAGGTGCCTGGCGTGCTCTGGTCCATGGGGTCACGAAGAGTCGGACACGACTAAACGACTAAACAACAACAACAATCACTTTTATCAGTCAAAGTTTCTCAGATCATTCCACATATAATACCATTTTTGTCTTGAACTTTCCCTGGTATTTTCTTTGTGTCTCGTCTTTCTACCGTTTCCACCTTGGTGGTTTCTGTATTTGCCGTTTTTAATTGTGTCACGGCCACTGCAAGGAAATTATTATTTTTTGCAAATTTAAGAAACTGCTCTGTTAACATCATCTTTTATCTGATCAAACAGTTCTCTTTTCATATCTAAAAGAAAATCATGCAATTCATCTCTTATGTTCTTTTGAATTACAGCCTGGCTGGTTCCTTTTAACATATGGATTTTTTCCTCTGCCATTTCTAGTTTAGAGCGGGGGGGGGGCTCTTCCCATTTCCCAGCTTCCTCTAGGGTTTGCTTTCAGAACAAGAAGCCTTTTCCCACCACTAATAGTGTTATTTTCAGCTTTATCAGTACTTTGTCAGAGACATTCCTCTAGGTTCGGTAGAGAACAACCAGTACTTTCAATTTTATCCCTCCCCTCCCCCACCTTATTCACGAATATAATTTATAGCAATTATATATTCAGATCTTTACATCCATTCACATCCAAATCATTTTTATATTCAATATAATAAGTCTGTACTATTAAATTTTGATAACTCAATATTAATAATAAATGTTCTAGTCCTCCTCTTGATTTTAGCTTTGTTTGTGAGCCGCAGGACCCCGAGACACCCCAGTGCTCCTCTTGGGGGTTTTGGGGAGAGGTGTGTCACCCTAGCGTCAACAAACCGAGAAACAGAACTAAAATTACTGAAGGGACAGTATTGAATGACTCAATAGAGATCAGCAAGAGATTCAGAGGATAGATACACTCATCTGACAACCTGCCTCAAAAGTTAATGCACAATTACTTTTCAGATGTAGGTTTTCAGCCAGTGCCAGATGAGCACAGGCAGTACCTAAACCAATCCATCTCTCAGGAAGAAGTCCTTGAGGCAATGGAGAACTTCACAGACTTGGCAAAGGGTCAGGGCAGCTCATGTCCCGGAGTCGCCTCTCCAGAGTTTCGTATCTCCGCTCCTCTCCAGGGTTTTTCCCAAGCAAGCAGAGACTGCGCTTGTGTGAAGTCCTTCTCTCCTCCACCCTTTTCCTGCCTCTTCTGGTTCTGAGAGACCAGGAGGGAGGGGAGTTTGTGGCTGCAGGAGGGGGAGCCTGACTCGCCTCTGCCTCTTGGCCTCCCTCTTCCCTCCCTCCTGCTTCAGCTTCGGCCTCTGATTCTGGACTGCCCTCTCCACAGACTCTCCCCGCTCACTAAGCCCTGTTACCCTCTCAGCTTCTGACCCCTCTTTTCCCCAGTCTTCTCGCTCTGACCTCCCATCGTTGTCCCACTGCCTCTCCCCAGGCTCTCAGCCTTCTGCCCTTGATGGTTCCCCAGCTGGTTCCTCCCATCATTTCAGACAGAAGATGAAAATGAGCCAAGCTTTGGGGAATCAGATTCATTGGCAGCAAAGAAGCAGCTAAAAAAGGAGAGTTCTTACCCATTAGTTTATTCAATAATCACAACGAGAGACAAAGGAATGTGGTCTCTCTCTAGAAGTGGCCTTGCTCAAAGTAAAGTCCCCCCAACTTTGCCTCCCCTATTCTGTGTTGGCCAATCTGAGCCTTCTGCAGCTGAGCTCTCTGTTCTACTATCCTCAATGCCTGTCTTGTCTTGTGAGAAGGGGCGGGGGGGGGTCAGGAATGCTTTCCAAAGACACTGAGTCTGTCAGCTGTCTCTCCCCTCCTCCTCCTCCTCCTCCTCCTCCTTCTTCCAGTCTTCCCCAGCTTTTCCCTCTGCAGCCTCTGAACTATGCCCTTCTGCATACAACTGATCTAAATCCATACTGTCCTCCAGAACCAGCCAGAATGACCCAGATGAGGATCAGGAGCATAAAAAACAACAACATGACGTTTAAGGTATCTTGTTGGAATCAGCCTGTGAAAAAGATTTTCAGTCCAAGAGGTTGTAGTTGTGGCAGTTATTATAGGTCCATTTTCATCATTCATGACGTATGCAAAATAAAGAGAGATTTATATCGATGGAGCATTAATCCAAAAACAACTATGTGTGTTTCCTTTCTGCAGTGTCGGGTAGAATCAACATGGAATACTATACAAATCCGATGACATCTTAAGTCCTTGTTCCCAGGTGCTCCTTTGTATTCAGATCAGGCCTCAGCACAATAACGTAGCACTTGGGGAGGAAGATGCAGCCCAGGAGCCCAGCACTGGAGGCCAACATAGAGAAGATCTGCACAGCCACCATGTACTTGCCCTTGGTGCTCAGGTAGGTGGGCACAAAAGACACCCAAACACTGCAGAAGACCAGCATGCTGAAGGTGATCAGCTTGGCTTCGTTGAAGGAGCCAGGCAGCTTCCTGGCTAGGAAAGCCACCGTGAAGCAGATGGCAGCCAGGAAGCCCAGGTAGCCGAGGGCAACATAAAACATGGCCACAGAGCCTTCGTTGCATTGCAAGATGATCTCTTCCGCCTGGGAGTGCATGTCGGGCTCTGGGAATGGGGGAGAAGAGCCCAGCCAGATGGTGCAGATGAGAACTTGCACACCAGAACAGGAGATGACAATGGAGTTGGCCAGACTCTTCCCTAGCCATCTCCTCACCCTGTTCCCGGGCTTTGTGGCCAGGAAGGCCAGCACCACCGTGATGGTCTTGGCCAAGACAGAAGAAACTGCAATGGAGAAGATGATGCTGAAGGCCGTTTGTCGGAGAAGGCAGGTCGCTATTCTTGGTTGCCCAATGAAGAGGAAGGAGGACAAACAGGAAAGCAGAAGGGAGGCAAGCAGGATGTAGGAGAGGTCCCGGTTGTTGGCTTTGACTATTGGGGTTTCTTTGTATTTAATGAAGATTCCTAACACAATGCCTGCTGTAGAAGATAAGAAGAGGACAATGGAAGCTAAGATGATCCCCAGATGTTCTTCATAAGCCAGGAAGGTGATAATCTTGGAGACACATTGATCTCTGTCCTTGTTTGGATGTTGATCTTCTGGGCATTTGGTGCAACGTTCTGCATCTGAAGAAGAGGAAAAGAGTGGCTTCAGCATCCCTTACATCCATGACCACCTGTGCTCTGGAAATAAGAATGTGTACAGAGGTAAAGAGTGGCAAGAAATTCTTTGTTCCTTTTTTGCAAAGGGCAAAAATGTTCCCTCTCTTGTAATCCTTCTCACCCACCTTCTTGGTTGGACATGGTTCCTTCCGCACATGGATCACAAGCATAGCAGCAAACAGGCTTTCCTTCTGGAACCACCTTTGCAAATCCAGGTTGACATATTTTGCTACACCTGGAACGAGGCACAGCCTAACCATAAAGATAAGAAGGTACATGGAGAATCAATAAAAATTATGAGTGGGGGGGAGAAGGTGAATTTTGACAGTTTGGAAATGACCTAATAGGATCTCTTTTCCCCCTGACCCTGTCCACTTTTTGCACAGAAGCACCTCTTTGTTCATTTGTTCATGCAAGTTTTATATCACACTGTCAGCGCTGCCCAAGGTCCCAGCTCACACAAGACCAACGCTGCTTCTTTCTCTAGTATAAAAGTCTTTATTGAAGTTCAGTTTCACTTCCAGACGCGCAGCGCGCAACGCTACGTCTATACCTTAGACCGTCGAAGCTCCATCTGAATCTCCTCCCCCCTGACACCAGTTTAAGATTCTAGCCTTACTCCACCTCTTCCTCTGTTCCTTCCTTCTCTGGGTCCGCCTGCTAGTCGGAGTCTCAGCCCTCCTAGACTCCTCTGACGCTGAGTCCCCTGACTCTTCCCCCTCCCTCCTTCGGGCTTTTGGACCTGGCTCCCAATCCGGGTTTTCTGCTGTCCCGCGCTCCTCCACATTTGAACTTGGCGCGCGCGCGCAGCCTCCCACTTTCCTTCTGACCGTTACACTTGTGTCACTGCTCCCTCTTTCGGGGAGGCTAGCTGGACCTGGCCTTCCCTCCGTTTCCCCACTTCCCGATGGGGGCGTGGTTACCCCGACTCATCTTCTCTCCCCGCTGGAGGAGAGGCTGGTCCTGACTCATGTGACTCTTCCCCCCCACTGTGCTCTGGTGGGGGAACTGGTCCTGATCCTCCGCTGCTCCCTTGGGAGTCCCCGCTGGTCCCTTGTTTCTGGAGCGTCCCCCCTGGGATCCCCCTTGCCCTTACCATAGGCGCCCCCTTCTGGGAATCTTCTGATTCGCTGGAGAAGCTCATGGAATCTCTCGGGTCACTGTCATACTCCCCTACGCTCCCCTCTGATTCCTCTCCTCCGCTCTCTATTTGCTCTCTCCCCTGCGCTTCTGCTCCTGAGCCTCTGACACACACGTTTATATACAGTACAATTCAAAATGTTGGTGTTGATCTTTAAAGCCCTAAACAAACTTGGCCCTGTACGCTTGAAGGTGTGTCTCCTTCCCCTTTATCCAGCCCTGACCCTGAGGTCCAGCTCCAAGGGCCTTCTGGCGGTTCCCTCCCTGTGAGAAGTCAGGTTACAGGGAACCAGGCAGAGGGCCTTCTCATTGGTGGCGACTTCCATGTGGAACAACCTCCCATCAGATGTCAAGGAAATAAGTAACTAGCTGACTTTTAGAAGGCAGTCCTAGACAGAGAAGTATTAAATATTTGAGGTTTTATTGTACCAATTGGCTGTTCAGGGCTTTAATGGGGTTTGCCAAACTTTCGGATTCAGATAATGTCCCACATGCCAAACCACAAGGTGCACACGCCAGGGTGTAAGACTTAGAGAAAGAGTTAGAGAAAGCCAGCCTCCTTTGAGTCTGGGGTGTGTGGAAGGTGTGGGAAGGAGAGGAAGGGAGGAAGGGAGAAGTGGAGAAGAGAAGAGAGCTGGGTGCTGCTGGCTTTCCTCCCCAGGTGGACTGAGAGGGACCTGGCTGGGAAACATAGTCTGCCTTTTCCCAGGATGCCTGGGCGCTAGCGCATTCTTGAGCCTCTAGATTCCTCTCCCCTCTCAGCTGCTGTGGCAAGAAGGAGCAGCGCTGGCAGCTGAAACTGGGTGGAAAGGACACCATTGGTCCCCCTTATAAGGTCATTTGGCAAAAGAGGCTCCAGGAAGAGCATGAGCAGGATCTCCTAGCCTTCTTCCTCGGTAACATCCCCTACCTTGTGAAACTTCTCAGGCCACTCAATGGCTTCTGGGTTGATGGTGAACTTGACGCCAGTAGATGCCTCTCTCGTTATACTGCCAATCTTCACTAGAGCACGAGACTGATTGGGAAACATCACCCAATTCATGATATCAAAGTCAGGAGGCAGCTCCCAATTCTCATCCAAACATATTGTGCCCCTGGAGGTATTCAAACACTGGATTTCTTTTAAGAAAGGGTGGAGCTGGAGTGACAGGGAAAACAGAAGCATTTTATTCTTCCTCACTTGGAGCAAGTGGCTCTCCAAAATAAGATTAATGCAAATAATAAATAAGATCAATACAAAAGACAATAAAATCATTTTTTCCTATTTTTTTATTAGAATTTTTATTGCAAAGTAAATACATCAATACCAAACTATACATAAAGAATAATATAAAGAAAAGGAAAAAAGGGGAAAAGGAAAAAGAAAGAAAAGAAAAAAGAAAAAGAAGACAGTAAAAGAATAAAGAAAAGTATATTTCAATACAATAAACACTATTTTACAAAATAATAATAGTAATAGACTTCCATCACTCTTACAACACTTCCTTTCACATTTCATATTTTATTTCATGTTTTATCTGTATTTCAGTATTATTTGCATCTTAATATATAGATATGCATGCATATATATATATATATATATATATATATATATATATATATATATGTTTCCCCTTTTCCATTCACGAGGTCATTCTAGACACAGCCAAATTTTTACATTAGAACCTTGTCTTTCTAAATAATCATTCAAGCACTTCCATTCCTTCTTGTCTGGATTCATTGGCTTTAATCTTATTATATCCATCAATTTGGCCAGTTCCAAATATTCACATAATTTACATAACCATTCTAAATGCCTAAGGAAATACCTGCCATGACTGAAGTCTTCCCTGTTCCCATTCGGCTCCTTCTCCCACCATCAGCATCCGCCGTGGTCTAGATGAAAACGCAGCATTCAAGGCCTGGGCTGCAGCTTGAACATTGATGTAAGTGCCATAGTTGTCTCCAGACAGAGCGCTCTCAATCTCCTCTTGGGGCAAAGACTCCCGTTCCTCCTTCTCTCTGCATCTTATCTGGCCTTTCGGGGATAAAACATGCTTTGCATATGAACAGTTAAATGCTACACTCCAAAAAAGGAAAAAATTACGGAACAGTGATTCATCATAACCATGTTTGGTGCTCCTTATCCTGGTCTTAATTGCGAAAGAGAGAGAACCTTGAATGTACTGGATGTACAGAGGAGAGAAAGTCAAGCTAACGTTGATGTCCTGGAAAGTAGTTGTGATCCAGACTGTTCCTGGTATTTCCTTCTTCCAATATTTCTCAATAGTTATACATGTTTCCATTATTAAGAAAATTTCCTTTGTATCAGTTACATAGCAAACAAATACCCCGACTTGTCTCCTGTTGATAACAGCTTCACTTGGGTCCATTAGTTGAAATAAATCCTCTTCTGTATATATTTTTGAGAAGGCAATGCAGATCCCATTTCTGATCATCAGAGGTGTCATAGTCCTCACGAACTTTTCTCCACTGTCATTCTCTGGAGCCAAGAGGCCAACCCATGTCCATCTGAAATGGAGGAGCAACTCCACGATCCCCTGGTACTGACTTTCCTCTTTCGGGAACACAGCCCAGAAGAAGAAAAGAGCTGTTGAATGTTGGGAGGTGAGGAACAAGGGCAAGGTAGCAGATTCACCAGCCCTGAAGAGAGACAGGAGTCAGATGCAATGGAGACAAGATCAGAGCCAGGTGAGACTATGTCCTCCTTCCTCCTTCCTCTAAAACCAGGTGTTTCACCCACATCACAGAGCAGAAAACGACCCAGAAGGGGGCAGAAGGGGTCCCTTGGCTGCCACCGTAGGCAGCAGGAGGGGTCTGATATGCAAGCTGGGGCAAGGAGGAGGGGGCACACTGGGCAACAGCTCCAGCCGGGAGGGAACATACTTTGTGGTTCTCTGTCTGTTTTGCTTGATACTAAGAAGTGAAGGGATAAAGATGCTCCCTGCCTGCCTGGTTCCCCTTGCCAGTACTTTGCCTGTCAGCTCCCTCCCTGTCAGGTGGGGGCCAAGTAGGAAAAGGCTCGGTACATTCAAAAAAGAGTGTTGGATTTCACTTCATTTATTATATTTCTGTGTTGCTTTTCATTCACAAAAATCACAAAGCTGCTCATGAACAGCAAAAATGTGATAGAACATCACAAATACAACATAATTCATATAGAATAATTTACAAATCCTCAGTAAAACAATTATGTTCTATAAGACACTCTTAACAAAACAGTACAATTTCAACAAAAGTAACATTATATGATTAACAAAATACCACAGTATGTATAATCTATGGAACAATATTAATACCCTCAACAAACAAGCAACCAGAAATGAACTGAGCACTCTTGAATTCATGCACCCAGTCTCCCCACCGCATGACTCATGATCTCTCTCTCGATTCATTTCACTAAAAGGCACATGCAGATCATGTCCATGGCAGCAGCTCAGGGCTGGAAGGTGGGGCAAGGCAGGTGGGAGAAGCCTTGGCCTGATGGCCAGCACATAGCTCAGGGTTTCCCCCCTTAACGCCCCCCAGGAGAAAGTAGAGTTTCCTACTCTGTCCCTCCATGCCCTCTGTCCCATTCATACATGTGGGATTTTGTAGATGCCTGACATGGTGGAAATCTCCTTTGAGATGTCAGAATCACTCCTTCCAAGGACAGCCAGAAGGGGATTCTCTTCTCCGCAGTGATAATTGGGAATGTTTCTTCCGCTGCCTGCAAGCAGCTCTAGCATGGCATCTGAAGTCATCCTGGCATCAAAATAGTTCTCATAGAGGTTGTAGCCAAGGGTGATGTTGGGTAGGAGCCTGAGATCCTGGTTGATCTCCTGGATGGTGAACAGGAAGGAGAAGATGTGCCAGTAGAATGCAAATGTGTCGCTGCAATGAATGGACCAATTTAAAAACCCTCTTCACAGGTGAATGATAACAAAATATTATCCACAAAGATTAGTCTCTATTAAATTATCTTATTGCATTTGTATCCAACCCTTTCCTGCCCATTATACAATAAAGATTTGGAGATTTGTTCTCCAATCCAGGAGTGTAGAGGTGGTGTTTTGTGACCAGTGGGTTAGCTAGTCCAAGATCTCAAAACAACTTTACTTAGAAATGAGGATGAGAGAATGAGAGAAGAAGAAGAAGAAGAAGAAGAAGAAGAAGAAGAAGAAGAAGAAGAAGAAGAAGAAGAATTGTTCTTTTTTTAGAGATCTGACTCCATAGCATGGGAGTCTCCTGGCTTCTATTGTTTATTTCTTCATTTTGTAGAAAGCATATCTTTCCCTCTCTTCAGCTAACAAATGTCCCCTGGAAGATCTTAGCATTTCATTCTCAAAACTGCTCCATTCCTTAAAGACAATTCTGATGAAGCAGTTTATAAATTGTACAAATAGAATAGTGATAAATCAAAACTTGGCACCTTGGAAACTGCCTGAGTCTCATGCCATCCTCACCTCCTTCCTGCAGGTGGGAAAATTCAGGGGATCCTTTTGATCCCTGACCAGATTCTCTTGCATTCTTGTGTCACCAGCCTGCAAGATGCAAGGCAATGGGAGAGGCTTCGGGGGGAATCTTTTCCTGGACCCCACCTCCCATCAGCCCCGGTGGGGCGGCAATTGGGTTGTTGTTTTTATTTTTCTCAGGTATTTTGTGGTTTTATATCTTGATTTTATTCTGTGAACTGCCCTGAGACCCCTGGGTATAGGGATATCTAGAAATTCTAACAACAACAACTATCAAGGCCAAGGGTCGGTCAGGCAAGAGGGGGTTGTAATCCAGCGATCTCTGGAGGACCCCAGCCTTGAGAAAGGAGCTCTCTCCTTCAGAGATAGGGACCAGGGGCATCCTTCTGTAAAGAATTACTTGCTCCACAATCCTGGTGAAGGGTGTCTGGGAAAAGACATAGGGATCATATTCTAAAAAATCTTTTGGGGATACGATTCCACCAATGAGAAAGTCTCCAGGCTGGAAGTAATTGTGAGCATCAGTTTCAGACTCCCCAGCCGTGAGATAGGGGCTCTCTCCTTCAGAGAGAGGGACCAGGGGAGGTTAAAGACTTTTACATTCCTATGTAAAGAATTACTTACATCAAATGGTTGGTGAAGGGTGTCTGGTTAAAGACATATGGATTATGTTCCAAAATATAATGTGGAGATACGATTCCACCAATGAGAAAGTCTCCAGGCCGGAAGTAATTGCGAGCATCAGTTTGATCTCTGATCAGATTCAAGGAGCATTTTGCCTTCTGCTTCACACAAACTCCTTGGGAGCAAATTAGCAGCAGGAGCAGCAGGGATCTCATCCTGGCTCTGCCTCCTTCACACCTGTTGTGTGTGGTTCCTCTTCCTTCCTGACCCAGCCAAGCAGGAGAATCACAAGACTCTCGCAAGACCAAAGCTGCAGCGGCTTTCCTGGGGTGGGTGGGGCTCAGCTCTGGCTTCCCTCTTCCCCCCAGCCCTTCACCTGCGCTAAATCTTGACTCACTCTGTCTCCAACACAGGAAATACTATCTGCAACAACTTTTTCTTTTTCACTCACGGTACAATTAATAATGTCATGCTGTTGGTGCTTCAGATGCAATCTCCAGAAATATCTCTTGGGCTTTTAGAAGAAGAAATCACTATGATTTTGATAATTATAAGTGGAAGAAATCTCACCTAGATAACTTTTTGGCGTCTTGAATGCCTCAAGCAGCAGCTGCAGAGCTGGAGGAAAACATGTTTGCAATGCTGCTCTAACATTTGGCATAAATCAAGCGGGGGGCAGAGTTTGGCCTGCTATAGGATCCCCCCTAACCATTCAGTTGCACAAGCACGACACACACACACACACAACACACACACACACCACTTCCTCTAATAAACTTTATTTGAAAAGCCTTCCATAAATAAGGAAGCGCTTGAATCGTAAGTCTATCCCCACGGAAGCCCGTTTTCTATTTTCAATACAGGTAGACCAGTTCCCTATGCAAATAAACTGCTGCGTTCCAGCCAATGAGTGTAACTGAATAGCGCCCCTTGTGGCGACCAAGCAGGTACTGCAGGGCCGACGTCTACCTCTCAATAACTATTGACAGCTGCTAATACAATGTATCTGGGTTTAATTGACCATGACTTGTCCTATCCGAATGTATCCAAGTGTTCCCTCTTGGAGTGAAAGTGTTTTTACCTCTGTAGTGTTTCTGTTATAAATTCAAAGAAATTCAGCTGTACATCGGATCTGTACCGTTCCACTTTTGTTCTGCACCTTGGAAGAAGGACTATCAAAGGGGGAGGCTTGACATAGGACAGCCATAAGCCCCCAAGCGTATCAACGCGTCTGCAGCAAGCCCGCCCCACTGGCATGCCCACACTGATGGTGCCAGAAAGTGGACCATTTCAATTACAAAGAACTTGCATTGGAAGTGGGTTCAGTACGGACCAAAACAAAGGACAGTGACCAACCCTTCCCTTTGGTAGCAGGAAACTGTGAACTCCTCTTTGTCCTCTGGAATGTGCTCATGGGGAGGGGGAAAGAAGGAACCGGACAGGTGACAGGACACTCAGGTTACCACATCAACCCCTCCTCTTTGTGATGTATCAATGATGTAGTCATGATGTAGTTATGATGTAGTGTTAGGCGTGTAGCATGGGGGATTAGTAACTAATAAAAGTTGAGGTCTTCTTTTGTTTGGCGCTTCCATCTTGCTTTGTCTTGCAGTGAGTTGGAGTCCTGTCACGACAGTCTTAATAAAGACCAAGCCTATTGGCTGCTGTTTTGCTCCAGTTTTCCTGGTTGGTGTCCTTGCTTTTTGTCCAAGGGAGCCCTTCGATTTCTCCCTTAACAGTTTGGCGACTGTGCTCAGGGACTCTTGGTTCTCCTATGAAGACGAGGGGGGAGATAGAGGGGATTGGGCGCCACTGGGCAACCTTAGCCCAGGGATCCTTTTTCTCTCCCTGCCTTCCCTTTGTGGGAGGTAATCAACTGTCACCAAAGGCTCAGCCAGGAGGAGCAAAGGCAAGGTCAAGCCGGCCAACTAAGGATCCCGGGATCCACGAGGGATGTTCCTAGGACGTGAGTATGGTTTGAAATTAGTGCACTGGGAGGGGGGTGGAAGGATAACATCTCCACGACAACCAAAGCTTTCCTTTTTTCCCTACTCCCCGACCTGATCCCTCGGAGTACGACCAGAGAAGGTCATGGGAAACCTTTTTCTCTTTGTCTCCTTGACCCGATCCATCGGAGTTTGCCCAGAAAGGGTCGCAGAAAACTCACCACTTTCCTGAACGATACCCTTCGACCCGATCCTTCGGAGTACGGCCAGAGAAGGTCGAAGGGACTTTACCTATGCCTATACTCTTCTTTTCTCCTTAAATCAAATGAAGCCGCACCTCTGCCACGACGACCCTTGTTGGGATGACTCGTAAGTAAGAACGCAAGGTTGTTTGTTCCTTTCCAAACTTTTGTTTTCTCGGGTCCCAATCTGGCATTGCGATGTGCAAGTGTCCAGTAGGGAATCCCGAACCTAGCATTTGAGTTCAGGAAGGAGGTTGTTGTGGACGGTAGAGCGGGAGGTTCAAGGAAGAAGACTGGGCCCCGCACTAGGATTAGTTTTATGAGCAGCTCTGAGTGAATTCTGGATCTGTGGTTTTTCCGGGTTAAGAGACCTGTGGTTTGCAGGCCAGTTGCCTGTGGTTTTAATTGTAGGCAGGGATTGCCTGGTTTTAGATTTCTGCTAGCCTTCTCTGGTCCAATCCTTTGGAGTTTGCCCAGAAAGGGCCACGAGGGGCACCTGAGTGTTAGACTGAATACTGATAGGACATTCTTTTCTCCCCCCCCCTCTTTGTACCTCACTTGTATTTGTTTGTCTATCTCCTTGTATAGTTTGTTATTGAGCAACCCCCCCTCGGTATAAAAGGAAAATTGGAGCTCAACCTTCCAAGCACCATAGCTGGACTCTTCCTGGCAACAAGGCTTTCATGAAGCCTTTTTGCCCCAGAGAGGATTCTGATATGGCTCTCCAGTTTGTCATCTCCAACTGGAAAAGTTTAAAGGGGTGAAAGGGTCTTTCCAAGTCCAAATTGAGAGACCTTTGTAACTTTTCATGGGTGGCTTTTATCCATCACCTAGAGGCAGGGTCTCAATGGCCACCTCAAGGCTCTTTTAACGTTACGAAGATGCAAGTACTTAGATCCTACTCAGCTGATGAAAAACCCAGACAGCTTTACTACCTAAATGCCTTTGTGGAAGCCTGCAAACTCTTTAAATGTAAGCAAGCACAGATCGCTCGGCAGATGGCTGTACTGGGGACCGCCAGACCCCCTCCTTATGATGAAATCAGGATGCAAGAGGAACAGTTAGATAGGTCCCTCATCCCCTTTTACTACCCTGAACCAATGGGACCCCTGCCATCTGGACCAGGAGCCAGAGCCGGGGCAAGAGCCATAGAAAGTCCGGGGAATCCTGCCCCCGATCTCTCCCAAAACCTACAAATCCCAGCTCAAACAACCTTCTCCAGAATGCGCCAGGAGGGGGGGGGACAAGCTAATCCCGACCCGAATGCTCTGCCTGCGGGGGCTCCTTCAGATGAGGAAGGTGAAGAACCACTCTCTAGGAGAACTTGCCACAGAAATAACTTAGTCAATGAAGAAGTAGAGGCCGTGCTCCCCCTCAGAGCACTACCCATCCCCCCGGCAAGAGCAGGAGACCCGCCTCACATTGTTTTCACCCACCAGCCTTTCCTCACCTCCGATTTAATGAACTGGTTGGATAAAATGCCCTCCCTCCGAGATGAAGAAGAAGAAGAAGAGTTTGGATTTGATATCCCGCTTTATCACTACCCGAAGGAGTCTCAAGGCATCTAACATTCTCCTTTCCCTTCCTGTCCCACAACAAACACTCTGTGAAGTGAGTGGGGCTGAGAGACTTCAGAGAAGTGTGACTGGCCCAAGGTCACCCAGCAGCTGCATGTGGAGGAGCGGAGACGCGAACCCGGTTCCCCAGATTGCAAGACTACCGTTCTTAACCACTACACCACACTGGCTCCAATGACCCCGATAAATGCCATCGACAAGGAGCCACTATCTTTTCCACTCATAATCCGATATGGGCTGACGTGCACATGTTATTAGGAGCCCTTTTTAATGAAGCTGAGAAGAGGGAAATAGCGGTAAAGGCAGGGGAAGCTTTGAGCAGACCTGACTATCAAGCAGACAGACCCACTGATATGCCCCCTTTGACAGCCCAAAACCTCCTGAACAACCCTGCCTGGGATTATAACACAACCAGGGGTATATGGGGTTTGAAGATATTTAAGAAAGCTATCTTGGATGGCTTGCAAGCTGCAGGACAGTGAACAGTAAACTGGACTAAAGTCCAAGGCGTCCTACAAGGACCCGATGAACACCCTTCTGATTATTATACCCAATTGGTGTCTGCAATCAAAACCTGGGGTGGGATCAACCCTGAAAGTCTACAACATGAGGTTAGTGTTAAGGGATTCTTTAAAGACCAAGCCACAGCCGACATACAGAAGGCATTAAACGCACACCTCGGCTACAACGGGAAAACAATAAATGAGATCCTCTCTATTGCCAAGTCAGTTTTTAATTCAAGAGATGAACGAAAAAGGAAGGACCAGAGGGGAGAATCCCCACAAGTGCTAGTTTGCGCAACTGGGGTTCCCCCTCCTAGGGAAAGGCAGAAGGGAAGAAAACATGAACAGCCAGACAGACGTGTCTGTTTCCATTGCAATGAGGAAGGACACATCAGAAGGAACTGCCCATTATTAACCGGACACCAAGAATCCAGGCCCAGGAGATCAGACTACAAGAGAGGCAAGGACACTGAGGCTGGAATACAGGGAACCGGCTAACCCCAGGCTCAGGGAACTCCCCCCGATTATGGGTCCTCCCAAAGGGTGCTTCCTCCTCCTTTACCACTACCTAAGAGTCTCCCCAATAACACCAATCCTTTCAACCATCCAAACTGCCCTGCCAACCCTTCCACGAAATGGTAATGGAGGAATACAATGACTATTGACAATCAGAAGCAGATCCCGCCTCTTTTCTTTTCCTTTGTCCTATTCTACAACTATCACTCTCAGATCCTACAATCTTACGACTGTCTGCTAGACACGGGGGCCACCTGTTCTACTCTCACAAATAGTCACTTGACCCCAGGAGAAGAAACCAGGACTGTAATGGGACTGGACGGGATTCCTAGAGTTTGCCCCCTTTCCGAGGCTGCCAAAGTGTCAGTTGGACCTTTGTCCATTAAGCACACTTTTTTAATTACCTTCTAGCCCCGTCAAACTAAATGCCACCATTCAATGTGGACAGGAGAGAATTTACCTGCAAATGCCCAATGAATCTATCTTCAACTTCCAAGGAATCTTACAAGAGACGAATAATAAAGATCTGGATCTTCCCCCTGAGCTCCTAAATGCCCCCCCCCCGGCTATGGGGAACTGAATCTACATCGGTTGGACTCCTGAAGTCCGCCACCCCAGTAGAGGTGAAGTACAGGAAAGACCTGCCATTGCCCTGTGTCAGGGCTGCCCTAGGTCCCAGCTCACAAAGGACCAACGCTGCTTCGTTGTTAAGTATAAAAGTCTTTATTGAAGTTCAGTTTCACTTCCAGAGCCGCAGCGCGCAGCCCCACGTCTAAAGTGTCAGACCACTGATGCTCCGTCTGAGTCTCCTCCCCCCTGACACCAATTTAAGATCCTAGCCTTGCTCCACCTTCTCCGCTGCTCCTTCCTCCTCTGGGTCCGCCTGCCCGCCGGGGTTCCGCCCTTTCTAGCCTCTTCTCCCGCTGATTCCCCTGAGCCTTCTCCCTCCCTCCGGCGGGCTTTAGGAGCTGGTTCCCCATCCGGGTCTCCTGCTGTTCCGCGCGCCTGCACATTTGAACTTGGCGCGCGCGCCCAGCCAGCAGCTTTCCTCCTGACCGTTTCACTGCTGCTGCCACTGCTTCCCCCTTCGGGGGGGCTAGCTGCAACTGACCTCCCTTCCGTTCCCCCACTCTCCGATGGAGGCGTGGTCAGCCCTGACTCCCTCTCTGGAGGCGACGCTGGCCCTGACACATGTGACTCCTCCCCCCCACTATGCTCTGGTGGGGAAACTGGTCCCGATCCTCCACTGCTGCTTTGGGGTTCCCCTCTGGCTCCTTGTTTCTGGTGCGTCCCCCCTGGGACCCCCCTTGCCCTGACCATCGGCGCCCCCTTCTGGGAATCTTCTGATTCGCTGGAGAAGCTCATGGAATCTCTCGGGCCACTGTCATACTCCCCTACGCTGCCCTCAGATTCTTCCCCTTCGCTCTCCCAATCCTCTCTCCCCAGTGCTCCTGCTCCTGATTCCCTGACACCCTGTACCAAACAATACCCATTACCGAAGGAGGAGGCAATAGAAGGACTTACTCCGATGATAGAGGAATTCTTAAAAATGGGAGTTCTAGTTCCCTGCGCTTCCCCTTGTAACACCCCCTTGCTCCCCGTCCACAAACCCCACACGAACCCTGTAAAAGGGTGCTTGGTTCAGGACTTGAGACTTGTGAACTCCTTTGTCATTCCCCGCCACGCTGTGGGGGCAAATCCTCATCACCTCCTGAGCTCAGTTCCGGAGGGAACTGTAGTTTACTCCGTTATTGACTTGTGTTCTGCTTTCTTCAGCATCCCAGTGGATGCAGAAAGCCAATTACTCTTTGCCTTCATCTGGCAAGCCGGAAAATTAACATGGACGCGGCTGCCCCAGGACTATGTGGAATCTCCAGCAATCTTGTCTGCTATACTATATCAGGATCTGCTAGACGTAACCCTCCCAAAAGGGTCCGCCCCCTTTTGTACGTTGATGACATCTTACCATGTGGGCGGGACTTAGAATCTTGTAAACTGGACACCATAGCTCTTCTCACGGCATTAGCGCATAAAGGACACAAGGTATCCCCAAAGAAAACACAGTATTACTAAAGGGAAGTAAAATACCTTGGTCACATCCTAGGAAAAGAAACAGACAGGATAGAGGCCATAACAAAACTACCCCTCCCAAGACAAAAAGGCAACTTAGAGGCTTCATTGGAATGAGTGGGTTCTGCTGCGCCTGGATCCCCCGATATGGAGAATTCACCCGTCCCCTCACTGCCATGACTCATGATGATGTCCCAGAACAACTTGTGTGGTCTGCAGAGGCACTTGAATCCTTTGAATCCATCAAACAGGAGTTAAGATCCTCCCCTGCCCTCGGGCTCCCTGATTATCGGTTGCCCTTCTCCTTGTTCACACATGAAAATAAAGGAGTGGCCTCAGGTGTCCTCACACAGCCGTTCCAAGGAAGGAACAGACCAGTTGCCTATTACAGCCTCCAGTTAGATACCACTGCAATGGGGAATGTAGGGTGCCTCAGAGCGGCAGCAGCAGCTGCACCACTTTTAGAGAAGGCACAAGAAACTGTAGTAGGACACGACCTGACCATAAACATTCCCCATGCTGTGGCCACCCTCCTTAACCTACGGGGTGCCAATGTTTCACCATACAGAGACTAAATAGGTATGAAGCCATCCTCCTGAGCCCCTCAGACGTAACGATCAAAAGGGTAAATTCCCTTAACCCAGTGACTCTCCCACCTCTCCCTGACGATGGGTTGCCACACCATGATTGCTCCCAAGTAGTTCGCCATGCTGAAAAACCATGAGAGGATCTGGACTACCTTCCCTTGGAAGATCTGGACCTCATCATAGATACAGATGGGAGCTCCAAGATAGTGGGAGAGGAGCACAAAAGGGGTTATGCAGTAGTAACTGATACTGACATTCTATTATTATTTTTTTAAATGATATTTATTGAAATTTTTCCATTATCCAAACAAAGCCAAAGAAAAACACAAAAACACAAATAAAAAAACAAAACAAAAAAAGAAAAAATTTAAAAACACGTAAAATTCAAAGTCCTCACTTTCAATAACATATTTTCCTGACTTCCCCCCACCTCCCCCTCTTGTATTCCAGTTCAAATTGTTGGCTCAACAAGTTCTTGTCTCCAATTCTTAACCTTTTTACATTTCAGTCATTTTTAAAAAACCAATTTTAACTTTTAAACTTTTAACTTATAAATTTATAATTTATAACTTATAAACATCAATAATTGCATATCTGTTCTCATACTTAAAACCTTTTTTCTAACGTCGACCTAAATTCCCTTCCACGATTTCCCCAGTTCTCATACATATAACAAAACAAAATAAAAACAAAACAAGTTATAATTATGCCCCCTTTGGATTCCCAAACTCCACCCCCCCTTTCCCGGTTTCAATCCCCAACAAATGTCCATCAGTCTTAGTCTGCTCTCAGCCTGGGGATCTCACGTCCGAGGCTCTCAATTCTCTCTCAGTTCCTCTCTGCCGGCTTTTTGGATAATCCTTAGTATTAAACACCAAATCTCGGAGAAGCTCTAGTCCAATAAAGTCCATATTTCTTCCAGCCAGACTTCCACACTCAAAATTGGAGCCTAAGTCTTGTTTCTTACTCTTTTTAAATCCAAATGTCCCAAAAGCTCCAACTTCCATTTTAATCAGATTTGTAATCCATAGGTCTTCAGATCTCCACACAAGAAGATCTCTCCATTCTTCAATCTCCAATTCAAACCAAATTTTCACCATCAAGCTCTTATCATCCTTTACAGCCATCATGCCAGGCCTCTGGCTCTCCTTTGCCCTCTGTACAATTACAGCTCCTCCTTCCTCTTTCTCAGGAACACCATATATCTCTTTCTTCCCACTCTCAAAACTCTCAAGTTTCTCTTCTTGTTCAGCTGCATGAGCTTCCTGTGTCGATTCCTTGTCAGATTCAATGAGTTTGTTTACTGTTAAGTCCAGAGTTGTAACATTTGTAGCCAAAACATCAATTTGGCCTTGTAACTTTCCCAAGAGAACAAAGACTCTGTCCAGTTCAGCTTGAATTTCCCCTCCTTCAGCCATTCTTGTAATGTCCCAAAACCCCCTCTAGAGGGATTTTGGTTACTTAGTGTTCTTTCCAGTTCAAACCCAAAAATCAGATTAGTTTGTATCAGTTCTTCCTTGTTTTCAACAAAATATAGTCAAATTATAACAAATATAGCCAGCAGAAGCAACAGAAACAAAGTTCTCTCTTTCCGTCTGACAGCTAATTTGACAGCTGTCAAACTCTTACAGTACCTTCAGCAGGCTCTCTCGCGGATCACTCCCGGGTCCGGGAGGGTGGCACTTCAACTCCCAAAGTTAGCTCTTATCCTCCAGTCAGATTTCTTCTAGTTCCAAATCGTGAAATTAATATCTTTTATCAAATGATATAAAAAAAATTCTCTCGACCTTAGTTAGCAGGTCCTTGCTTTAGATTGTTTACAGGAGAAGGAGGCTGACTTCCTGTTTACACCTCCCCCGATCGTACCTAATTCTTCAAAGAATTTTCTTTAGAAGTCCAATTTCCGTACTACTCACGGGTTATTATTTTGGAGTCCAAATCACAAGAAGAAGTCAGCGCTCTCCGGCCATGGCACGCGGCTTCACTCCACAGGAGAAGCAGACGACTCACAGCACCGCGCCGCTCACCCCGTCCCCCGTTCCGGAGCCTTTAAAAAGGCTCCTTCGCGGGTCGGGGGGCGCAAATGGTGCCCGCCGAGTCACCAGGTTCACAGGCTTCAGCGCCTGTGATTTTTAAGGGTCTCTGCGTCGCCGCAGCGGTACGACCCTAATCCTGTAGAGCCGATTCCCTCCGGAGCTCGGAGGGAATCCGCCATTAGCCGTTGGCGCTAACCCGGAAGTCCCTGATACTGACATTCTAGAAGCACGCCCCATTCATGCCACATATAGTGCACAGGCAGCAGAACTAACTGCCCTTATCAGAGCCTGTGAAATGGGGGCGGGACAAAGAATTATGATCTACATGGACTCGAGATATTATTTCGGACTGGTGCATGCCACAGGTCAAATTTGACTCCGGAAAGGTTTCTTAACAGCTGCAGGCACAAAAATTGCCCATGCAACTTTAGTCGAGCGCCTGGTGAACTCCACACACCTTCCCGATGCCAAGGTGGTGGTGCACTGTAAAGCACACACAAAGGGAAAGGATCTGATCCCAGTCAGAAACCGATGCGCTGATCAGGCAGCACAGGAAGCGGCTTTATGGCCCCTACCACCGGACAATGGATTCCAGGGAGCACAATTACCTTCTGATGTTGATTTCGAACTAATGTATAAAACAGCGACTCCAGAAGAACTAGAGGGATGGAGGGCATTGGTATCCCCAGTGGTTACTCCTCACCCTTACCAAACCCCTAGAGAAGCACCCTCTCCCCCAGTGATAGTGGAGGGAGAAGAGGAGTTTGAAGTGGCACAGATTTCGGACTCCCGTTGGAACAGAAGGAGGCTACAGGATCTGATAGAGTGGGAGGGGTACGGCCATTTCAAGAGATCCTGGGAGTTCATGACAGATGTCCATGCTCCTGAGTTGCAAAAGGAGTTTCACCGCAACTACCCCGACAGGCCTAGACCCAGTGGGTGGAGGTAGGAAGACAACGAGGAGGAGAGCCTTGGAGGGGGGAGTGGTGTCAGAAACCTGGCTCCCCAGGACACAGTAAGCGAGACAGGATCAGAGAGTGAGCTTGCGGATGAGGCAGAAGGCTCGACTTACCTAGCTAACACCCTGCAGCTGCAACCCCCCTCCCCTTCTAGACCTGGCACTCCGAGATCAGTGGGAGGGGGAAGGCTGGAAGACAGCCCAGACAAGGACAGTCTGCCAATGGGTCGGATAACTCCGGAAGCATTATCTAGTGATAGTGATGAGGAGCCAATTAACACTCTCAGCCCGAGGCATTGCCATTGGGCACCCCTCCAGGGAGAACATAAACACAAAAGCAGGTGCAAAGGCTTCTGGTGGTGTAGTTGGGAGGAGTCAGATTGTTGTTGTTGTTGAGTCGTTTAGTCGTGTCCGCCTCTTTGTGACCCCCTGGACCAGAGCACGCCAGGCCCTCCTGTCTTCCACTGCCTCCCTCATGTTGGGAACCTCGAGAACACTGTCCCACCATCTCGTCCTCTGTCGTCCCCTTCTCCTTGTGCCCTCCCTCTTTCCCAACATCAGGGTCTTTTCCAGAGAGTCTTCTCTTCTCATGAGGTGGCCAAAGTCTTGGAGCCTCAGCTTCAGGATCTGTCCTTCCAGTGAGCACTCAGGGCTAATTTCCTTCAGAATGGAGAGGTTTGATCTTCTTGCAGTCCATGGGACTGTCAAGAGTCTCCTCCAGCACCAGGAATCAGATTAGGACATCTTTTATGTGTAATGGTTGTATGTGAGAACTGCTTATCAGGACACAAATTCGGCAGCGGTCCCATACATCCAGTGACACACATCCAATGGACCTGTGTGCATGCTAACCGCAGAGTCAGCGAAAAGCCAGACTGTCCAGATATGTGGCATCGAGTATTTTATTATTTACAGCAAATTAAGTAAACAAGCATGACTAGCAGTGTGAGCAGCGCCTCACACAAACATCCTCTCAGTCAGAGAGAGAAGAACAAAGAGCGGAAGTTTTTCAGTCATACTTCCGTTCCCACACATACAATGGTAAGGAATGTAAACATGGGATCATGTGACCCAGCAATAGGAGAATAAAAATACTAACACCGCTGCGCAAATATGCTTCTAAATCAAGACTAATTGGACTGATCATAGCCATTCCCGTGCTTGCTGTACGTTGGTCATTTATTTGTTACGACAAAGACTTGACCTCTCTGAAAATAAAGAAAGGAGAACCCCCAGACAATGCATGTTTAGCTTTTTAAAAATTTACATTTGGCAGAAAAATGGTAAGAAGTCCCATCCCACAAATGTCCGCGATGTGTATGCAAACATAAAAAGAACATCACACGTTAGGAGGGGCTGCAGCAGGTCAGACAGGTTAGAAATTACATGTCAATCAAGTCAGTTGTGAATTGCAGGGCTTACACCTTTCCAGACAGAGTTTTCGTAATGCATTGAGGTTCTGAATAGTTATCACAAGTTCCATTTGAATGACAACACAAGTACGGTATTTTTCGCTCTATATGACACCACCGACCATAAGACGCACCTAGTTTTTGGAGGAGGAAAACAAGGGGGGGGGGAAATATTCTGAATCCCAGAAACCAGAATAGCAAGAGGGATTGCTGCACAGCGATCCTTCTTGCTCTTCTGGCTTCAGTGAAAGCAACGCAAAGCCTCTTCAGGGCAGCGGGAGGAATGCTCCCACTGCCCTGAAAAGGCTTTGCGCGGCTATAGTGTGCGTCTTATAAAGCTAAAATACGGTAACCAATAGGATGGGAAAACATTGCTATGTCCATTGTCAATTGCCACCATGAAGAAAAACTCTTCTGGACCTTTCTGCTGAGGAGGAGGAGCCTCCGTGACTGTGTGCTTGGGGGTTCATGGCAGACCAGGGTTCCCATGACAAGATTTCCTAAGTGAAACAAGCGCAAGAAGGTGTTTCTGCTTCACTCAGGAAGTGAACATTGCCCGTGGTGTGCCATTGACACAGTGGAGAGTCCCATTCACAGAAACAGCGCAATGGCCTGAGCATTGCCCTCAGCAGGTGCTGGGGGGGAGGGGGCTGTGCTGCAACCATCTTTTTGTTAGGATATTTCCGTTCCACCTTAAACAGGGAGCAGGCTGTTGTTTGAGTCACAGTCTGCGTACTTGCGGCTCACAGGAAGTTTCTGTTTTCGTATATAGCTGTTGTTTTCTCTCTCTGTGCCTGGACACGCAGACAGGCAGTCATGTTTTTCTTTGTTCTGACCAACGCTGAATAAAGTTGTAAATAATGCTCTCCTGAGTGCATCTTTCGTTGTGCGAATGCTGCAAAGGGCGTGCACAAGTCCTTGGAATGTGGACAGATGTTTCTGAGGCTTGTGTCGCTAATTGACTGATACTGCGTTTCTACGGGAGGTTGATGGATCGTCCGGAGACGGCGTGGGGGCATGATGGCCTTTGTCTCCCTGGCAGTATCCCAACACTTTTGACAGCAGAGGTTATGGCATGTTGGCCCTTTAAACTCTAAATATCCCCTGGAAGTGAGCCTCTGTTGGGAGAGAACTGGCATGGGGGGGCTATTGTTTCAGGATGCAGTACTTTGAGAGGACATATCGACGCAAACATGGGCAGGCATCTTCTCTGTTCTCTCTTTGGAGATCCATTGTAACTGCGTAACATGGTCATCCATGAACATGGTCTTAACAGTGAGTCCATAAGTGACTGTGGAGGCCAATTCTGGATCCACACGTCCTTCCAAAGTGGGGAGATAGGTTTCTGGGCGGGAGTTGATCACAGTGACGATTGGCCAAAGGTCCTTCCGCTTACCATCCGTGGCTCCATGAAAAGGTCTGAAGGTGGGGGCAGTACAGTGCTTATGATGGCACTCATGTATCAGAAATGCAACTATGATATAACAGCTCTGGGAATCTGAGGAGTCTGCTGGTTCATTTAGGCCAATGGCTCATTGTCATTCCTCATCCTATTCTCACAGTGGACAACCCAATGTCTCCATCGAAAGCCCTGACTGGACCTGAGCACAACGGCCCTCTCCCCTGTGGAGGCAGAGCAGGACTTTGGGACCTTGTAGCCTTTTCAAGCTTTCAGCACCCCAATCCTTTGAGAAGGTGTGAGCAGCTCCCTTGGGACCCTCCGGTCCTGCTTCTCTAGTTTCCCACTGTGAGCTACAGGGTGTTGGACTAGTTGGGCCTTTGGTCGGATCCAGGTGCAGGTCTCTCTCCGGAAGTCCTGTGCAAATTTTCAGGCCAAACATTCCCCCCCCCCCATTGATTTATGCCAAATGTTAGAGCAGCATTGCAAACATGTTTTCCTCCAGATCTGCAGCTGCTGCTTGAGCCATTCAAGACACCAGAAAGTTATCTAGGTGAGATTTCTTCCACTTATAATTATCAAAATCATAGTGATTTCTTCTTCTAAAAGCTCAAGAGATATTTCTGGAGATTGCATCAGAAGCACCAACAGCATGACATTATTAATTGTACCTGGACTGGAAAAGAAAAAGTGTTGGAGACAGAGTGAGTCAGGATTTGGAGCAGGTGAAGGGCTGGGGGGAAGAGGGAAGCCAGAGCTGAGCCCCCCACCCCAGGAAAGCCACTGCAGCTTTGGTCTTGCAAGAGTCTTGTGATTCTCCTGCTTGGCTGGGTCAGGAAGGAAGAGGAGACATGAGTAACAGATGTGAAGGAGGCAGAGCCAGGATGAGATCCCTGCTGCTCCTGCTGCTAATTTGCTCCCATGGAGTTTGTGTGAAGCAGAAGGCAAAATGCTCCTTGAATCTGACCAGAGATCAAACTGATGCTCGCAATTACTACCGGCCTGGAGACTTTCTCATTGGTGGGATCATATCTCCAAAACGTATTTTGCAACGTGATCCATTTGTTTTTCGTCAGACACCCTTCACCAGGATTTCGTAGTAAGTAATTCTTTACAGAGGTATGTCAAAGTCCTTAAGCACCCCAGGTCCCTATCTCTGAAGGAGAGATCCTTTCCCCAAGATTGGGGAATCTGGGGTCCTCCAGAGATTCCTGGGTTTGCCTGACTGACCTTTGGCCTTGATGGAGCTGATGGGAGTTGGAGTCCAGTAAAAGATTCCCCCCGAAGCCTCTCCTATTGCCTTGCATCTTACAGGTTGGTGACACAAGAATGCAAGAGAATCTGGTCAGGGATCAAAGGGATCCCCTGAGGTTTCCTACCTGCAGAAAGGAGGTGAGGATGGCATAAAACCCAGGCAGTTTCCACGGTTCCAAGATCTGATTTATTACTATTCTGTTTGTACAATTTATAAACTGCTTCGTCAGAATTGCCTTTAAGGAATGCAATAGTTTTGAATATAAAATGTTAAGATGAAGGTGATAGACTATATGGAATTGGTGGAAATGACTGGCAGAATCCGAGACCAGGGAGAAGAGTCGGTGGAAGAAGATTGGAAGAAATTTAAAGACTATATACAGAAACATTGAAAAATTAATGAATGTTAAAATGATGTCGGAATGAAATTAAGTGGTTCTAGCAGCAATGTTATAAAGGAGTATGTAAAAATGGATGGTTAACAAGTGAAAATGTAAAGTTATAATATGTTAAGATAAAGAATTAAGATAAAAACAAAAAGGGAAAGGATTTGCTGAATCAACCATTTGAACTGGAATACAAAAAAGGGAGGTGTGAGGAGGTCAGGGAAATAAGTAAATGAAAGGCAAGACATGGAAAGATGGATTTATTTTTAATTGTTTTTATTTTTTCTGTATTTTGTATTTTCTGTTTCTTTTTTCTATTTCTTTTTTTACTTTTGTAACTCTTTCTGAAATTCTAATAAATATCATTAAATATATATATATATATATATATATATATATATATAAAATGTTAAGATCCTCTGGGTGATGTTTGTTGGCTGAAGAGAGAGAAAGCTATGTTTTCTACAAAATGAATAAATAAAACAATAAAAGCCAGGAGAGTTCCATGCTATGGAGTCAGATCTCTTAAACATGAGCAATTCTTCTTCTTCTTCTTCTTCTTCTTCTTCTTCTTCTTCTTCTTCTTCTTCTTCTTCTTCTTCTCCTTCTCCTCCTCCTCCTCCTCCTCCTCCTCCTCCTCCTTCTAGGTAAAGATGTTTTAAGGTCCTAGACTCAAATTGCTCCTAACACTTCCCCGACTTGACCCCCATTTTCCCTTCTGAATAAGAGCTGGGGAATGTGTACAGCCCCCCTTTGAAGGAGCCAAATCCCTGAGGCAAAAGCAAAGGCAAAACATTTGCAGCAACTTCCCAGTATTTCACAAATTTTTGGGGAGGGAGATTCATTTTCTTACTTTGTTTTATTCTCTGCAGAGAGACAATGTGCATCTACACTCCTAGATTGGAGCACGAATCTACTAATCTTTATTGTATAATGGATAGGAAAGGGTTAGATATAAATGCAAAAAGATAATTTAATAGAGATTAATCTTTGTGTATCATATCATGTTTGTTTTCATTCAACTGTGAGTAGTGGTTTCACTCTTTTTAATTGATCCACTTATTGCAGTGAGACGCCGAGGTATTACTGGCCCACCCTGTCCTTCCTGTTCACCATCCAGGAGATCAACCAGGATCTCAGGCTCCTACCCAACATCACTCTTGGCTACAACCTCTATGAGAACTATTTTGATGCCAGGATGACTTCAGATGCCATGCTAGAGCTGCTTGCAGGCAGCGGAAGAAACATTCCCAATTATCACTGCGGAGAAGAGAATCCCCTTCTGGCTGTCCTTGGAAGGAGTGATTCTGACATCTCAAAGGAGATTTCCACCATGTCAGGCATCTACAAAATCCCACAGGTATGAATGGGACAGAGGGCAGGGAGGGACACATGCCCCTCCTGGTGGAAGTTAAGGGGGGAAACCCTGAGCTATGTGCTGGCCATCAGGCCAAGGCTTCTCCCACCTGCCTTGCCCCACCTTCCAGCCCTGAGCTGCTGCCATGGACATTATCTGCATGTGCCTTTTAGTGAACTGAATTGAGAGAGAGATCATGCGGTGGGGAGACTGTGTGCATGAATTCAAGAGTGCTCGGTTCATTTCTGGTTGCTGGTTTGTTGAGGGTGTTAATATTGTCCCATAGCATATTATTTTGTTAATCTTATAATATCACTTTTGTTGAAATTGTTGTTGTTTAGTCGTTTAGTTGTGTCCGCCTCTTCGTGACCCCCTGGACCAGAGCACGCCAGGCCCTTCTGTCTTCTTTTTTTTAAAAAAATATTTTTATTAAACAGTTTTTAAAATCACACAAACAATACATAATACGTAACAACAACAAAAACGTAAACAAACAATAACAAAAACAAAACAAGAAAAACAAGTACCATTTCATATCCTAATTTCTTAAACCTTTCTTCCTCGACTTCCTCATGCCTCCCTTTTCTGTATTCCAAATTCTAGTCAATTACTCAGCAAATCTTCCCTTATTTTACTTTAGATTTAAGCTAATCTTCCTTATTCTCCTTGTCTTAACCATTGCTAATAGTAACCATTTACTTTCCAGTCCAACATCATTCTAACTTTCATTAATTTTGTAATATTTCTTTAGATAGTCCTTAAACTTTTTCCATTCTTCTTCCGTTGCTTCTCTTCCCTGGTTTCGGATTCTGCTCGTCATTTCTGCCAAGCCCATGTAGTCCATCACCTTCATCTGCCATTCTTCCAGTTTGGGTAGATCCTGTGTCTTCCAGTACTTTGCAATGAGTATTCTAGCTGCTGTTGTAGCATACATAAAGAAAGTTATATCCGTCTTTAACACCCCTTGGCCGACAATGCCCAAGAGAAAGGCCTCTGGTTTCTTAGTGAAGGTATATTTAAATACCTTTTTAAGTTCATTATAGATCATTTCCCAGAATGCCTTAATCTTCGGGCACGTCCACCAAAGGTGAAAGAATGTACCTTCCTTCTCTTTACATTTCCAACATTTATTATCAGGCAAATGGTAAATCTTTGCAAGCTTGACTGGGGTTATGTACCACCTATAAATCATTTTCATAATGTTTTCTCTTAAGGCATTACATGCCGTGAATTTCATCCCGGTGGTCCACAACTTTTCCCAGTCAGCAAACAAAATATTATGACCAATGTCCTGAGCCCATTTAATCATAGTTGATTTAACCGTTTCATCTTGTGTATTCCATTTCAGCAGCAAATTGTACATTTTTGACAGATTCTTAGTACTGGATTCTAACAATTCAGTCTCCAATTTTGATTTTTCCACCTGGAAGCCAATTTTACTGTCCAGTTTAAACACTTCATTTATTTGGTGATAGTGCAACCAATCTCTCACCTTCTCTTTTAATTTCTCAAAACTCTGCAATCTCAGTTTGTCCCCTTTCTTTTCCAGAATTTCCCAATATCTTGGCCACTTCGACTCCATATTTAACTTTTTAACTGCCTTAGCTTCCATTGGCGACAACCACCTTGGGGTTTTGTTTTCCAGCAAATCTTTGTATCTGACCCAGACATTTAATAGTGCTTTTCTGACAATATGGTTCTTAAAACTTTTATGTGCTTTAACCTTGTCATACCACAAATATGCATGCCACCCAAAAATATTGTTAAAACCTTCCAAATCCAAAATGTCTGTGTTTTCAAGAAGCAGCCAATCTTTTAGCCAGCAAAAAGCTGCCGCTTCATAGTACAGTTTAAAGTCTGGCAGGGCAAACCCCCCTCTTTCTTTTGAATCCGTTAATATCTTAAATTTTATTCTGGGCTTCTTGCCCTGCCAGACAAATTTAGATATATCTTTCTGCCACTTCTTGAAACAATCCATTTTATCCATTATTTGTAATGCTTGAAACAAAAACAACATTCTTGGCAATACATTCATTTTTATAACTGCAATTCGACCTAACAAGGAAAGCTTCAAATTTGACCAAATCTCCAAATCTTTTTTCACTTCTGTCCAAGTTTTTTCATAGTTGTCTTTAAATAGGTTCACATTCTTAGCTGTCATATTTATACCCAGGTATTTCACTTTTTTAACCACAGTCAACCCCGTCTCATTCTGAAACCTTTCTTTTTCAACCTGTGTTAAATTTTTCTCCAATACCTTAGTCTTTAACTTATTCAGTTTAAATCCTGCCATTTGACCAAACTCTTGAATTATTTCCAAAACTCTTTTCGTACTAGCTTCTGGCTCTTGTAATGTAAGTACTAGGTCATCTGCAAATGCTCTCAATTTGTATTGTTTAGCTCCGACCTGGATCCCTTTAACCAACTGATCCCTCCTAATCATATTAAGCAAAACCTCCAGGACCGATATAAAAAGTAGAGGGGAGATAGGACACCCCTGACGTGTCCCTTTTTCAATCTTGAACTCTTCTGTAACCACATTGTTTACAATTAATTTTGCTTTCTGTTCAGAGTATATTGCACCTATACCATTTTCAAACCCTTGGCCTACCCCCATCCCCCGGAGGTTCTTCAACATGAAACTCCAAGATATATTGTCAAAGGCTTTCTCAGCGTCCACAAATATCAAAACAGCCTTAGTGTTTATATTCACTTCCAACTTCTCCAAAATGTCAATTATATTCCTTACGTTATCCGACAAATGCCTTTTCGGGAGAAAGCCCGCTTGGTCCCCATGAATCTCCTCCATCAAAACTCTTTTCAATCTCTTTGCTAAAATGTCAGCAAAGATTTTGTAATCCACATTTAGTAACGAGATGGGTCGGTAGTTCTTAAGTTGGGTCTTTTCAGTCTCTGTCTTTGGTATAAGTGTAATGTAGGCCTCCCTCCACGTATCGGGTGCCTTCCTCCCCTCCATGATCTCGTTGCAGACTTCCTTCAAAGGTTGTATCAACCCTTCCTTCAAAACTTTGTAATATTTGGAAGTCAGTCCATCCGGTCCAGGTGATTTGCCCAACGTCATACTTTGAATGGCATCTTCTATTTCCTGTGCTGATATCTCCTGGCTCAAAATAATCTTACTTTCCTGCGAAATCTTTTTCAGCCCATTTTTCTCGAGGAATTGTTGTATGTCCATTTCTTTCTGCGGCCCTTGTGTGTACAGTTGTCTAAAGTAGCTCTGAAAACAGTTCCTAATTTCCACTGGGTTGCATATGTTCTTTCCTTCCACTTCTAAGTTTGTTACCGTGTTGAGTTTTTGTCTCTTCTTTATTTGCCAAGCCAATAACTTGCCACATTTATCTGCAGATTCAAAAGTCTTTTGTCTCATTTGTTTAATTTTCCATTCTATTTCTTGATTCATCAGCTCCATATATTGTGTTTGATACAATTTAATTTCTCTTAAAATCTCTTGCGATTTTGGCTTCAGTCTTAGTTTCCTTTCCCCTTCCTTTATCTTTTCCAAGATTTTCTCTTTCCTCTCATTTTGCTTTCTTTTCTTTAATGAATTTTGTTGTATCAGAAACCCTCTCATCACGGCTTTACTTGCGTCCCATACTATTCTTTTTTCTACTTTAGTCCTTAAGTTGATTTCAAAATAATCTTTCAAAATTTTTTGGGCCTTCTTGCAAATCTCCTCGTCTCTAAATAAGGTGTCATTCATTCTCCATCTGAAGGAACCAGTTGTTGTTTGCTTCATCACCATCTTAACTGCGTTATGGTCGGAGAAGGTTTTTGGGCAGATTTCCACTTTCTTTATGTTCGACGCCATACTGCTAGTCACCCAAATTTGGTCAATCCGTGTCCATGTCATTTTGGCTTCAGAAAAGAAGGTTCCCTCTCTTTCTAATGGGTGTTTTGTTCTCCAAATGTCAATCAAGTCCATATTGTCAGTCATTTCAAAAAAAGTTTTTGGTAGTCTTCCGTCTTTTGTGACTACCTGTCTTTGTGCTTTGTCCATATTTGTTGAAACTACTCCATTCATGTCACCCATCATGATTAAATTGTAATCCATATAGTCCATCAAAGTTTCATGCAACTTCTTGAAAAATTCTGCTTTCCCTTCATTTGGTGCATATATTCCCACTATCAAAAGTTTTTCTCCTTGAAATTGAATTTCAATTGCCAAATATCTTCCTTGATCATCTTTAAAGATTTGTTTCGGTTGCAAATTTTCCTTTGCATAGATTACCACTCCTCTCTTTTTTACTCTGTCTGAAGATATAAATTCTTGTCCCAATCTCTTATTTATTAATAATTTTCTATGTGCTCTTGTCACATGAGTCTCTTATAAACAAATCAAGTCCAATTGGTCTTTCTTTAAAGCGTGAAATATGTTTTTTCTTTTTCTGGGATTATTCAAACCGTTACAATTCCAGGTTAGAAGTTGCAAGGCCATGATGGGGTTATTTGCTTCCTCCTACAGCTCCCAGTTGTTGTTCGTCTTTTGTCGGTGGTTCTGTGTCCGTATCTAGTGGTCCCTTACTTGAAGGGTGTCCTTGTCCTGGAAACGTCTCTTTCTGTAGGTCTTCTTCGTGTTCTCCCAAGAACTTGTCTTTATCACTCACTGTCTTTATTCTTCTTTTCTTCCCCTTGTATTTAAAAGACAAGCCTTGGGGAAACTCCCACCTGAATAGTATGTAGTTCCTTTTCAGCAGTGTCACCAAGTCCTTGTAATGGCCTCTTGCATCCAAAATACTTTTGGGAATGTCTTTAAAAATCTCAATGTGAAAATCTTCAATTCGAAGGGTTGTTTGATAGTGCAGGTTCAATATTTTGTCTCTCTCCTCCTTTGATCTTAAAGTTATCAAGCAATCTCTGGGTCTGTTCTTCCTCTGCCTTATTCCCAGCCTAAATGCACTCTCTATCTTGAATTCTTCCTTATTCAGCTCCTGCTTCCAAAAGTCAGAAAATTCTTTTGTCAAGTAATCCACCAAGTTGTCTCCTTCCTTTTCCGGCACAAGTCTGATCCTTAAATTTTTCTCCTTGCGTTGCATATCTTGCATAGAAAGTGCCAGCTCATACTCATCTAATTTCCTGTACACCGGTGGAAATTTTTCCTCGGCAGCAGTTGCAATTTCCTTAGCTTCCTCAGCTATCTTTCGTGTTGTAGATGAATCTTCCAGTAATTTCCCAATTGCTTCTGCATTGGAGTTCACTTTGTTCCCGAGGTCAGTTATGCTTTTAGTATTTAAATCAATTTTCCCAGAGATTTCCTCAATTTTCTTATTTGTTTCAGCGCCTTGCTTCTTTAGTTCCTCCAAAGAGTCATTTATTTTCCCCAATGCCTTTGCAAATGCTTCTTCTGAAGACATTATTTTCACTTTTGCCTTTGTGACAGCTGCAGTTCCGGAAGCCCCTGATATAGAGGCCCTTCTTTGCATAGAAAGATCGACTTTGTATTGTCTACCAGATCTCAAAGTTGTTTCTTGTGAGTCCTCTTTCTGTTTACCATCTGCCATAACAAAGTCTTTCACTCAAGGTCATTCCCACACTCTTAAGCTGTCAGAAAAGAAATTCTCAGGTTTTAAGCTCCACTTGTTGCTGAAACTATTTCACAAGTCCTCTAGAGGGCGTAAAATCAGTTCTTTAACTTCGAATTGTTCCCACACCTTCCAAAAAACAAAAGCCCTCCTAGTCCCTTTCTTTGTAAAAGATCCAAATCAATAGTATCCTGCAAATATCTTACTGTGCAACAAAATAAGATGTTTCAAGTTGAGAGTAGCCAAAGTCAATATTACAGTTACTTTTTAGCCTTATTGTAGCGACAGTCCTTAGCCGGTTCCTTTTCTCCGGCAGTCCGACCCCCAGGTAAAGGAGCAGCGGTAAACAGTTCAGTTTCTTTTAAATCAGGCAGGAAATCACTTTAAAGTCTTCTTCCCCCCCCCTCCTGCCTTCGGGGGAGGGAGTTCTTTGCTTGGTGATGGATTTCTTAGTTCGCAAAACTCTCCTGTCAAAAAGTTACAGCTTAAATGCCTTTCGCTTTGATCTTGCTACAGAACGGAAAGCAGACTTCCTTTTTGATGCTTATCCGTCTCGGTGCCCAATTTCTTTAGTTTTAACGTCCAATTATATTTTAAAGCTCAATCCTACTCACGGAAAGTTGCTCTTTTTAGTCCAAATTCACCGGAAGAAGTCAGCGCTCTCCGCTAATGGCGACGCGGCTTCGCTTCGCAGGCTGGGTGAAAGCGACTCTCAGCACCGCTCCATACACCCTCCGCTGATCCGTAGCCTTTAAAAAGGCTATTTCACAACGTCGGGGGGGCGCAAAGGTGCCCGCCGAGTCTCCAGTTCACAGGCTACGCGCCTGTGATTTTTGGGGGTCCTCGCTCCGCCGTGGCTGCAGGACCCGAACCCACGAAGCAGATCTCTCCCGGAGCTCCGGGACAAATCCGCCATTAAGCGCTGGCGCTAACCGGAAGTCCCCCAGGCCCTTCTGTCTTCCACTGCCTCCCGCAGTTTGGTCAGACTCATGTTTGTAACTTCGAGAACACTGTCCAGCCATCTGGTCCTCTGTCGTCCCCTTCTCCTTGTGCCCTCCATCTTTCCCAACATAGGGTCTTTTCCAGGGAGTCTTCTCTTCTCATGAGGTGGCCAAAGTACTGGAGGCTCAGCTTCACGATCTGTCCTTCCAGTGAGCACTCAGGGCTAATTTCCTTAAGAATGGATACAATTGATCTTCTTGCAGTCCATGGGACTCTCAAGAGTCTCCTCCAGCACCATAATTCAAAAGCATCAATTCTTCGGCGATCAGCCTTCTTGATGGTCCAGCTCTCACTTCCATACATCACTACTGGGAAAACCATGGCTTTAACTATATGGACCTTTGTTGGCAAGGTGATGTCTCTGCTTTTTAAGATGTTGTCTAGGTTTGCCATCGCCTTTCTCCCAAGGCGCAGGCATCACCATCTGCAGTGATCATGGAGGCCAAGAAAGTAAAATCGCTCACTGCCTCCCTTTCTTCCCCTTCTATTTGCCAGGAGATGATGGGACCAGTGGCCATGATCTTCGTTTTTTTGATGTTGAGCTTCAAATCATATTTTGCGCTCTCCTCTTTCACCCTCAATAAAAGGTTCTTTAATTCCTCCTCACTTTCTGCCATCAAGGTTGTGTCATCTGCATATATGAGGTTGTTGATATTTCTTCCGACAATCTTAATTCCGGCTTCGGATTCATCCAGCCCAGCCTTTCACATGATGAATTCTGCATATAAGTTAAATAAGCAGGGAGACAATATACAGCCTTGTTGTACTCCTGTCCCAATTTTGAACCAATCAGTTGTTCCATATCCAGTTCTAACTGTTGCTTCTTGTCCCACATAGAGATTTCTCAGGAGAAAGATGAGGTGATCTGGCACTCCCATTTCTTTAAGAACTTGCCATAGTTTGCTGTGGTTGACACAGTCAAAGGCTTTTGCATAGTCAATGAAGCAGAAGTAGATGTCTTTCTGGAACTCTCTAGCTTTCTCCATAATCCAGCGTATGTTTGCAATTTGGTCTCTGGTTCCTCTGCCCCTTCGAAATCCAGCTTGCACTTCTGGGAGTTCTCGGTCCACATACTGCTTGAGCCTTCCATGTAGAATTTTAAGCATAACCTTGCTAGCGTGTGAAATGAGTGCAATTGTGCGGTAGTTGGAGCATTCTTTAGCACTGCCCTTCTTTGGGATTGGGATGTAGACTGATCTTCTCCAATCCTCTGGCCACTGCTGAGTTTTCCAAACTTGCTGGCATATTGAGTGTAGCACCTTAACAGCATCATCTTTTACAATTTTAAATAGTTCAGCTGGAATACCATCACTTCCACTGGCCTTGTTATTTGCAGTGCTTTCTAAGGCCCATTTGACTTCACTCTCCAGGATGTCTGGCTCAAGGTCATCAACCACACTACCTGGGGTATACGAGACATCCATTTCTTTCTGGTATAGTTCCTCTGTGTATTCTTGCCACCTCTTCTTGATGTCTTCTGCTTCTGTTAGGTCCTTACCACTTTTTCTGCTTCTGTTAGGTCCTTACCACTGGTTCTTCCCATTCTCTTGTTTTCCTCTATTTCTTTGCATTGCTCATTTAAGAAGGCCTTCTTGTCTCTCCTTGCTATTTTTTGGAAATCTGCATTCAATTTCCTGTATCTCTCTCTATCTCCCTCGCATTTTGCTTGCCTTCTCACCCCCGCTATTTGTAAGGCCTCATTGGACAGCCACTTTGCTTTCTTGCATTTCCTTTTCATTGGGATGGTTTTAGTTGCTGCCTCTTGTATAATGTTACGAGCCTCCATCCACAGTTCTTCAGGCACTCTGTCCACCAAATCTAAATCCTTAAACCTGTTCCTCACTTCCACTGTGTATTCATAAGGAATTTGACTTAGATTGTATCTTACCGGCCCAGTGGTTTTTCCTACTTTCTTCAGTTTAAGCTTGAATTTTGCTATAAGAAGCTGATGATCTGAGTCACAGTCAGCTCCAGGCCTTGTTTTTGCTGACTGTATAGAGCTTCTCCATCTTTGGCTGCAGAGAATATAATCAATCTGATTTCGATGCTGCCCATCTGGTGATGTCCATGTGTAGAGTCGTCTCTTGTGTTGTTGGAAAAGCATGTTTGTGATGACCAGCTTGTTCTCTTGGCAGAACTCTATTAGCCTTTGCCCTGCTTCATTTTGAACTCCAAGGCCAAACTTGCCAGTTGTTCCTTTTATCTCTTGACTCCCTACTTTAGCATTCCAATCCCCTATAATGAGAAGAACATCCTTCTTTGGTGTCACTTCTATAAGGTGTTGTAAGTCTTCATAGAATTGGTCAATTTCAGTTTCTTCAGCACCAGTGGTTGGTGCATAAACTTGGATTACTGTGATGTTAAAAGGTCTGCCTTGGATTCGTATCGAGATCATTCTATCATTTTTGAGATTGCATCCCAGTACAGCTTTTGCCACTCTTTTGTTGACTATGAGGGCCACACCATTTCTTTTACGGGAAATTATGTTGAAATTGTACAGGTTAGCTTATGAGTAGTTTTGTTAATAGTGGTTAATAGAACGTAATTGTTCTACTGATGATTTGTAAATTATTCTATAGGATTTATGTTGTATTGGTGATGTTCTATTAGGTTTTTGCTGTTCATGAGCCGCTTTGTGATTTTTGTGAATGAAAAGCAGCACAGTAATATCGTATAATAAATTAAATTAAATCCTCCTTGCCCCAGCTTGCTTTCTGCATATCAGATCCCTCCTGCTGCCTACGGTGGTGGCCAAGGGACCCCTTCTGCCTCTGGGTCGTTTTCTGCTCTGTGATGTGGGTGAAACGCCTGGTTTTAGAGGAAGGAGGAAGATCTAGCAGGCTCCCAAGGGACCTAGTCTCAACTGGCTCTGATCTTGTCTCCATTGCATCTGACTCCTGTCTCTCTTCAGGGCTGGTGAATCTGCTACCTTGCCCTTCTTCCTCACCTCCCAACATTCAACAGCTCTTTTCTTCTTCTGGGCTGTGTCCTTTTCCCACCACCACAAACCTGGCTCCATGCTGTCTTCCACTGCCCCCTCCCTGGAAGACTCTTGAGGGTCTCCACCTCTTCTTCTCATCTGAACAGTTCCTGACACCACCAGATGTTTCCGAATAAAACTCCCATTGATCCCAGCAGCACAACTGTGGTTAGATATTAATCATTTCAGATTACTAAATATCTGCTCCCTTCCTGAAAGCAAAACAATTACTCTTTCCTTTCTTCACCAGCTCAGTTATGGCTTCAGAGCCCAGGTTCTTGAAGATAAAACACAGTTCCCTTTCCTCTACCAGATGCTGCCCAAAGAAGAAAGTCAGTACCAGGGGATCGTTGAGTTACTCCTCCATTTCAGATGGAACTGGATTGGTCTCTTGGCTTCAGACAATGACAGTGGAGAAAGGTTTGAGAGCATTATGACACCTCTGATGAACAGAAGAGGGATCTGCATTGCCTTGTCAGAAATATTAACAGAAGATGATATATATCAACAGAGGTACCCAAGTGAAGCTTTTTTCAACTGGAGACAAGTCGGGGTATTTGTTTGCTATGTAACTGATACAGTGGGAATCCTAATAATAATACAGCTATGTATGTATTATGAGATGGAAATAGGGGCCAAAATCTGGATCACAACAGCTTTCCAGGACATCAGCGCTAGCTTGGCTTTCCCTCCTCTGTACATCCAGTACATTCATGGTTCTCTCTCTTTTGCAATTAAGACCAGAATAAGGAGTACCAAACATGGTTATGATGAATCACTGTCCAATCTTCTTTTCTATTTTTTGTGGGAAGCATTTCACTGTTCATATTCCAAGCATGTCTTATCCCCAAAAGGCCGGATAAGATGCAGAGAGAAGGAGGAACGGAAGTCTTTGCCCCAAGGGGAGATTGAGAGAGTCCTGTCTGCTGACAGCTATGGCACTTACATCAGTGTTCAAGCTGCAGCCCAGGCCTTGAATGCTGCGTTTTCATCTAGACCCCGGCGGATGCTGATGGTGGGAGAAGGAGCCGAATGGGAACAAGGAAGACTTCAGCCATGGCAGGTATTTCCTTCCTCCTTCTGCAAACTGCAATCCATTGTCCTAACGGTGGAATAAAAGTAGGAGTGAGACAAAAGTTTCTCAATCCACACAGTGAATCCAGCTCTTTGTTGCTTTTACTCAATGCTTCTTTAGTGCAGAAAACAGTTAACTCACAAGGTTCTGACAGACTCAGAAACACTTGTAAATGAAATAAAATATAAAATAAAATAAAATAATTTTTAAAAAATTATACCCTGCCCACTCTTGGCGGCTTACAACAGGATATCAAAAGCATGATAAAACAGCAATCCTTAAAAACTTCCCTAAATAGGGCTACCTTCAGATGTCATCTAAAAGTCAGATATTTGTTTATTTCCTTGACATCTGATGGGAGGGCATTCCACAGGGCAGGCGCCACCACTGAGAAGGCCCTCTGCCTGGTTCCCTGCAACCTCACTTCTTGCAGGGAGGGAACTGTCATAAAACCCTCGGCGCTGGAACTCAGTGTCCCGGCTGAATGATGGGGGTGGAGATGCTCCTTCAGGTCCACTGGGCCTTTGAGGCCACTTAGGGCTTTCAAGGTCAGCACCAACACTTTGACTTGTGCTCAGAAACGTACTGGGAGCCAATGTAGGTCTTTCAGGACCGGTGTAATATGGTCTTCCATTCCAAAGTTCATTAAGAAAGGGAGGTCTTTGTGGTCCATAATAATGGGACAGCAGCATGGTTTGGGCAAGATGATGGTCCTTGGTTTGTAGTCACTTGAGTCACAGGTCAGGAAAACAACAATCCAACTTTTCAAAGCAACTTTTCAAAGCAACTGGAGGTTCATAGAATCATAGAATCATAGAGTTGGAGGAGACCACAAGGGCCATCGAGTCCAACCCCCTGCCAAGCAGGAAACCCCATCAGAGCACTCCTGACATATGGTTGTCAAGCCTCTGCTTAAAGACCTCCAAAGAAGGAGACTCCACCACACTCCTTGGCAGCAAATTCCACTGTCAAACAGCTCTTACTGTCAGGAAGTTCTTCCTAAAGTTTAGGTGGAATCTTCTTTCTTGTTAATTGCTTCATTTCAACTTCTTTTCCAAAGTGAAATCTGACAGCCAAGCTTGTGTCTGGCTATCATCCAACACCAGGCTGCTATCTCTGTGGGCAAGGAGTCATTGAAAGACCTTCAGTCCACCATGATCCCATCCTTGGTTTAAAGATCGCAGGGCAGTTCACAGCATAAAGACACAAAATGAGAAGAAAAAATACATAACATATAACCAAATAACACAAACCCCCACAGAAAAGGCCCATCCAGAACTCTCAGCAGCTCACCAAAGCGGCAGTGCACCTCTGAGCACGTGCAGACTGCTGCGCCCTCCCCACCCACAGCAGAGGCTCCCCAAGGGAAAATGTGCGCCCTGGGGGTTGTGGCTCCGTTTTGCACCCCCCGACGCCCCATCCGAGGCGCTTCTACTCAGACACAAGTCCCAGGATCCACGCTCAGCCTCTGAAAACATGAGCGCCTGCGTGGGGACAGCATCAAGTATCCGAATGGGACCAATGCCCCACTCGCCCCTTCCCTTTGCCCCTCCCTGGCCACAAGGGTGCCTTCTCAGTCTGGGCATCCTGTGCAGAGTGGCTGAGCAAAAGGAGCCCTAAGGGGCCAATTTGGGGATTTAGGCTCTTTGCTGTCCTGCTTGTGCAGCATCCGAAACTGAGGCCCCACCATAAGCATTGCCAGTGCTATTTTGCAACCTGCTCGCGCAAAATACTAATTGCCACAATATGTTCTGGAAGCCTCCACGCAATTGGGCGCAATGAACTAGGGCCAAAGAAGAGCTGCAACCTCTGTTTTAGAGAGAGCCAGTGCCTTGACGGGCATCGCATCCCACTCCTGCTGTACAGTTTCCTACGCCAACCGGCCGTGCACATGGCGCTCTGGCCACCCAAGTTGAGCTGAGGACTTGACGCGCCGCCCTCACCTTCTGCCAGTCCTGTGCTGGGGCGACGGTGTGCGTGCCCACAGAGAGGGCTCTGAGCGTCCCCTCTGGCACACGTGCCATAAGTTTGCTACCACTGGCCTACATGATATCGAGTGACAGAATAATCTGGCCACAAGAAGGAAATTTTGTCCATGGTATGCCTACTTTCCACATGGTCATCTTGACATTTGGCACCCTATTCGCAAAATTTAACAATCCCAAAATACAGATGCACTTTCGCAAGGTTGAATATACTGCCTTTGGCTGTACTTGAGGGTCGATTTCAAAAATGGTTATGCCCCTGGGGAGATGGCAGTATTGAGTCAGCGGTTCATGTCCTTCTGGTTTGCACTCTTTATAAAGATTTGAGGAGTGACGTTATTACCCCTCTTTTATTTTCCATGCTGGGTTGCTCAACCATTGTTACTGTGTCTTTTCTTTTAGCAGATCAAGATAATCAGGTGACAGCCAAAACTGCAAGGACTTTAATGGGGGGCAATTAGAATAAGATCTACTATTTGATGTAAACCCCAAAATGCATTATATTTTAGTTAAAGTTTTTACCTCTATCTTTGGTATATTTTCTTACTTTATTGCTATGACTTGTGGCTGATGCAAATAAAAGTTCTTCTGATCTGATCAATCTTCACTAGAAATAAAGGGGTCACCAGTCAGGAGTCCAGTCCCCGGCTTGATAACACAGTGAGCGTAGTTTATTAAAAAGGATGATTTATTGTCAAAATAAACAGATAACTCTGGACGGCTCTAACACAGCCTCCGCCATCATCAGTCAAGATGACCCTTCTGAAGAATGCTTCCGGCGCAACCAGAAGCAACTGAACTTTCACTTCATACATCTTTTGTTTTCCTTCTTATCTTGAAGCCTTCCCATTTGTCGAGACCTTGGAGAGAGTGAGTCAACTCCCTCCTCTTCCTCATTCTCTGAGAGGCTGTCCCTTAATTCTTTCCCACCGGTTTGTGCTTCCGGCGAGCTTTGACTACGTTCCTGACTACGTTCTCTGCCATTCCCTCATCAGCTAGCATTCCAAGGGGGTGGGGGAGTAGGCACTAGCCGATGCTCATCCTGCAAGGCAGTTAACCCTCTCTCTTCCTGGCTGCTTTCTTCAGTTGGCTGCAACCTTCCCTGGGAGCTGGCTCATTCATGACATCACCTGTGGAAATTATGTTCTCTCACTAGTTCCAGTAGACAGATGCGTCTATTAGGCATTTTGGTTCTTAAAAAAAGAAGACGATTGTATTGACTTTTGTATTAATCTTATTTATTATTTGTATTAATCTTATTTTGGAGAGCCACTTGCTTCAAGTGAGGAAGAATAAAATGCTTCTGTTTTCCCTGTCACTCCAGCTCCACCCTTTCTTAAAAGAAATCCAGTGTTTGAATACTTCCAGGGGCACAATATGTTTGGATGAGAATTGGGAGCTGCCTCCTGACTTTGATATTCTGAATTGGGTGATGTTTCACAATGAGTCTCATGCTCTAGTGAAGATTGGCAGTATAAGGAGAGAGGCATCTACTGGCGTCAAGTTCACCATCAACCCAGAAGCCATTGAGTGGCCTGAGAAGTTTCACAAGGTAGGGGATGTTACCGAGGAAGAAGGCTAGGAGATCCTGCTCATGCTCTTCCTGGAGCCTCTTTTGCCAAATGACCTTATAAGGGGGACCAATGGTGTCCTTTCCACCCAGTTTCAGCTGCCAGCGCTGCTCCTTCTTGCCACAGCAGCTGAGAGGGGAGAGGAATCTTGAAGCTCAAGAATGTGCTAGCGCCCAGGCATCCTGAGAAAAGGCAGACTATGTTTCCCAGCCAGGTCCCTCTCAGTCCACCTGGGGAGGAAAGCCAGCAGCACCCAGCTCTCTTCTCTTCTCCACTTCTCCCTTCCTCCCTTCCTCTCCTTCCCACACCTTCCACACACCCCAGCATCAAAGGAGGCTGGCTTTCTCTAACTCTTTCTCTAAGTCTTACACCCAGGCGTGTGCACCTTGTGGATTGGCATGTGGGACATTATCCGAATCCTAAAGGTTGGCAAAACCACATTAAAGCCCTGAACAGCCAATTGGTACAATAAAACCTCAAATATTTAATACTTCTCTGTCTAGGACTGCCTTCTAAAAGTCAGCTAGTTGTTTATTTCTTTGACATCTGATGGGAGGTTGTTCCACATGGAAGTCACCACCAATGAGAAGGCCCTCTGCCTGGTTCCCTGTAACCTGACTTCTCACAGGGAGGGAACCTTCAGAAGGCCCTCGGAGCTGGACCTCAGGGTCAGGGCTGGATAAAGGGGAAGGAGACACACCTTCAAGCGTACAGGGCCAAGTTTGTTTTCGGCTTTAAAGGTTAGCAACAACATTTTGCATTGTATATAAACGTGTGATATAAAACTTGAATGAACAAACAAACAAAGAGATGCTTCTGTGCAAAACGTGGACAGGGTCAGGGGGAAAAGAGATCCTATTAGGTCATTTCCAAACCATGTGGTTGAAATCCACACACACAAATACCCCTAATGCCCCTACTTTCCCTCTCCCTGTATCATTTTTATTGATTCTCCATGTACCTTCTTATCTTTATGGTTAGGCTGTGCCTCGTTCCAGGTGTAGCAAAATATGTCAACCTGGATTCGCAAAGGTGGTTCCAGAAGGAAAGCCTGTTTGCTGCTATGCTTGTGATCCATGTGCGGAAGGAACCATGTCCAACCAAGAAGGTGGGTGAGAAGGATTACAAGAGAGGGAACATTTTTGCCCTTTGCAAAAAAGGAACAAAGAATTTCTTGCCACTCTTTACCTCTGTACACATTCTTATTTCCAGAGCACAGGTGGTCATGGATGTAAGGGATGCTGAAGCCACTCTTTTCCTCTTCCTCAGATGCAGAACGTTGCACCAAATGCCCAGAGGATCAACATCCAAACAAGGACAGAGATCAATGTGTCTCCAAGATTATCACCTTCCTGGCTTATGAAGAACATCTGGGGATCATCTTAGCTTCCATTGTCCTCTTCTTATCTTCTACAGCAGGCATTGTGTTAGGAATCTTCATTAAATACAAAGAAACCCCAATAGTCAAAGCCAACAACCGGGACCTCTCCTACATCCTGCTTGCCTCCCTTCTGCTTTCCTGTTTGTCCTCCTTCCTCTTCATTGGGCAACCAAGAATAGCGACCTGCCTTCTCCGACAAACGGCCTTCAGCATCATCTTCTCCATTGCTGTTTCTTCTGTCTTGGCCAAGACCATCACGGTGGTGCTGGCCTTCCTGGCCACAAAGCCCGGGAACAGGGTGAGGAGATGGCTAGGGAAGAGTCTGGCCAACTCCATTGTCATCTCCTGTTCTGGTGTGCAAGTTCTCATCTGCACCATCTGGCTGGGCTCTTCTCCCCCATTCCCAGAGCCCGACATGCACTCCCAGGTGGAAGAGATCATCTTGCAATGCAACGAAGGCTCTGTGGCCATGTTTTATGTTGCCCTCGGCTACCTGGGCTTCCTGGCTGCCATCTGCTTCATGGTGGCGTTCCTAGCCAGGAAGCTGCCTGGCTCCTTCAACGAAGCCAAGCTGATCACCTTCAGCATGCTGGTCTTCTGCAGTGTTTGGGTGTCTTTTGTGCCCACCTACCTGAGCACCAAGGGGAAGTACATGGTGGCCGTGCAGATCTTCTCTATGTTGGCCTCCAGTGCTGGGCTCCTGGGCTGCATCTTCCTCCCCAAGTGCTATGTTATTGTGCTGAGGCCTGATCTGAATACAAAGGAGCACCTGGGAACAAGGACTTAAGATGGCATCGGATTTGTATAGTATTCCATGTTGATTCTACCCAGCACTGCAGAAAGGAAACACACATAGTTGTTTTTGGATTAAAGTTTATGTTTAGAATGGATTATGGTTAGAACGACAGAAAAACAAGGGAGCTTGCAACTTATCTGTATGCATCAGCAGATGTAGATGTAGAATGGCTGGGGACCGGTAAAAATGAATTGTTGTTGTTGTTGTTGTTGTTGTTGTTGTTGTTGTTGTAGTACTCAGCTATATCCACTAGTGCTCTGGATGTGGCTTTATCGCTTGAGGCAATGTGTAAAACGCTGAAAGCATAGACCATATAAGGGGAAAGACAAATATGAGAAGTCGTCGGAATTAAGGGTAATGGGTAATGTTAACAAAGGCGGGCATTTTAGTATTTTAATCAGGTGGTCGTGATAGGCTGTAAACCCTGCGCGTACCCAGCCAATGGGGAAACAGGGGAGGGACCCTGAGCTTGGGTAAAGGGGATATAAGCTTGTGTTTTGCTAATTTCGGGTTTGCCTGTGGACACCCACTTCTTGCAAGAACGTATGCAGTCAATAAACTCTTTGCTGCTTCACCAATTTGCTTAAAATTTATTTTGAGGGCCTCAAGACCTAGGTATCCTTTGTACCCCTCCCAACTGACTGGGTTGCTCCAGCCACCCTGCGTGGCTTCCAGCTCATATAAAAACGTAATAAAACATTACACATTTAAAAGCTTCCCTATACACAGCTGCCTTCTGACGTCTTCTGAAGGTTACATTTTCTTGACCTCTGCTGGGAGGGCATTCCACAGGGCGGGCGCCACTACCAAGAAGGCCCTCTGCCTGGTTCCCTGTCCCTTCACATATTGTAATGATGGAACTGCCAGAAAGCCCTTGGAGCTGAACCTCAGTTTTTGGGCTGAACAATGGAGGTGGAGACGCTTCTTAAGGTCACAGAACCTGCAGCACCCCACGTGTCCCTTTCCCCAGGATGAGAAAGAGCCATTAATGAGCACTGGACAAGGGATGCCAGTTCCAGAAATCAATGGGAGAGTGAGTCTGTAAGAGACTATGGAGTCTCTATGGAGACTGTCCGCAAAATTCTGGGCATATAGCAGCCATAATTTATACATTGGTTGGCAGTTTATCTGTTTGGCCTGGGTCACATTCCACTTTGGAGATGGGTTTCCCATCTGGCGATGGTGAGTATGATCTTTGTTCTTCTTTGGCGATCACTCATAGCCAAGTAAGATGGTCATCCATGAACACAGCCTTAACGTGAGTGTGGAGGCCAATTCCACGTCCTTCCGCCGTGGGAACATAGGTTTCTGGGTGGGAGTTGATCATGGTGAGAGTTTGCCAAGTGTGCCTTCCTCCTCCATCGGTGGCAGCATAGTGCTTATGATGGCACTCACATATTAGCAGTGCAACTAGGAAATAACAGCCCTGGGAATTTGAGGAGTCTGCTGGCTTATTTAGGCCAACGGCTCATTGTCATTCCTCATCCTGTTCTCACAGTTGACAACCCAATGTCTCCATCAAAAGCCCTGACTGGACCTAAGCACAACAGCCCTCTCCCCTGTGGAGGCGGAGCAGGACCATGGGTGCTTTTAAAGAAGAAGAAGAAGAAGAAGAAGAAGAAGAAGAAGAAGAAGAAGAAGAAGAGGAGGAGGAGGAGTTTGGATTTGATATCCGGCTTTATCACTGCCCGAAGGAGTCTCAAAGCAGCTAACATTCTCCTTTCCCTTCCTCCCCCACAACAAACACTCTGTGAGGTGAGTGGGGCTGAGAGACTTCAGAGAAGTTTGACTAGCCCAAGGTCACCCAGCAGCTGCAGGTGGAAAAGCGGAAACGCGAACCCGGTTCCCCAGATTAGCATCCCGATTCTTTGAGAAGGTGTGAGCAGTTCCCTTGGGACCCTCCTGTCCTGCTTCTCTAGTTTCCCACTGGGAGCTACAGGGTGTTGGACTAGTTGGGACTTTGTCGGATCCAGGTGCAGGTCTCTCTCTGGAGGTCCTGTGCACAAATTTCAGGCAAAACATGCCCCCCCATTGATTTATGCCAAATGTTAGAGCAGCATTGCAAACGTGTTTTCCTCCAGATCTGCAGTTGCCGCTTGAGGCATTCAAGATGCCAGAAAGTTATCTAGGTGAAATTTCTTCCACTTATAATTATCAAAATCATAGTGATTTCATCTTCTAAAAGCCCAAGAGATATTTCTGGAGATTGCATCTGAAGCACCAACAGCATGACATTATTAATTGTACCGTGAATGAAAAAGAAAAAGTTGTTGCAGATGATAGATCCTGTGTTGGAGACAGAGTGAGTCAGGATTTGGAGCAGGTGAAGGGCTGGGGGGGAGAGGGAAGCCAGAGCTGAGCCCCACCCATCCCAGGAAAGCCGCTGCAGCTTTGGTCTTGCAAGAGTCTTGTGATTCTCCTGCTTGGCTGGGTCAGGAAGGAAGAGGAGCCACACACAACAGGTGTGAAGGAGGCAGAGCCAGGATGAGATCGTTGCTGCTCCTGCTGCTAATTTGCTCCCATCGAGTTTGTGTGAAGCAGAAGGCAAAATGCTCCTTGAATCTGACCAGAGATCAAACTGATGCTCGCAATTACTACCGGCCTGGAGACTTTCTCATTGGTGGGATCGTATCTCCAAAACGCTTTTATGAACGTGATCCATATCTCTTTTCCCAGACACCAATCACCAGGATTGTGGAGTAAGTAATTCCTCTCTTCTTCTTCTTCTTCTTCTTCTTCTTCTTCTTCTTCTTCTTCTCCTCCTCCTCCTCCTCCTCCTCCTCCTCCTCCTCCTCCTCTTCTTCTTCTTCCCATTCTCATTCTCTCATTCTCATTTCTATGTACAGATATTTTGAGTTGTTTGGTGCTTCCCCACTTGAACTCATATTGCTCCTAACTAACCCACTGGTCACCCTGCAAAACACCCCCCTACTTGACCCCCATTTTGCCTTCTGAATAAGAGCTGGGGAATGTGTACAGCCCCCCTTTGAAGGAGCCAAATCTCTGAGGCAAAAGCACAGGTAAAACATTTGAAGCAATTTCCCAGTATTTCACAAATTTGGGGGGAGGGAGATTCATTTTCTTACTCTGTTTTAGTCTCTGGAAAGAGACTGTGTGCATCTACACTCCTGGTTTGGAGAACAAATCTTCAAACCTGTATTGTATAATGAACAGAAAAGGGTTGGATATAAATGCAATAAGATGATTAAATAGATACTAATCTTTTGGGATAATATTATGTTTGTTTCCCTTCGCCTCCAAATTGTGTTTCAGTCTTTATAATTGATCCATTTATTCCAGTGAGTCCGCTAGGTACTACTGGCATACCCTGTCCTTCCTGTTCACCATCCAGGAGATCAACCAGGATCTCAGGCTCTTACCCAACACCACCCTTGGCTACAACCTCTATGAGAACTATTTTGATGCCAGGATGACTTCAGATGCCATGCTAGAGCTGCTTGCAGGCAGCGGAAGAAACATTCCCAATTATCGCTGCGGAGAAGAGAATCCCCTTCTGGCTGTTCTTGGAAGGAGTGATTCTCACATCTCAAAGGAGATTTCCACCATGTCAGGCATCTACAAAATCCCACAGGTATGAATGGGACAGAGGGCAGGGAGGGACACTGTAGGAAACTCTACTTTCTCCTGGGGGGAGTTAAGGGGGGAAACCCTGAGCTATGTGCTGGCCATCAGGCCAAGGCTTCTCCCACCTGCCTTGCCCCACCTTCCAGCCCTGAGCTGCTGCCATGGACATTATCTGCATGTGTCTTTTAGTGAAATGAATCAAGAGAGAGATCATGAGTTATGCGGTGGGGAGACTGGGTGCATGAATTCAAGAGTGCTCAGTTCATTTCTGGTTGCTGGTTTGTTGAGGATATTAATATTGTTCCATAGATTACATACTGTAGTATTTTGTTAATAAGGTTCCTTTTGTTGAAATAATGCTGTTTAGCTTATGAGTTGTTTTGTTAATAGTTTTTTTTTATAGAGTGTAAATGCTGATGGTTTGTAAATTATTCTATATGATTTATGTTGCATTTGTGATGTTCTATCACATTTTTGCTGTCCATGAGCCGCTTTGTGATTTTTGTAAATGAAAAGCAACACAGAAATATAATAAATGAAGTGAAATCCAACACTCTTTTTTGAATGTACCGAGCCTTTTCCTACTTGGCCCCCACCTGACAGGGAGGGAGCTGACAGGCAAAGTACTGGCAAGGGGAACCAGGCAAGCAGGGAGCATCTTTATCCCTTCACTTCTTAGTATCAAACGAAACAGACAGAGAACCACAAAGTATGTTCCCTCCCGGCTGGAGCTGTTGCCCAGTGTGCCCCCTCCTCCTTGCCCCAGCTTGCATATCAGACCCCTCCTGCTGCCTACGGTGGCGGCCAAGGGACCCCTTCTGCCCCCTTCTGGGTCGTTTTCTGCTCTGTGATGTGGGTGAAACGCCTGGTTTTAGAGGAAGGAGGAAGATCTAGCAGGCTCCCAAGGGACCTAGTCTCAACTGGCTCTGATCTTGTCTCCATTGCATCTGACTCTTGTCTCTCTTCAGGGCTGGTGAATCTGCTACCTTGCCCTTGTTCCTCACCTCCCAACATTCCCCAGCTCTTTTCTTCTTCTGGGCTGTGTCCTTTTCCCACCACCACAAACCTGGCTCCATGCTGTCTTCCTCTGCCCCCTCCCTGGAAGACTCTTGAGGGTCTCCACCTCTTCTTCTCATCTGAACAGTTCCTGACACCACCAGATGTTTCGGAATAAAATTCGCATTAGCCCCACCAGCACAACTGTGGGTAGATATTAATCATTTCAGATTACTAAATATCTACTCCCTTCCTGAAAGCAAAACAATTACTCTTTCCTTTCTTCGCCAGCTCAGTTATGGCTTCACAGCCCAGGTTCTTGAAGATAAAACACAGTTCCCTTTCGTCTACCAGATGCTCCCCAAAGAGGAAAGTCAGTACCAAGGGATCGTGGAGTTGCTCCTCCATTTCAGATGGACATGGGTTGGCCTCTTGGCTCCAGAGAATGACAGTGGAGAAAGGTTTGTGAGCATTATGACACCTATGATGATCAGAAGAGGGATCTGCATTGCCTTGTCAAAAATATTCGCAGAAGAGGATTTAAAGCAACTGCTGAAGCCAAGTGATGCTCTTTTCAACTGGAGACAAGCCAGGGTATTTGTTTGCTATGTAACTGATACAGTGAGAATCATATTAATAATGGAAATATGTATGTATTATGAGAAGGAAATAGGGGCCAAAGTCTGGATCACAACAGCTTTCCAGGACATCAGTGTTAGCTTGACTTTCCCTTGTGCATTCTTCCAGTACATTCATGGTTCTCTCTCTTTCGCAATTAAGACCAGAATAGGGAGCACCAAACGTGGTGATGATGGACCACTGTCCAATCTTCTTTTCTATTTTTTGTGGGAAGCATTTAACTGTTCATATGCAAAGCATGTTTTATCCCCAAAAGGCCGGATAAGATGCAGAGAGAAGGAGGAACGGAAGTCTTTGCCCCAAGGGGAGATTGAGAGAGTCCTGTCTGCTGACAGCTATGGCACTTACATCAATGTTCAAGGTGCAGCCCAGGCCTTAAATGCTGCGTTTTCATCTAGACCCCGGCGGATGCTGATGGTGGGAGAAGGAGCCGAATGGGAACAAGGAAGACTTCAGTCATGGCAGGTATTTCCTTCCTCCTTCTGCAAACTGCAATCCATTGTCCTAACGGTGGAATAAAAGTAGGAGTGAGACAAAAGTTTCTCAATCCACACAATAAATCCAGCTCTTTGTTGCTTTTACTCAACGCTGTAAGCTGGAGCTTTCTTTCTTTCTCTTTATTACGTAAAACAGTTAATTCAACAGGGACTGGTTTTTTATTGACAGACACAGAAACACTTGTTAATCATCCCATTCCAAAGATCATTAAGAAAGGAGGTCTTTGTGGTCCATAATAAAGGGACTGCAGTATGGTTTGGGCAAGATGATGGTTCTCAGTTTGCAGTCACTTGAGTCACAGGGCAGGAAAACAACAATCCAGCTTTTCAAAGCAACCAGAGGTTAATTGCTTCTTTTCAGCTTCTTTTCAGAAGTGAAAGCTGACAGCCAAGCTTGTGTCTGGCTATCATCAAAAACCACACTGCTATCTCTGTGGGCAAGGAGTCATTGAAGACCTTCAGTCTGCCTTCTTCCTCCTCTTCCTCCTCTTCTTCTTCTTCTTCGGTGATCACTTGTAGCCGAGTAAGATTGTCTTCCATGAACACGGCTTTAACAGTGAGTCCGTAGGTGACTGTGGAGGCCAATTTTGGATCCACACGTCCTTCCACAGTGGGGACATTGGTTTCCGGGCGGGAGTTGATCACGATGAGGATTGGCCAAGCGTGCCTTCCTCTTAACACATTTCTCCCTTGTGTCCTGAGTTTGAGTGTCTTCAAAACCCAGGACACCTTTGGCAAAGGCTGTTCTCCAAATGGAGCGCTCGCAGGCCAGTGTTTCCCAGTTGTCGGTGTTTATACATTTTTTAAAGATTTGCCTTGAGACAGTCTTTAAACCTCTTTTGTTGACCACCAGCATTACGCTTCCCATTTTTAAGTTCGGAAAAGAGTAGTTGCTTCGGAAGATGATCATCAGGCATCCGCACAGCTTGACCAGTCCAACGAAGTTGATGTTGAAGAATCATTGCTTCAACACTGGTGATCTTTGCATCTTACAAAAAGATAACTGTCATAACAAAAAACCAAATAACACAATAACACAAACTGCCACAGAAAAGGCCTGTTCTTGTGTTGCCACCCTCCAGACCTCTTGTAGAAGACGTGCGCATGAACAAGTCCATCAGATGATGATTGTGGGGGTTATGAAGGCCTTCTGTGGAGTGACCCTGTAGCACCTGCTCAGTTAGGAAACATGAAATGCTTGTTGAATCTGCTGATGAATCTCTCTAACCTCGGAAGAACTGCCTTTCCTTATCACTTTGTGTAGCATTCATGGTGATGAAAGGAAATGCAGCTATTGAACCATTTTACTTGGAGCAGGCATGACCATTTGGAGCACAGGAAGCCGCCTTATACTGAGTCAGATCACTGGCCCATCAACCTCAGTGCTGCCTCCAGGGATTTATTCCCCTGACTTTCAGACAGAGCCTCACCTGCAGGGACTGGAGATTGAAGCACAGGCCTTTGGTGTGAAAAGTAGGTGCTGTTCCACTGCGATACAGCCTGTAATGATCTCTGGCAAGCAAGCAAGCCCCAACAAGAAGCAATGACTCTCCAGCAGCTTTCAACAAAACACCTCCAGAGCACGGCTTCTCGCCTGCTCGATAGTTGGTCAGTCTGAATCTTCAGCCCTCCCACAGCTAGAAGGATGCCAAACTCCTGCCTTTCCCCTCTTGCCCTTCCGTTGCCCTCTGATCTTATCCAGTCTCCTAGAATGGGGACTGAGAGGCTGGCCTTTGCCCGCCCCACTTTCACTTAACACAGTCTCAGACCTCTGCTGATTGCCTAGCAACACTCTGGCTGCCTTCCAACTCTTCCTCTTCTTAAGAGCTAACAGTATCTTCCTTGAGAAAGTGGGAGTGTCGAACTGCCCTTTTGTCGACTGTCAGCCAGCTCTCATCTGCAGAGTCGGTCCTTCTTTCACTTATTCAATTTCTAAGTCTGACTCTTCCCCTTCATTCTGGTGAGCCACGTTCCTGACACAGGCCTTTCACCAGATGTCATGTACAAGAGCAACATAAAGAATTTTAATTATGCTGTAATCCACCATCAGATCCTTGGATGAACGGAGCTATATGAATTCAATCTTCACTAGAAATGAAAGGGGTATCTGTGAAAATGATGTTCTCTCAGCTACTTCTAATAGACCAAAGTGTCTGTTAGGCATTTCGTGGTTTTTTAAAAAAAAAACTGATTGTATTGTCGTTTGTATTGATCTTATTTATTATTAGTATTAATCTTATTTTGTACAGCTCCTTGCTCCAAGTGAGAAACAATGAAATACTGCTGTTTTCCCTGTCATTCCAGCTCCACCTTTTCTTAAAAGAAATCCAGTGTTTGAATACTTCCAGGGGCACAATATGTTTGGATGAGAATTGGGAGCTGCCTCCTGACTTTGATATCATGAATTGGGTGATGTTTCCCAATAGGTCTCGTGCTCTAGTGAAGATTGGCAGTATAAGTAGAGAGGCATCTACTGGCGTCAAGTTCACCATCAACCCAGAAGCCATTGAGTGGCCTGAGAAGTTTCACAAGGTAGGGGATGTTACCGAGGAAGAAGGCTAAGAGATCCTGCTCATGCTCTTCCTGGAGCCTCTTTTGCCAAATGACCTTATAAGGGGGACCAATGGTGTCCTTTCCACCCAGTTTCAGCTGCCAGCGCTGCTCCTTCTTGCCACAGCAGCTGAGAGGGGAGAGGAATCTGGAGGCTCAAGAATGCGCTAGCGCCCAGGCATCCTGAGAAAAGGCAGACTATGTTTCCCAGCCAGGTTCTGCTCTCTGTTCACCTGGGGAAGAAAGAAAGCAGCAACCGGAACTCTTCCCCCCCCCCTGCACTGTCCTCACTCCCCCCACAGCATCAAAATAGGCTGGTTTTTTGTAAACCCCAAATCTTACAACCAGGTGTGTGCACCCTGTAGTTTGGCATGTGGTAGATTACCCGAATCCTAAAGTTTGGCAAAACCACATTCGAGAGCTGGCGTCACGAGTGGAGAATCCTCAGAGGCAAGAAGAATAGTACATATTTTATGGCTTTTTATTCAGTCATCTGGCTGCAATACAAAAGATCCATGTCTTCACGCATAGGAGACATTGGCTACTCTGAGTCCCTCTTCTTCTGTCCCAACAACATCCCGAAATTCTGCGGGAAGTCCCAGGAGTCTTCCAGACAAGGCATAGGCAAACTCAGCCCTCCAGATGTTTTGGGACTACAATTCCCATCATCCCTGATCACTGGTCCTGTTAGATAGGGATGATGGGAGTGTTAGGATATTTCCGTTCCACCTTAAAAGGGAGCAGGCTGTGAGTCACAGAGTCTGCGTATTTCCTGTTTCACAGGATGTTTCTGTTGTGTCTTTGCTTTCGTTTCTCTCTTGTTGCCTGAGCATACCGAAGCAGGCAGTCATGTTTTTTCTTTGTTCTGACCAACACTGAATAAACTTGTAAATATGCTCTCTTGCTGTGCATCTTTTGCTGTGTGAATTCTGCTAATAGAGTGTGCACCAGCCTAAGAATGTGGCAGTCTATTTCTGAGGCTTTGTGTCGCTAATTGCTGATACTGCCTGTCTACGGGAGGTCGATGGATCATCCGGCAGCCGGCTTGGGGGCTATGATGGACTTTGCCTCCCTGGCAGTATCCCAACAACAGGTTTCGGGCCCAGATTCACGGCACTTACAGGAGAGTAAGACTGCGACAGACTGCTGAGGTATGTGTGGGAAAAGCGAAACCAAATGAGGCTTTTCTGTTGCCGCGGCAGCCTCTTTGAACTCCGGCCGGCTAATTGGCCTGGGAGCCGAGCCAAGCAGGCCTCAAGATTTATGAGGAGCCAAGATAAGGAGTCTCTGAAGTGAAAAAGACTCACGGCTCAAGTAAAGAGCTGGAATGGAGTTTTTCCAAGCCTCTGAAGCTGCTGAGTGCCCAAAGTTAAACAGGCACAATTATCAGACCTGGGCAAAATGGTGTTTGCTGTGTCAGTTTGGAGTGTGGCATACTGTGTGTGAAGCCCCTCCAGTTCCTCTGACAGATAGATGGAAGGCCCGAGATTCGAAGGCCATGGACGTAATAGTCTTATCCGTCTCTCTGGAGGAAATTAAAACGCTAGCTGGCAACACGACTGCACGTCAGATGTGGAATGCTTTGAAAGTAGCTCATCTGCCGGTCATCCCAGCCCAGAGTTTGACTGCATCGGAGGTCCTGGCTGTTTCCCAGAATGCGAGTGAATGCAGGGATGCTGAGGGCACCGGTTGCAAGCTGCAGGGGGAGCTGACTGTGATGTCATCCCAGGCAGCATTCCAGCCTCCAGGGGGAGCCAAGGAGTCGGCAGCTGAGAGCTCTGTTTCTCATGGGAGCCAAGGTCAACTTTGCAGAGGCCGGAAGGCCAGAAGTAAACAGAAACAGATGCCTGCAGATGGCCCGAAGCAGAAGGGGGGTGGAAAGCCCAAGCCAGGGAAAAACAAGGCTATGTTTGCTGGCACTGCTTCACCAAAGGCTAAAGGCGAGTCTGATGGCCAGGAGCAGGGGGGCAAGCTGCAAAAGCCCACGCCGGTGGAAAACAAGGTTTTGCTTGCTGGAAAGGCTGCTCCAAAGGCCAAGGCCAGGTTTGTTATTGATTCAGGGTGTACCCGCCATCTTTCAAAAGACCGGCACCTGTTTATCTCCTTCACACCTCAAGACGGAGAGATCTACCTGGCTGATGGAAGGACGTTGCAAATTGCAGGAGTAGGGACTGTGAAACTTGCAAGTCTGCACACTACCATCAGAGATGTACTTTTTGTTCCAGGTGCTGCGGACAATTTGCTTAGTGTCCCACAGCTGACTGGGCGTGGTTTTGAGATTTCCTTCAAGAGTCTGTGTCATCAGGAAAGGCAAAGAGGACATTTTGCATGCAAAGTTTATGGATGGCTTATTCTGTATAACTTATGATGACAATGCTGTTGCTGTCTCAAATGTTGATTCTTGTTGTGTTGCACAAACTAACAAAGTTCTTCATGCAGGATGTATTCATAAAGCACATCGAAGATTTTGTCACATGTCTTGGCAAGCGCTGGCCAAGATGCCTGGGTTGGTTGAGGGTTTGAACATCAAACCCTGTAAGTTTCACAAGAAATGTGTATCTTGTGCAGAGAACAAGGTGAAGGTTGCTCCAAAAGGCAAGGAGTCTAGCAGGCAGGCTTCCAAACCCTACCAGCTAGTCCACGCAGACCTGGTTGGTCCACTTGCGCCCTCTTTGGGAGGAGCAAGGTACTTCATGGTTCTAATTGATTCTTTTTCTAGGTACATTCATGTGTTTATGCTCGAGCAGAAATCGCAAGTGTTTCCTAGGTTCAAGGCATTCTGTGCTTGGTTGGAGAATGTTCACAGTAAACGTATCGGCTGTTTGTTTACTGATCGAGGCGGGGAGTTCACTTCTCAGCAGTATCCCAACAGGGAGTTGTAGTCCCACAACATCTGGAGGGTGAAGTTTGCTGATGCCTGTTCCAGACCCTCCAGGGAGATCTCTGCTGGCTGCTCTCTAACTCCCCCCCCCCCCATCTCATAACTAGACATTTCCTCATGCAGCTCTAAAGCCGCCCTATCACTTTCTCCTTCTTAAACTGCTGGGGAAGGGGCAGAAGGATGGACTTCCCACTCCTTCTCTTCTTCCAAGAGGAGCTGAGCAGACTGTGGGGAGCCTTCCCAGCTCTCCTCTGCAGACCAGCCTCGGACACCTGGACAGACAATTGGTACAAGAGGAGCAGGCAGTTCCTCCCAAAAATGCACAATAAAACCTCAAATATTTAATACTTCTCTGTACAGGGCTGCCTTCTAAAAGTAAGTTAGTTAGTTATTTCCTAGACATCTAATGGGAGGTCGTTCCACAGGGAAAGCGCCACCACCAAGAAGGCCCTCTGCCTGGTTCCCTGTAACCTCACTTCTTGTAGGGAGGGAACTAGCAGAAGGTCCTCGGAGGAGGACCTCAGGGTCAGGGCTGGATAAAGGGGATGGAGACACTCCTTCTGGTATACTGGGCCAAATTCATTGAGGGCTTTAAAGGTTAGCACCAACACTTTGAATTGTATATAAATGTGTGATATAAAATTTAAATGAACAAACAAACAAAGAGATGCTTCTGTGCAAAACGTGGACAGGGTCAGGGGGGAAAGAGATCCTATTAGGTCATTTCCAAACCATGTGGTTGAAATCCACACACACAAATACCCCTAATGCCCCTACTTTCCCTCTCCCTGTATCATTTTTATTGATTCTCCATGTACCTTCTTATCTTTATGGTTAGGCTGTGCCTCGTTCCAGGTGTAGCAAAATATGTCAACCTGGATTCGCAAAGGTGGTTCCAGAAGGAAAGCCTGTTTGCTGCTATGCTTGTGATCCATGTGCGGAAGGAACCATGTCCAACCAAGAAGGTGGGTGAGAAGGATTACAAGAGAGGGAACATTTTTGCCCTTTGCAAAAAAGGAACAAAGAATTTCTTGCCACTCTTTACCTCTGTACACATTCTTATTTCCAGAGCACAGGTGGTCATGGATGTAAGGGATGCTGAAGCCACTCTTTTCCTCTTCCTCAGATGCAGAACGTTGCACCAAATGCCCAGAGGATCAACATCCAAACAAGGACAGAGATCAATGTGTCTCCAAGATTATCACCTTCCTGGCTTATGAAGAACATCTGGGGATCATCTTAGCTTCCATTGTCCTCTTCTTATCTTCTACAGCAGGCATTGTGTTAGGAATCTTCATTAAATACAAAGAAACCCCAATAGTCAAAGCCAACAACCGGGACCTCTCCTACATCCTGCTTGCCTCCCTTCTGCTTTCCTGTTTGTCCTCCTTCCTCTTCATTGGGCAACCAAGAATAGCGACCTGCCTTCTCCGACAAACGGCCTCCAGCATCATCTTCTCTGTTGCTGTTTCTTCTCTCTTGGCCAAGACCATCACAGTGGTGCTGGCCTTCCTGGCCACAAAACCCGGGAACAGGGTGAGGAGATGGCTAGGGAAGAGTCTGGCCAACTCCATTGTCATCTCTTGTTCTGGTGTGCAGGTTCTCATCTGCACCATCTGGCTGGGCTCTTCTCCCCCATTCCCAGAGCCCGACATGCACTCCCAGGTGGAAGAGATCATCTTGCAATGCAACGAAGGCTCTGTGGCCATGTTTTATGTTGCCCTCGGCTACCTGGGCTTCCTGGCTGCCATCTGCTTCACGGTGGCGTTCCTAGCCAGGAAGCTGCCTGGCTCCTTCAACGAAGCCAAGCTGATCACCTTCAGCATGCTGGTCTTCTGCAGTGTTTGGGTGTCTTTTGTGCCCACCTACCTGAGCACCAAGGGGAAGTACATGGTGGCTGTGCAGATCTTCTCTATGTTGGCCTCCAGTGCTGGGCTCCTGGGCTGCATCTTCCTCCCCAAGTGCTATGTTATTGTGCTGAGGCCTGATCTGAATACAAAGGAGCACCTGGGAACAAGGACTTAAGATGGCATTGGATTGAAGGAGCCAAACCACTGAGCCAAAAGCAAAGGCAAAACAATTCAGAAACTTTGAGGGTGGGAGATTCATTTTTTACCCTTTTCTTCTCTGGATAGAGACTCTTTTCATTTACACTCCTGTAACGGAGCATGAATATCCCAATCTTTATTGTGTAATTGACAGAAAAGGATTGGATATAATTGCAGTAAGATAATTAAATAATATTATCCACAAAGATTAGTAAAAAAAAATATACTAATCTTTGTGGATAATATTATGTGGATAATATTATTTCATTGGGAATAGCAATTTACATACTGTCTTGTATATTATTTACTACAAATGTATGCCTTAATTATGCATTAACATATTTTAATTTTCCTTATTCTACTTGTTAATTCAGTGCAATTCTGATATAATCGGTCAGATGCCAAAAGAACTGGGCTTGGCTCTTTGAAGGCATCTGAATGTTTTCTTTGAAGCTTGAGAACACTAAAAACAGCCAGGAAAGGGGGGGGGGGACAAGGTGGTTTGTGCTCTTTTGTGGTTTTCAAATGCTCTCCTTTCTTCTTGCCCTCCCCTCAAAATGAAAGAGACTTGTGTAGCCATTGTTAGGTTTTTCTGTTTGCTACTTCGGAAAAGAGGGGGGAGGCTTTTGATTTATGCTCAACAAGGAATTTAATAAGGTTTTACTATGCTCTCCCCCCTTGACCAAGGCTGAATGGACTTTATTTAAAATTATTCCTGGACTAGACTAGGAATGCTGTTGGTGCACTGAAAAAAGAAGGACCTGCTGCTGAATGTATCTGGCAAAGAGGCTGAATTTGAGAAAAGATCTTGTCTTTAACTGTGTACCGAGGAAGAACTCCAGAGAGGAATTTTAATGGCGGAGTATGGATATGCATTCTGTGAGTTATTTATGGCTGCAGCTCATAGCCTAGTCAGTAAACAGCAGAAGGAATGGAATGTGACCTTGTGCCATCCAGATAAACACTGCAAAGAACTGAGCAATGGAAGATCGTAATGAACTCTCCCAGCACATCAGGTCTGGAACAACACTGTACATGAAGGACTATACATGCAAAATGCATTGGCCGTTTATAAGATGCAACGGAGGTCCTGTTTGTAAGGTGGTGTTACGGAAAAATCTGGGTGTGAGGCTGCTCAGTCACCCAGCTCGTTGGGCAGAGCCTGTGGGTCCCTGCGGCAGTGGCGTAGCGTGGGTTGTCAGCACCCGGGGCAAGGCAAGTAATTTGCGCCCCCTTACCCGTGGATTTGCGCCCCCTAACCCTAACCCCCAGATGTTGTGCCCGGTGTGGCTGGCACCCCCTGCACCCCTCACGCTACGCCACTGCCCTGCGGAATAAAGGAAGGAGTCCAGCCACCAATCAGAGCAAATAGCTGTAGACCAAAGTTTATCGCGCAACAGATTCAAAGAGGAATTTTGAACCCTGAGGAAACTTTCCCACCATATCTCAGAATACAGTTTGTACAGCATCATTGCTACATCATTGCTACATCACTGACATGTCACAAAAGGGGAGGGGTAGACAGGGGTTACACTAGTTTAACCTTGGCAAACATGTCCAGACAAGTCCTTGGTACAAGATTAGCATAAGCAGGCATGGCAGGGCAAGATTCAGGTATAAGATTAGCATAGACAAATATGTCTTAAGTACCCACCACCCAAAATTACAATAGAAGTTCCTTTGCATGTCTGGAGCCTGAGGCAAGTCAGGTGATGAGATTTGGCTTCCCTTGGCTAACAATGAGCCCAGCAATTGTCACCTCTGGGAATTTCCTGGAGTCCTTTTGCAAGGGGAAAATAGATTTGGAATGGAGGTAACTGGCAAAGGAGTTGATTTTATATTATTTTTAAAGCTAGGTAAATTCCCTGAGCTGTCAAGTTGAAAGGATACATTCAAGCATAATATTTGTAACATTTAACTTTAAAGATGTGCCCTACCCCCCCCCCCCGGTAACTTCTGTAACAGTGGGAAAAGCAGCCAGCTGGAAGAATGGTGTAACGGCAAGTGAAGGTTTTCAGCGGGACTCTAAATAAGAAATGATGCAGCAAAGTGAGGAAATGATGATGATCATATGTTTGGAGCAGGAGCGGGAGACCTGATTTTAAGAAATGGTATTAATTTAATGTGGTTTGATATGTATTAATTTGGAAAATGAATAAAAATAATTTAAAACAACAAACAACAAGTGGACTCTTTATTACTGCGTTTGTAATTAAGATTAAAGGGCACCTGGGATCCCAGAGATTCCCCTGGCAGACAACAACTTTCCTGCACTTGGGGATCCGGAAGATCCCTGGTGGGCGGGGCTTGTCTGTTTTGCTCCAGGATCAGCCTCTCCCTTCAGGGTCTGTTCCCTTAAAAATCTCCATTAAGAGGGACCAGCAGCCGCTTGCTTCTTGCCTCAGACTTGCTTCCTGCTGTATTTAGTTCCTCTCTGTATGCTATATTGCTACAGTTACAGGTAGGAAGCCGTGCTGGTCTGCCGTAGTCAAGACTAAATACAAAAATTCCTTCCAGTAGCACCTCAGAGACCAACTAAGTTTGTTATTGATATGAGCTTTTTTATTTTTATTTTGTTTAGACTATATTGTTACAGTTTTCTCTATTATTAAAGCTTAATTTGCGTGAGTCACTTATTTTTCTCAAACAAAAAGAAACCACTGAGGAAAGGTGTGGGACACCCTAAACTTGGGTGGGCGAGGGGATATTCCCAGTTTGCCAGGAAATTGGTTTTGTTCGCACAAACCCCACCTCCACAACAAAAATGTTCCTCTCTAACCAGGCCTTGGCTGATTTACTTTCTCTGGCCTCTTTAATGTGTTTGTGGGAGGGGCAGAATGAGGCTGAATGAATGAATGAATCTTTATTTGCATCAGCCATCGGCCATAGCAATAAAACAACAATACGACATACAAAAAATAGAAATAGAAATAAAAAGTTGACTATATAAAATACATTTTAGGGTTTTGAATCAACAGTCAAATAGTGGATCTTATTCTAATTGCCCCAGCTAAAAACCTTGCAACTTTTGCTGTCATCTGTGTTTGTGGGAGGGGGGGTTAGGGGTCTGGTTTTCTTATGATTTTGTGTTCTTGTTTCATATTTTTATGTTATGAACTGCCCTGCGATCTTTGGATGAAGTGCGGTATACAAATTTAATAAGCAATAACACAAAGCCTCAAGCGTGGAAAAAATAAAGCCTCATTAAAGGGTGGCGCTGTGGGTAAAACCTCAGCGCCTAGGGCTTGCCGATCGCATGGTCGGTGGTTCGAATCCCTGCGGCGGGGTGAGCTCCCGTCTTTCGGTCCCAGCTCCTGCCCACCTAGCAGTTCGAAAGCACCCCTAAGTGCAAGTAGATAAATAGGTACAGCTTTAAAAGCAGGAAGATAAACAGCGTTTCCGTGTGCTGCGCTGGTGCCGGATCGCCAGAGCAGCTTCGACACGCTGGCCACGTGACCCGGAAGTGTCTCCGGACAGCGCTGGCCCCCGGCCTCTTAAGTGAGATGGGCGCACAACCCTAGAGTCGGACACGACTGGCCCGTACGGGCAGGGGTACCTTTACCTTTACTTAAAGGGTAGGAGGAGCCTGTTGGCACTGGCACTCCCCCCACCCCCCCTTGAGATTTTGGCATAACTAAGTGCATACACTTTACAGCAGGATGAGAGGAGAAATAAGCCTCCAGAACTCCCACCTGCCAGCCCCACCAGCACCATTGGGCTCAATCTGGTGGATCTACATTTGAATCCAAAGACCAATGATGACCTTTGCTTTGAACAGCCCCCCCCCCATGTCCATCCACAGACCCACACTTTTATGCTTCCCTTGGTAACGGAAGAGGGGAAAGGACTCTGACTGATTCGCTAACTCTGCTCTGTCCTGTTCCCCCTTCGTTTCTCTTTAAGCCAATTCACAAACCAACAACTCACATTCTGACCACTAATAAGGAACAATATGTTGCAGATATTCCCGCAAACTTATTGTGCTCTTTTCGGGATGCAGAAATGGCATGAGAAGATGTGGTCTATATATTTGCATCATTTATTACTCGTGATAAAGATAAAGAAGCTATTGCACTGCGCTGGAAAGAATATTACCAACATCTCCGTAACTGCAATTCCCCCGCAGCTGCTGAGGTCCTCTCACAAATTCCTCAAAAACAAGTTAGAGATGAGCTTGCAGTATCTCCACATCTGGGAGAGTTGTGCACAGCTATTAACCAAATGAAAAACAACAAAGCCAGCGGACCTGATGGGATACCTGCCGAGGTCTTCAAAGTGGGTGGAATTGGACTTGCACAACAACTTCACAAGCTCATCGAAAAAATCTGGGAGAGAGAAGATCCCAGCAGATTTCAGGGATGCCAAAATTATCAATCTCTTTTAAAAAGGTGACAGAAGTGATTGCGGAAACTATCAAGGCATCTCTCTATTAGCTGCGGCCAGCAAAATTCTTGCAAGGATCTTAGTCTCTTAACAATACCCGAGGTGACCCTTCCTGAACCCCAAAATGGTTTTTGGCCTTCTAGGGGGACAGTAGACATGAATTCCATCGCTCGACAGCTTCAAGAAAAATGCAGAGAGCAAAACCAAACTCTGGATATGGCGTTTATTGACCTGACTAAGGCTTTTGACACTGTAAAGCGTAATGCCCTGTGGACTGTCCTTCTGAAAACTGGCTGCCCAGATAAATTGTGGACATCATTCGGCTCCTCCATGATAATATGACAGCAACAATCGCAGATAACAATGTCTCTCAAAGTAAACCATTCGAAGTGGGATCAGGTGTTAAACAGGGTTGTATTATCGCCCTAACTGTATTTACTATTTTCATTGCCATAATCCTACACTTTGTCAAAGGGAAACTCCCCACTGGAGTAGAAATCATATACCGAAGAGATGGAAAGCTCTTCAATCTGAGCAGGCTGAAAGTAAAGTAACTTCCGTCCTAGAGCTTCAGGATGTGGAGGACAGCGTAGTGTGCGCACGCTCAGAGGATGACCTCCAAACAATCCTAAATATCTTCACAGAAACTTATGAAAAGCTTGGCCTATCGCTCAACATCCAAAAAACCAAAGTGCTGTACCAACAAGTACAAAATAACATTTCTGCAGCACCATAAATACAACTCAATGGCGTAACGTTGGAAAATGTTGATCACTTCTCCTACCTGGGCAGCTATCTTTCCACAAGGGCCGACACTGATGCCAAAATCCAGCATCACCTGAGCTCTGCGAGTGCAGCTTTCTCCAGATTGAAGTCAGTGCTGGATTTACATATAAGACAAACAAGCTATAGCTTAGGGCCCCACTCAAAAAATTTAAAGGAAAAAACCCTGGATGTACATTTCCAAAATATAAGATAAAAACCAAATGTAATAAAACCTACATACAGCTCCTTTCTAGATATAGAGTGCCTACATTCTGCTCTTTATAATTATTAGTAGTTTGCATCATATGATTGTTTCACATTATAGCAAGTTTCTAGAGCAGGCATCCCCAACCTGCGGCCCTCCCTTGATCCCTAGCTAACAGGACCAGTGGTCAGGGATGATGGGAGCTGGAGTCCAAAACATCTGGAGGGCTAAAGGTTGGGGATGCCTGCTCTAGAGACTAAATAATAATAATAATAATAATAATAATAATAATAATAATAATAATAATAATAATTTATTATTTGTACCCCGCCCATCTGGCTGGGTTTCCCCAGCCACTCTGGGTGGCTTCCAGGCTTCCAGCAAAGATTAAAAATACATTAAAATGTCACACATTAAAAACTTCCCTGAACAGGGCTGCCTTCAGATGTCTTCTAAAAGTCTGGTAGTTGTTGTTCTCTTTGACATCTGGTGGGAGGGCGTTCCGCAGGGAGGGCGCCACCACCAAGAAGGCCCTCTTTGTAAATGGTGTTTCTAAAGGAACTTTTGTTATTGCCAAATGCCAATGTGTTTGCATTATTAAGTTTGTTATGAATAAAAAAATCATTTTAAGTTAGAGCTTCATAATTATTTGACTCTTAACATGCTTCTTAATTGTATTTGACTCTTAATATACTTCTTCTTAGTTGTATTTCAGTTCAACAATGACTTTGGTAAAATACATGTTTTGTGATGTGCCTTAGATACCCATTACGCCAGGGGTCAGCAAACTTTTTCAGCAGGGGGCCGGTCCACTGTCCCTCAGACCTTGTGGGGGGCCGGACTATATTTTGGGGGAAGAAATGAACAAATTCCTATGCCCCACAAATAACCCAGAGATGCATTTTCAATAAAAGGACACATTCTACTCATGTAAAAACACGCTGATTCCCGGACTGTCTGTGGGCTGGACTGAGAAGGCGATTGGGCCAGATCCGGCCCCCGGGCCTTAGGTTGCCTCCCCATGCATTAGGTCCATCAATGATCATCTAGTATATATTCAACACACAAAAACAGCGGCAATTTGTTGTGGGCAAAGGACAGCTGGACATAGAAAGGGCCCCATTCCCTTCAGGAGTTCCTGAGGGCCACATCCAACCTCAATCCGGCCCTGACTGAAACGCAGAGCATTTGAGGACATTCTCAGGGAAACCGCAATGCACCTTTACCAGGCTATTGTGCTACTCACCTGAGTGTCTACTTGTGAAACATGGACCACTTCTGAACGCCATCTCCAGCTCTGAAAGATCCCGCCAACGTTGTCTCTGAAAGATTTGCCCGGTCCAACGCCAGGTGTCCGCCATTCCTGAGGGGGGCAGGCAGGCTCTCCCACCTGCAGCCAGGGATGGCGGGGTCTTCATGTTTCTCTCTCTCTCCGAGAAGGAGAAAGCCTTCCTGGAGGGCCAGTTTGATGAGGATCTCCCTGTCAGGAGTTCAGCCTACACTCGAGTAGGACCCTGGCAGAGACACCTGCCCGACTGGCATGTTCCCTCCCTCCTGGTCGATTGTTCAGGAGCTTCATAAGCTTTATTCTGCCCGAACATCACAGCGACCAATGCCAACAAACATCGGCACACTTAGGGATCCGCAGAGTTTGCGCATCATGCGCATGGCAGACCTCAGCTGTAGCCTTTCTAGGCCTTTTAAACCATGGGTAGGAAAATGTTGCACCCGAGCAGGGACGAAAAGGAGCCAAACGACACCAAGGGGTTAAATCCAGAGAAAGAGCGTTTTATTCTGCCAACCTGGGTGGGCAGAGGAGCAAGTGTGATAAGTCACAAAACCAGCACAAAGTTCACAGCCATTGCACATAGTTTATATCCCCTTCCAGTTCCCTCCCCTTTTCTCCTCCTTCTTCAAGAGTCCTGCCCATGAGTTCCCCTGAGCATGAACAGAAAGCTCCTGTCTTGGGACCATTTTTGGACTTTTCCCAGAAAGGGGGTGAGAGGGTTTCAGTGTGTTCCAGTTGTTTCATTCTTGCGCTTTGGCATGGTTCCCCGACAGAAAGCAAGTTGCAGTGCGGTTCTTTAGCAAGGCCAAAGGCTCTCAGAAAGGCCTGAGAAGACAAGGGGCTCTGTTCTCTACCTTGTTGCAATCTTTTTTTTTTAGTTACAGCAAGCGCGGAGTGCTTAGCTAATGCTTTTTGTCTTAGAGGAAAATGCAGTTTTTCAAATGCTTGAGGCGAGGCTTTTGAGGCCTGGCTGGGGGCGGGGAATTCAAAGACAGTTTTAGGGCTTTTTGGGGTAGCAACTCATCATTTTGGCTAATCTACTTTATCTACATCTAAACACACAGGGAGCACTGCAACATGGCTCCCTCTCTCCCCAGCATCAGACAGCAAAGAGAAAAAGGACAATAGTCCCACTTCATGGAACACAAACATGCTGTCTCCGTCCCTTCCCACTCGGTGGAGTCAAAACATATAATGTCATGTGAAAGGCAACAATCCCATGACTGCAAACATGGAGCAGGAATTCTAACACTCCCCTGGGCCTGGGCCTCTCCTTCGCCCGGTTTCCTGAGGGAGTTTCCCTCTTGGCTGCTCCCCCTCCCAGCTTCTCCTTCATTTCTCTTTCTCTCCCTCTTTCTCTTTCCCTCCATTGTTTGGGGGCAGCTGGATTCCCCCCCTGGCCAGGCCGGCCAGGAGGAGCCCAGAGAGGCGGCAGGGCCAGGAGGTGGCCTTTCCCGCCCTTTCCCGAAAAGGCGGGAAACGCCATTTTGTTTCTTCTAGAGATGTGATGGCGGCCCCTGTGGGCCTCGTGGCTCCTCTGTGCTCTCTCCTCCCGGCTGAATGATGGCGGCACCTTCGGGTGCCAGCGCTCCTGGGGTGTCTGGCCGCCTGGCCGCCCTCCCTCGGCATCTGCGCGCAGGATGGCTTTGCCTCAGGGGGCACCTCTCTCCTCGCCATGTTGGCACAATGGAGGAGGCCGAGACCCTTGGAGATGCCAGGCCTGGGGGGATCCTCCATGTTCTGCACCAGAAGAGGCAGCGAGGAGGGAAAGGCCCTCTCTGAGGCCTAAGAGGGATAATAATAATAATAATAATAATAATAATAATAATAATAATAATAGGGCCCTTTTCTCCTCAGAGGCGGAGGGTTCTCTCAGGGGAGTTTGACCCCCAGACCCGCTCCCTTTGTCCCACCAGAGTCAAGGCAAGCCAGGGCCGAAAGGGGGCTTTCTGTCCCCGGGGTCCAAGGCCCAGTTGGGCACCCCTGGGTGCGTCTTTGCGCCCATACACACGCAAAGAAACACCCCGCAACACGTTTATTCGTCAAGGGCGTAAAAAGGAGGTATATCATCTGAGTACAAAGGAAGCCTCGGAGCAAAGGGGAAGTGAGCATCCCTTCCAGGCAAAGCAAATTGTTTGTCCAAAGGAGAACTTCCAGGGGCAGTAAAAGTCTATCTGAGGTCAGGTTTCAAATGGGTTTATTTGGTCACAGGATCCTTAAAAGACGCCATTTCTCTCAGATCAGCCAAGACCCTCTGGTCTCCTTTTAAAATGGTTCCCCCCCCCCTCTGAGGCTTTTTGCCACCCCCCCCCCCTTTGTTCTTCCCTTTCAAGGAGTTTTGGCGTGTAAATTTACTCCCAAGTAAGCTTCACAAGCTTTATTTTTGTCTGATTACGCGTTTGAGGAAATGATAGTTTGGTAGTCCTTTGCGGTTCCACGTGAGGCGAAGAAATGCTTTTTGTGAGTCTGAAGCAGGAAGGGCCCTTTGGTCCCAGTCCTGGCTGGCCAGGGATCTGCCTGGGGCAGGGAAAAGGCTCTCCTGCGGGTGGATCACACAGAGCCTGTGAGAGGGCTCAAGCTGAGCTCCTGAAAGGGATCAGAGAATGGCAGAGCCGGAAGGGACCCCAAGGATCAGGCATGTCCAACAGGCAGAGTGCGATCTACTGGTAGATCTTGGGGTACTCCTGGTAGATCCAGGACGATCTCTGGGCCCTCAGCGATCTTTTTTAAAAAATGTTTATTTATTTATTTATTTATTTTTTAAAAAAGCTCAACAAATTCAGCTTCCAAAAATTATCTCAACCCCAAAACAGATCACTGCCAGTTTTTGTTCTTTCAATGGGTAGATCACTGCCAGTTTGTTTGTTTGTTTGTTTGTTTGTTTGTTTGTTTTACAATGGGTGGATCACTGCCAGTTGTTTTTTGGTTTACAATGGGTGGATCACTGCCAGTTTTTTATATACTGTGAGTAGATCGCAGTCTACTGGGATCTGGACGTGGCTGGTAGTCCAGCGGATTCTCTTCCTCCGTTCCCCTCCAGAATCTCTTTCTCCCGCACAGTAGCAAACCCACAGGGGATCCCGTCTTCAGTGGGAAGAGCCATGCAGCCGGGAGAGAAACCCTGGCTAGACCCCGACCCCCCAACCTTCAGGCGTAGGGGAAAGACAAGGCTGGATACTCCCCTTCAAACTCGGGGTCCCAGAAGCCCTTTCTCTGTTCCTCCCACTCAGGTGGTAGTTCAACAGGAGAAGTCGCTCCCGCTCCTCATCCCAGACCCTCCCAGTGTCCCCATTTTCCAGGGATGTCCCTGATTTAGAGAAGCCGTCCCAGTTTCTGATTTGATCCCGGAATGTCCCACTTTCCCTTAGGACGTCCCTATTTTCATTGCAGAAATGTTGGAGGGGATGGAGTTATCTGACCCCCTGAGCCACCCAGAGTGGCTGGAGAAACCCAATAAGATGGCTGGGGTATAAATAGTAAAATGATCATTAGGGATAATGTTTGATGTTTTATTGTGCTTTTAATATTCTGTTGGGAGCCGCCCATACTTTATTGTTATTATTTATACCCTGCCCATCTGGCTGGGTTTCCCTATTTCCACTGGAGAAATGTTGGAGGTATGTAATCCCTCCAGGTCTCGGGGGGCCACTGCAGCCCAGTGGGGGGACGGGACTCTGGGGAACTGGCATGGGTTGTAATAATAATAATAATAATAATAATAATAATAATAATAATAATAATTTATTATTTATACCCCACCCATCTGGCTGGGTTTCCCCAGCCACTCTGGGCGGCTTCCAACAAAATATTAAAATACAGTGGTCTGTTAAACATTAAAAGCTTCCCTAAACAGGGCTGCCTTCAGATGTCTTCTAAAGGTCTGGTAGTTGTTGCTCTTTTTGACATCTGGTGGGAGGGCATTCCACAGGGCGGGTGCCACCACCGAGAAGGCCCTCTGCCTGGTTCCCTGTTACTTGGCTTCTCGCAGTGAGGGTTGCCATATGTTTGTATTTTCCTGGACATTTTAGCAATTTCCACCCAGACTCTGTTTCTGAATGCCAATTCTGGCTATGTCCGAGAAATTTCAGACATATGGCAGTTCTAATTTACATGTCCCTTTAACATTCAAACTTGGTTGGCAGTTTATCTGTTCAGGCTGGGTCACATTCCACTAAGGAGTTGGGTTTCCCATCAGGCTATGGCGAGTCTGATCTTTCTTCTTCTCTGGCGATCCCTCATAGATGAGTAAAATGGTCTTCCATGAACATGCTTGTAACAGTAAGTGACTGCGGAGGCCAATTCTGGATCCACACGTCCTTCCACTGTGGGGACACAGGTTTCCGGGTGGGAGTTGATCACATGGGTTTGCCAAGCGTGTGTTCCTCTTAGCACATTTCTGTCTTTCGGCCTGAGTTCGAGCGTCTTCAAAACCCACGACACCTATGACACCTTTGGTAAAGGCTGTTCTTCAATTGGAGCACTTGCAGCCCAGTGTTTCCCAGTTGTCGGTGTTTATACTACATTTTTTTTAGATTTGCCTTGAGGCAGTCTTTAAACCTCTTTTGTTGACCACCAGCATTATGCTTTCCATTTTTAAGTTTGAAATAGAGTAGTCGCTTTGAAAGATGAAAATCAGGCATCCGAACAACATGACCAGTCCAACAAAGTTGATGTTGAAGAATCATTGCTTCGACACTGGTGATCTTTGCTTCTTCCAGTACACTGGCATTACTTTGCCTGTCGTCCCAAGTGATGTGTAACATTTTCAAAGACACCGTTGATGGAATCTTTCAAGGAGTTGGAGATGGCATTTATAAGTGGTCCATGTTTCACAAGCAGAAAGCAAGGTTGGTAGTACAATAGCTTTGTAAACAAGCATTTTGGTTTCCCTGCGAATGTCCCAGTCCTCAAACACTCCGCACTTCAATCAGGAGAAAGCTGCACTCACAGAGTTCAGGTGATGCTGGGTTTTGGCATCAATGTTGGCCCTCGTGGAAAGGTATCTGCCCAGGTGGGAGAAGTGATCGACATTTTCCAACGTTACACCATTGAGTTGGATTTGTGGCGCTGCAGAGGGGAAATTTTGTACTGGTTTGTGCAGCATTTGATTTTTTTTATGTTGAGCGATAGGCCAAGCTTTTTGTAAACTTCTGCAAAGATATTTAGGATGGTTTGGAGGTCATCCTCTGAGCGTGCAAACACCGCATTGTCCTCCGCATCCTCAGGCTCTAGGACAGAAGTTATGGTAACTTCACTCTTTGCTTTCAGCCTGCTCAGATTGAAGAGCTTTCCATCTGTTCCATATATGATTTCTACTCTGCTGGGGTAGGATCAACAAAGTGTAGGATCATAGAAATGAAAATAATGAATAGAGCTGGGGCAATAACAACCCTGTTTAACACCCGATCCCACTGTGAATGGTTCACTTTGAGAGCCATTGTTTTCTGCTATTGTTCCTGTCATTATCACAGAGGAGCCAAATGATGTTCACAAATTTATCTGGGCAGCCAAATTTTAGAAGGACAGTTCACAGGGCATTACGCTTTACAGTGCTTATGATGGAGGAGTCCAATGGCTCATTTAGGCCAATGGCTCATTGCCATTCCTCATCCTGTTCTCACAGTGAACAACCCAATGTCTCCATCAAAAGCCCTGGCTGGACCTGAGCACAACAGCCCTCTCCCCTGTGGAGGCAGAGCAGGACTTTGGGGGCTTGTAGCCTTTTCAAGCTTTATGCACCCCAGTTCTTTGAGAAGGTGTGAGCAGCTCCCTTGGGACCCTCCGGTCCTGCTTCTCTAGTTTCCCACTGTGAGCTACAGGGTGTTGGACTAGTTGGGACTTTGGTCGGATCCAGGTGCAGGTCTCTCTCCGGAAGTCCTGTGCAAATTTTCAGGCCAAACATGCCCCCCCTATTGATTTATGCCAAATGTTAGAGCAGCATTGCAAACATGTTTTCCTCCAGCTCTGCAGCTGCTGCTTGAGGATTCAAGACGCCAGAAAGTTATCTAGGTGAGATTTCTTCCACTTATAATTATCAAAATCATAGTGATTTCTTCTTCTAAAAGCCCAAGAGATGTTTCTGGAGATTGCATCAGAAGCACCAACAGCATGACATTATTAATTGTACCGTGAGTGAAAAAGAAAAAGTTCTTGCAGATAGTATTTCCTGTGTTGGAGACAGACTGAGTGAAGACTGGAGCAGGTGAAGGGCTGGGGGGAAGAGGGAAGCCAGAGCTGAGCCCCACCCACCCCAGGAAAGCCACTGCAACTTTGGTCTTGCAAGGGTCTTGTGATTCTCCTGCTTGGCTGGGTCAGGAAGGAAGAGGAGCCACACGTAGCAGATGTGAAGGAGGCAGAGCCAGGATGAGATCCCTGCTGCTCCTGCTGCTAATTCAGTCCCATGGAGTTTGTGTGAAGCAGAAGGCAAAATGCCCCTTGAATCTGATCAGCGATCAAACTGATGCTCACAATTACTTCCGGCCTGGAGACTTTCTCATTGGTGGAATCGTATCTCCAAAATATTTTCAAGAATATGATCCCTATGTCTTCTCCCAGACACCCTTCACCAGGATTGTGAAGTAAGTAATTCTTTACAGAAGGATGTCAAAGTCCTTAAGCATCCCTGGTCCCTATCTCTGAAGGAGAGAGCCCCTTTCTCAAGATTGAGGAGTCTGGGGTCCTCCAGAGATCACTGGATTACAACCACCTCTTGCCTGCCTGATCCTTGGCCTTGATGGCTAGGACTGATGGGAGTTGGAGTCCAGGAAAAGATTTCCCCCAAAGCCTCTCCCAGTTCCTTGCATCTTCCCAAGTAAAATACTCTCCTTCTCATGCTACTGGATTGCTTTTGGAGGTTGGTGACACAAGAATGCAAGAGAATCAGGTCAGGGATCACAGGGATCCCCTGAAGTTTCCCACCTGCAGGAAGGAGGTGAGGCTGGCATGAAACTCAGGCGGTATTCAAGGTTCCAATATTTGATTTATTACTATTCTATTGGTACAATTTATAAACTGCCTAGTCAGAATTGCTTTTAAGGGATGCAGTTTTGAGAATGAAATGTTAAGATCCTCTGGGTGATGTTTGTTGGCTGAAGAGAGGGAAAGATATGCTTTCTACAAAATGAAGAAATAAAAAAAATAAAAGCCAGGAGACTCCCATGCTATGGAGTCAGATCTCTTAAACATGAGCAATTCTTCTTCTTCTTCTTCTCCTCCTCCTCCTCCTCCTCCCCCCCCTCCTCCTCCTCCTCCTCCTTCTCCTTCTCCTCCTACTTCTCCTTCTTCTTGTCTCTAATTCTCTCATCCTCATTTCTAAGTAAAGAAGTTTTGACATCCTGGACTCATATTGTGCCTAAGCCACTGGTCACCCTGGTCAAAACACACCCCCTACTTGACCCCCATTATGCCTTCTGAATAAGAGCTGGGGAATGTGTACAGCCCCCCTTTGAAGGACCCAAACCCCTGAGGCAAAAGAACAGGCAAAACATTTGCAGCAACTTCCCAGTATTTCACAAATTTGGGGGGAGGGAGATTCATTTTCTTACTCTGTTTTATTCTCTCGAGTACCTCTACACTCCTGGATTGGAGAACAAATCTCCAAATCTTTATTGTATAATGGGCAGGAAAGGGTTGGATATAAATGCAATAAGATAATTTAATAGAGACTAATCTTTGTGGATAATATTTTGTTATCATTCACCTGTGAAGAGGGTTTCAGTCTTTTAAATTGGTCCATTCATTGCAGCGATGCATCTAAGTTCTACTGGCACATCTTCTCCTTCCTGTTCACCATCCAGGAGATCAACCAGGATCTCAGGCTCTTACCCAACACCACCCTTGGCTACAACCTCTATGAGAACTATTTTGATGCCAGGATGACTTCAGATGCCATGCTAGAGCTGCTTGCAGGCAGCGGAAGAAACATTCCCAATTATCACTGCGGAGAAGAGAATCCCCTTCTGGCTGTTCTTGGAAGGAGTGATTCTGACATCTCAAAGGAGATCTCCACCATGTCAGGCATCTACAAAATCCCACATGTATGAATGGGACAGAGGGCATGGAGGGACAGAGTAGGAAACTCTACTTTCTCCTGGGGGGAGTTAAGGGGGGAAACCCTGAGCTATGTGCTGGCCATCAGGCCAAGGCTTCTCCCACCTGCCTTGCCCCACCTTCAAGCCCTGAGCTGCTGCCATGGACATGATCTGCATGTGCCTTTTAGTGAACTGAAACGAGAGAGAGATCATGAGTCATGCGGTGGGGAGACTGGGTGCATGAATTCAAGAGTGCTCAGTTCATTTCTGGTTGCTGGTTTGTTGAGAGTATTAATATTGTTCCATAGATTATACATACGGTACTATTTTGTTAACCATATAATGTTACTTTTGTTGAAATTGTACTGTTGTTTTGTTAAGAGTGTCTTATAGAATATAATTGTTTTACTGATGATTTGTAAATTATTTTATATTAATTATGTTGCATTTGTGATGTTCTATTACGTTTTTGCTGTTCATGAGCCGCTTTGTGATTTTGTAAATGAAAAGCAACACAGAAATATAATAAATGAAGTGAAATCCAACACTCTTTTTTGAATGTACTGAGCCTTTTCCTGCTTGGCCCCCACCTGACAGGGAGGGAGCTGACAGGCAAAGTACTGGCAAGGGGAACCAGGCAGGCAGGGAGCATCTTTATCCCTTCACTTCTTAATATCAAACGAAAGAGACAGAGAACCACAAAGTATGTTCCCTCCCGGCTGGAGCTGTTGCCCAGTGTGCCCCCTCCTCCTTGCCCCAGCTTGCATATCAGACCCCTCCTGCTGCCTACGGTGGCGGCCAAGGGACCCCTTCTGCCCCCTTCTGGGTCGTTTTCTGCTCTGTGATGTGGGTGAAACGCCTGGTTTTAGAGGAAGGAGGAAGATCTAGCAGGCTCCCAAGGGACCTAGTCTCAACTGGCTCTGATCTTGTCTCCATTGCATCTGACTCCTGTCTCTCTTCAGGGCTGGTGAATCTGCTACCTTGCCCTTCTTCCTCACCTCCCAACATTCCCCAGCTCTTTTCTTCTTCTGGGCTGTGTCCTTTTCCCACCACCACAAACCTGGCTCCATGCTGTCTTCCTCTGCCCCCTCCCTGGAAGACTCTTGAGGGTCTCCACCTCTTCTTCTCATCTGAACAGTTCCTGACACCACCAGCTGTTTCGGAATAAAATTCGCATTAGCCCCACCAGCACAACTGTGGTTAGATATTAATCATTTCAGATTACTAAATATCTACTCCCTTCCTGAAAGCAAAACAATTACTCTTTCCTTTCCTCACCAGCTCAGTTATGGCTTCAGAGCCCAGGTTCTTGAAGATAAAACACAGTTCCCTTTCCTCTACCAGATGCTCCCCAAAGAGGAAAGTCAGTACCAAGAAATAGTGGAGTTGCTCCTCCATTTCAGATGGACGTGGGTTGGCCTCTTGGCTCCAGAGAATGACAGTGGAGAAAGGTTTGTGAGCATTATGACACCTTTGATGATCAGAAGAGGCATCTGCATTGCCTTGTCAAAAATATTTGCAGAAGAGAATTTAATTCCACTGATGAACCCAAGTGAATCTTTTTCCAGATGGAGACAAGTTGGGGTATTTGTTTGCTATGTAACTTATACAGTGGAAATGTTATTAATAATAGAAGTATGTACGGATCATGAGGAGGAAATAGGGGGGAAAGTCTGGATCACAACAGCTTTCCTGGGCATCAGCACTGGCTTGACTTTCCCTCCTACACTCTTCCAGCACATTCATGGCTCTCTCTCTTTTGCAATTAAGACCAGAATAAGTAGCACCAAAAGTGGTTATGATGAATCCCTGTCCAGTCTTCTTATCCATTTTTTGGATGAAGCATTTAACTGTTCATATGCAAAGCATGTTTTATCCCTGAAAGGCCGGATAAGATGCAGAGAGATGGAGGAACGGGGGGCTTTGCCCCAAGGGGAGATTGAGAGAGTCCTGTCTGCCGACAGCTATGGCACTTACATCAATGTTCAAGCGGCAGCCCAGGCCTTAAATGCTGCGTTTTCATCTAGACCACGGCGGATGCTGATGGTGGGAAAAGGACCCAAATGGGAACAGGGAAGGCTTCAGCCATGGCAGGTATTTCCTTAGGCAATTTGTTTTTTAAAAGGAAAATTATTTTATTGTATTAATCTTATTTATTATTTGTATTAATTTTATTTTGAAGAGCCACTTGCTCCAAGTGAGGAACAATAAATTGCTTCTGTTTTCCCAGTCATTCCAGCTCCACCCTTTCTTAACAGAAATCCAGTGTTTGAATACCTCCAGGGGCACAATATGTTTGGATGAGAATTGGGAGCTGCCTCCTGACTTTGATATTCTGAATTGGGTGATGTTTCCCAATCAGTCTCGTGCTCTAGTGAAGATTGGCAGTATAAGGAGAGAGGCATCTACTGGCATCAAGTTCACCATCAACCCAGAAGCCATTGAGTGGCCTGAGAAGTTTCACAAGGTAGGGGATGTTACCGAGGAAGAAGGCTAGGAGATCCTGCTCATGCTCTTCCTGGAGCCTCTTTTGCCAAATGACCTTATAAGGGGGACCAATGGTGTCCTTTCCACCCAGTTTCAGCTGCCAGCGCTGCTCCTTCTTGCCACAGCAGCTGAGAGGGGAGAGGAATCTGGAGGCTCAAGAATGTGCTAGCGCCCAGGCATCCTGAGAAAAGGCAGACTATGTTTCCCAGCCAGGTCCCTCTCAGTCCACCTGGGGAGGAAAGAAAGCAGCACCCAGCTCTCTTCTCTTCTCCTCTTCTCCCTCCCCCCTCTCTCTTTCTCTCTCCTTCCCACACCTTCCACACACCCCAGCATCAAAGGAGGCAGGTTTTTTGTAACCCCCCAAGTCTTACATCCCGGCGTGTGCACCCTGTGGTTTGACATGTGGGAGAATCCTAAGTTTGGCAAAACCACATTAGAGATCTAAACAGCCAATAGGTACAATAAAACCTCAAATATTTAATACTTCTCTGTACCAGGCTGCCTTCTAAATGTCAGCTAGTTATTTATTTTCCTGACATCTTATGGGAGGTTGTTCCACAGGGAGGGCGCCACCACCGAGAAGGCCCTCTGCCTGGTTCCTTGTAACCTTGCTTCACAGGGAGTGAAGCGTCATAAGGCCCTCGGAGCTGGAACTCAGGGTCAGGGCTGGAGAATGGTGCTTCTATGCAGAAAGTGGATGAGGCCAGGGGGACAAGAGATCCTATTGGGTGATTACCAAACTATGTGGGTGAAATCCAGACACACAAATACCCCTAACACTTTCTCCGCAATGCATCTTCTCCCCCTTCCTTATAATTTTATTGATTTTCCATGCACCTTCTTATCTTCATGGTTAGGCCGTGCCTCGTTCCAGATGTAGCAAAATATGTCAACCTGGATTTGCAAAGGTGGTTCCAGAAGGAAAGCCTGTTTGCTGCTATGCTTGTGATCCTTGTGCGGAAGGAACCATGTCCAACCAAGAAGGTGGGTGAGAAGGATTACAAGAGAGGGACCATTTTGATCTCACTACCGGGAGCATTGCATGGAAGCAACAGAAAACTGTTTGCCTTAACAAGGTCAAGTTCAAGAGGTGTTTCTTCAGGATTATGCAGAAAACATAGAACGCAGTTGGTGTGGAGAAGTCTTTGCCTCTCAGTTGATCCTAGATGACCATTTGTCAGGGCCTGGGCAGAGGAGGAATGGTGGAGACTGCCTCCCCCTTCTGACCAGAGAAGATGAAGACAGTTCAGAAGGGACCTCAGAGGCAGATGAGGGGGAAAGCTGGGAAAGAAGGGGAGAGGAGGAGGAAGGGGAAGCACCAGGAGGGTGACGGCTGATGGACACAATGTTTTTAGAAAGCCTTCCTGAACCCCCCTCTACCAGAACCCAGCAAGCCTTGAAAGCCGGAGAGCAAAGAGCTCAAAGGCAGAGGGCAAATATCAGGACCTGTAGAGTGGAAGAGATGGGGGGGGTGGAGATTCACTTGGGATGATGCCTTTATCCAAGAGGCTGGGTTCTATAGCCTCTCTCTGTATATACTGAATAAAAAATGGGTGGTAGGAACATCCCTTGTCTTTGTATGTTCCTGAGCAGAAGGAGTTGCTGGCAGCCGCCTGACACAATGTTGCTGCAGTGAGCATAATGAGAAAACCTTTGTGCATCACCTCTGCCTCCTTTGAGGAAATGTAAGATGTAAGGGTGCCCTTTGCAAAAAGGGAACAAAGAATTTCTTGCCACTCTTTACCTCTGTACACATTCTTATTTCCAGAGCACAGGTGGTCATGGATGTAAGGGATGCTGAAGCCACTCTTTTCCTCTCCCTCAGATGCAGAACATTGCACCAAATGCCCAGAAGATCAGCATCCAAACAAGGACAGAGATCAATGTGTCCCCAAGATTGTGACCTTCCTGGCTTATGAAGAACATCTGGGGATCACCTTAGCTTCCATCATCCTCTTCTTATCTTCTACAGCAGGCATTGTGTTAGGAATCTTCATTAAATACAAAGAAACCCCAATAGTCAAAGCCAACAACCGGGACCTCTCCTACATCCTGCTTGCCTCCCTTCTGCTTTCCTGTTTGTCCTCCTTCCTCTTCATTGGGCAACCAAGAATAGCGACCTGCCTTCTCCGACAAACGGCCTTCAGCATCATCTTCTCCGTTGCTGTTTCTTCTCTCTTGGCCAAGACCATCACGGTGGTGCTGGCCTTCCTGGCCACAAGGCCAGGGAACAGGGTGAGGAGATGGCTAGGGAAGAGTCTGGCCAACTCCATTGTCATCTCCTGTTCTGGTGTGCAGGTTCTCATCTGCACCATCTGGCTGGGCTCTTCTCCCCCATTCCCAGAGCCCGACATGCACTCCCAGGTGGAAGAGATCATCTTGCAATGCAACGAAGGCTCTGTGGCCATGTTTTATGTTGCCCTCAGCTACCTGGGCTTCCTGGCTGCCATCTGCTTCACGGTGGCGTTCCTAGCCAGGAAGCTGCCTGGCTCCTTCAATGAAGCCAAGCTGATCACCTTCAGCATGCTGGTCTTCTGCAGTGTTTGGGTGTCTTTTGTGCCCACCTACCTGAGCACCAAGGGGAAGTACATGGTGGCCGTGCAGATCTTCTCTATGTTGGCCTCCAGTGCTGGGCTCCTGGGCTGCATCTTCCTCCCCAAGTGCTACGTTATTGTGCTGAGGCCTGATCTGAATACAAAGGAGCACCTGGGAACAAGGACTTAAGATGTCATCAGATTTGTATAGTATTCCATGATGATTCCATGAAAGGAAACACACATAGTTGTTTTTGGATTAACGTTCCATCGATATAAATCTCTTTTAATTTTGCATAAATCATGAATGATGAAAATGAACCTATAATAACTGCTATGGCTACAAGCTCCTTGGACTTAAATCAGGAAGGTGGGAAGAGTGAGGCCAATGTTGGAAAATTCTAGAAGAAACATGAAAACAGTCTTAAACAAGTTGCTAGGCAATGGAAAATTTCCCCAACAACTGTTGTCCTTATTAGGGCATGTGGGTCTGGGTCAGTGTAAATGAGCAAGTGAATAGGTCAGCATTCGGTCTCTAGCTGGATGGCTAAAAGAAGAAAAGATTATATTGCTTTATTTGTTTTTATTTATCAGTGACCAGTGTAAATAGAAAAGACTCTGAGAAACAGAACCAAATGGTGTCTATTCCTGTAATGAGAATTTCTCTAAAAGATAGCTGGAATGCTGCTGCTGCTGCTACTGTAAAGAAGTAAAAGATGCAGAAAAAAATTTCTGTAAAAGGAACTCTGCTGCAGAAATGAAAACCCAAGAGTAGATGCTCACGCACCAGCAAGGTTATGGGCCCAGTTCCGAATCTTCCAAATCCGAATGTCCCAGAACCAGATGTCTCAATACTGGATGTTCTAGAACTACATGTTCCAGAGAATCCAGAGTACAGAACTGTGTGAGCTCTACATGGGGTGAGCTTTGTGGTTACAGAAAGTCCTGCTTGCTTCAGTTCCAGCCTCTCAGGTTCTTTCTCCTGTCTCCTGGTCTGGAGCAGCTGAAAGAGTTGCAAAGACGGCTCAAGGTCCGCAAAACACTCAACTTTTTTTTAAGAGTGTGTCAGGGACTGGGCAGGGGCATGGAAGGGAGGGATGGTGGAGACCAACTCCTCAGGCTGAACCTTCCAGAGAAGAAGAAGACAGTTCAGGATTAACAGAGTTTGAGGGCGATCACAGCTCAGAGGCAGATGAGGCGGAAAGTTGGGAAATAATGGGAGAGGAGGAAGAAGAAGAGGGGGGCAGCTAACAGACACAGTGTCTTTAGAAAGCATTCCAGACCCCCCCTCCCAGAACCCGGCAGGCATTGAAACTAGGAGAGCAGAGAGCTCAGAGACAGAGGACACATCTCAGCAACCGTAGTGATGATGCACAGTGGGAGAATGGGGAGGGGGTGGAGACTCATTCGGAGCAACACCATTACTCCAAGCGGCTGCGTTTCTAAGCCTCTCTGTGTGAATTACTGAATAAAAGCATTGGAAAGAACTTTCACTCTCTCATTTGTTTCTGGCAACCTACCGTGGGGGATTGGAACCTCGGGTGCCTGACATTTCCTGCCCTTTAGCCGGTTTCTGGAGCACCTCCTCAGTTTCCTGTGCATCAATGCAGCTATTCTCCCCTGTGCCATGTGCTCTTCTGTCGTCCACAGTGTCTCTCTCCCCCTCAAGTTCTAGTTGGAACCTTTCCTGAACAGGTCCGCAAGACTCTTAGCAAACACATTCTTGCCTACTGCTTTGAAGCACAGCCTTGAGTCCTACCTCAAGGAAGTGGAGACCATGATCCTACCGGCCTAATTTATCTTAGGGCAATTCTATATTCTTATTCACATTTCTGTCTTCTAAAAGGCGTTCATGGTAGCAAAACACGGCACAATTCTGAAATCAAAACACAGTAACACTAAGAAGAGCCAGCTTGCTGGATTAGGCCAATGGCCCCTCATCATCCTGCACTCTGTGCTCACAGTGGCCAACTGATGCCTCAGCTGAGAGTCCTGGCTGGACCTGAGTGCAACGGACTTCTCCCTGGGGAGGCAGAGCACAGCCATCTTGGTTAGGAGCCTTTTAAAGCTTTAACAACCCCCCAGCCCCGTGAGAAATTGTGAGCAGCTCTGGGGAGGCTCCTGTCCTGCTTGTCACATTTGCAACTGTGAGATGCAGTGTTGTTCTAGTTCAGCCTTTCTCAACTTGTGGGTCCTCAAATGTTGTTGGACTATAACTCCCTTCACCCCTAGCTAGCAAGGCCAGAGCTCAGGGATGATGGGAGTTGTAGTCCAACCACATCTGGGGACCCACAAGTGGAGAACCTCCGATACAGCTGCAGGGCTCTCCTTAGGTCCTTGTGAGCAGTGTTCAAACTTCCCTCTCCCAAACACAAACATTGACCTATGCCAAACTTTGGAGAAACATATTGCAAACATGTTTTTCTCCAGCTCTGCACCTGCCGCTTGAGCCAGACAAGAGGCTAGAAAGTTATTGAGGTCTTGAACCGTCTTCCACTTATAATGATCATAATCATAGTGATTTCTTCTCCTCAAAGCTCAAGAGATATTGCTGGAGATTGCCTAAGCATCAGAATCCTGTATAGGGAATTTTTAAAATGTTTTATGCTGTATTGTTTTTATAGATGTTGGAAGCCACCCAGAGTGGCTGCAGCAACCCAGTAAAATAGGTGGGGTATAAACAGTAAAGGGGAAATGGGACATCCCTATTTTCATCAGAGAAATGTTGGAGGGTATGTAATCCCTCCAGGTCTCGGGGTGCCACTGCAGCCCAGTGGGGAGACTCTGGGGAACTGGCTGAACTGGGGTCCTTCCAGTCCAACCCAGACAAGATATAGAGGGAGCTCTTGGAATGAATGGAGTGAATGACAGTCTTTTCTTTCCTTTTTAGGCTTTCTGGGTGCTACAGTGGCCTGAGGAAGAGACAGCCCCCCCCATCTCCTGCAGGGCCCTTGAAAGAAAAACCATGTAAGCTCTTCCTGCCGCAATAGCTAAGCCTGCCTCGGTTTCCTTCCCCGAGGCCTTTGAGGAACCTGGGGATGCGGAATGGGGAACCCCAAATAGAGCTTAGGCTTCTGGCAGATGGGGAAAGAAGCATTACATGGTACCGTATTTTTCGCTCTTTAAGACACACTTTTTCCCTCCTAAAAAGTAAGGGGAAATGAGTCTTATGGAGTGAATGCAGGCTGCACGGCTATCCCAGAAGCCAGTATAGCAAGAGGGATTGCGAAAGCAGCGATCCCTCTTGCTGTTCTGACTTCTGGGATAGCCGCGTGAAGCCTCTTCAGGGCTCCCCCTGCCCTGAAGAGGCGTGGTGTTGCTTTTGCTGAAGCCAGAACAGCAAGACGGATCGCTGCACAGCGAAAGCAGCGCTCCCTCTCGTTGTTCTAGCTTCTGGCTTAGCCCCTCAGTCCCTTCCCCCACCTCCCAGAACAGCCCCCAAGAGCTATGTTCCCTTTAAAGAGTTGTGCGGAGTGTGTGTGCGGCTCTTGGGGGCTTTTCCCTTCTCCCTCAAGGGGAAAAGCCCCCAAGAGCCGCACATACGCTCCAGGTGGCTTGTGAAAGGGAGCGCTGAGCAGAGCCTGGGATGCATACAGGCTCTGCTCAGTGCTCCCTTTAAAGAATATTTTTTTTCTTGCATTCCCCCTCTAGGTGCATCTTATGGAGCGAAAAATACGGTATCTTTCCGGAGAAGTTTATGAATCGCCTTGAAGGTCCAGTGCTTGATCCACCATGGAACCAGGGGGCGGGGGCCTAAAAAAAGGAGTGGAGGGAAGCTGAGATTCTCTTGGTCCTCAGAGGACAAACATTGGTGTGTGCAGAGACGCCTTGAGAGGAGATGGCACCATGGAAACCCTACCGGCCTTGGGGGGGCCCTTGCAGCTGGACTGCATGGATCCAGACCCCTGCCAATGGGTCCCTGGAAAGGAGCTCTTTGTGTGGGTTGGGGTCTCTTTGCCCCCTTCTTCCCCCTTGCCCTTCTCATCACCACACGGCATCTAGACCTCATGAGCCTCTCCCCTTGATCGCTATTCCCGTTCCTTTTCTAAAACCTCCCATTTCTTGAGATGCTGATTTAGCCTGATTGGAAATTTCCAACCCATAGAGCTACGGTGCCTTTGTTGGGGTGGGAAGAGGACAGGACGACTCTGGTTTGGCTTCCTGCGCTTTGGGCTCCGCTGGGAAACTGCCCTCTGAGGAGGACAAATCCTGGGGTCTGCTACTTAAAGCATTTCCCAACTTTGCCAGAGTCTAGCCCTGCAGATCCCTGGATCAGTCAGAAAACAAGAGATTTCAACCAAGCCAACCAAGCAGATCTGCAGCCAGAGGCCTAAACCTTTATTTGTTGCAACAAAGGTCTCAAACTCGAAGGCGAGCAAAGCCCAAAACAAAGATTACATGAGATTTTTTAAGTTCCCCCAATTTCCCATAATACATTTCACACAGTGTCATCAAAACATCATGGATATGTCACAGAAGAGGAGTGATGTCAGGCAGAAATCTGAGGTCCAGACATGCCCTTCTCAATCACACGTTGTTACAACACGTATCTCACAAAGACAAAGTATTTACATCAGGATTGCCATATCTCAAAGAGTAAAAATCCAGACACAAAAGCTATTGAGTTTGTTTTGCAAAATCTCAAAAAAATGGAAGTTGGAAGCTATTTTTAAGGAAATTTGCCAAAATCTACACTACTGACACGGGTTCCCATATGTCCAAATTTTCCTGGACATTTTAGCAATTTCTGCCCGGACGCTGTTACCGAATGCCAATTCTGGCTATCTCCAAGAAATTTTGGACATATGGCAGCTCTAATTTACATGTCCCTTTGACCTTCAAACTTGGTTGGCAGTTTATTTGTTCAGCCTGGGTCACATTCCACTAAAGAGTTGGGTTTCCCATCTGGCTATGGTGAGTCTGATCTTTCTTCCTCTCTGGCGATCCCTCATAGACGAGTAACATTGTCTTCCATGAACATGGTTTTAACAATGAGTCCATAAGTGACTGTGGAGGCCAATTCTGGATCCACACGTCCTTCCACAGTGGGGACATTGGTTCTCGGGCAGGAGTTGATCCCGGTGAGGATTTGCCAAGCGTGCCTTCCTCTTAGCACGTTTCTCCCTTGTGTCCTGAGTTCGAGTGTCCTTAAAGCCTATGACAGCTTTGGTAAAGGCTGTTCTCCAACTGGAGCCCTCGCAGCCCAGTGTTTCCCAGTTGTTGGTGTTTATACTACATTTTTAAAGATTTGTCTTGAGAAAAAATAAAAAAATTCCTTCCAGTAGCACCTTAGAGACCAACTAAGTTTGTTATTGGTATGAGCTTTTGTGTGCATGAACACTTCTTCAGATGCATGCACATGAAAGCTCATACCAATAACAAACTTAGTTGGTCTCTAAGGTGCTACTGGAAGGAATTTTTTTATTTTGTTTTGACTATGGCAGACCAACACGGCTACCTACCTGCCTTGAGAGAGTCTTTAAACCTCTTTTGTTAACCACCAGCATTACAATTTCCATTTTTAAGTTCGGAATAGAGGAGTTGCTTTGGAAGACGATAACCAGGCATCTGATCAACATGACCAGTCCAACAAAGTTGATGTTGAAGAATCATTGCTTTGACACTGGTGATCTTTGCTTCTTCCAGTACACTGGCATTAATTCGCCTGTCTTACCAAGTGATGTGTAACATTTTCAAAGACACCGTTGATGGAATCTTTCAAGGAGTTGGAGATGGCGTTTATAAGCGGTCCACATTTCACAAGCATCCAGTAAGGTTGATAGTACAATAGCTTTGTAAACAAGCGTTTTGGTTTCTGTGCAAATGTCCTAGACCTCAAACACTCTGCACATCAATCAGGAGAAAGCCGCACTTGCAGAGCTCAGGCTATGCTGGATTTTGGCATCAATGTTGGCTCTTGTGGAAAGACAACTGCCCAGGTAGGAGAAGTGATGGACATTTCCCAGCGTTACACCATTGAGTTGCATTTGTGGTGCTGCAGAGGGGATATTTTGTGCTTTTTGGTGCAGCACTTTGGTTTTTTGGATGTTGAGTGATAGGCCAAGCTTTTTGTAAGCTTCTGCGAAAATATTTAGGATGGTTTGGAGGTCATCCTCCGAGTGTGCGCACACTATGTTGTCCTCAGCATACTGAAACTCCATGATGGAAGTTAATAATAATGATAATGATAATAATTATAATTATACCCCACCCATCTGGCTGGGTTTCCCAAGCCACTCTGGGTGGCTCCCAACAGAATAATAATAATAATAATAATAATAATAATAATAATAATAATAGCAATAAGAGATCAGACATTAAAAACTTCCCTAAACAGGGCTGCCTTGAAAAAATCAGGTAAATTTATTTCTTTGACACCTGATGGGAGGGCGTTCAGCCTGCTCAGATTAAAGAGCTTTCCATCTGTTCGATATATGATTTCTACTCAAGTGGGAAGTATCCCTTCAACAAAGTGTAATCTGGTCCCTCTGTTGGGACCAGGACACCTGGTTTGGTAACTGGGAGGGGTATCCTGAGTACGCGGTGGTCCATCTCAGAGATTATGGCAAACTGTAAGCTGCCCATGTCATGGTTCTTGTCTCCTCCACCACTGGAATGAGGTGAATCGGTCTAATGGGTTTTTGTGTTAATTTATTCAGTTTCCCTGTAGACTAATCTTGTACAATATTGGGTGATATTGTGAACTGCTATTTTCCTTTAGTTCGCTTTAGGCCATGGCGGCAATTATCACCTCACTGGGGAGCCACTTGCCTGGGATTTGCAAGGTCTGGGCTCAGGTTTTGCAGATGCAACGGTTGCAGAGCCTGCTAGAATTAATCTTCTCCAGTCGTGGCCACTCTTCTGTAGGCAGATCTCATATGTGATTGGCCAGCTGTCCATTAAATTTTGTTTTATTTAGTTTTCAAAAGGTTACATACTTTACCATCAAGAATATTTTTAATTTATCCATTGACCTGCTCTCCCTTCCTCCATGAAGTTCCACGTTTATCCTTTAATGCTGCATATTTTAACTTCTAACACTCCACATGTACAACCTGAGTTATTAGCCTTAATGTCTTTCTACTGTTGCTTATATTTCAAATCCTACTCACGTTTTCATGCAATTATAATGGTTCTTTCGCTATTCTATGAAAGATTTCCCATCCTCAAAGAATGTTTCATCTTTTAAGTTTTGCTGTTGGCTTTGCCAGTTCTGCACACTCCCATCATTCTAATAAGCCATTCTTCCTTTGTTGGAACAACTTTCTCTTTCCATTTTTGAGCATAAGAATGTATGTCATTGCATACATAAACAAATTAACCAACTGTTTTGGTATATCCTAACAGTTTCTATAATCCCTAAAAGAAAAGCTTTTTTGCAAGTCCACCACATTTGGAATGTTCTTTCTGTTGTTTTACATTTCCAACACACACTCAACTTTGTTTTATACATTTTGGCTAATTTATTTGCTGTCGTATACCATCTATAAATCTTCATATAATTTTCTCTTAGAAGTATAGCAAGCTGTGAATTTCCCACAAAGCCAGTTCTAAATTACGTCTTAAGTCTCTTGCCCAATGTATCATTACTGCTTTAACCAAGTCATCCTTGGATTCCCATTCCAAAATTATACATTTTTGAAATTAACTTCTCATTATCTTCCAATGGACTCCTTTCAAGCCATTCACGATACCTTTCTTAAATATTTTGTTAGCTTGATAATATTGGAAGCAGTCTTGTACTCAGTCCTTGATATCTTCTAGTTTAAAACCAGCATCAGCAAAAGTCAATATATCTCTAAAAGTACCCCGTTTCCTTTCCATATGAGTTTCCTTTTGGGTACTTGCTTTGATGGGGGAGAGCCATGACAGTGTTTTTCTTCCCAACAAATTCTCACCCAAACACCATAGAGACCATGGGTAGGCAAACTAAGGCCCGGGGGCCGGATCCAGCCCAATCTCCTTGTAAATCCAGCCTGCAGACGATCTGGGAATCAGTGTGTTTTTACATGAGTAGAATGTGTCCTTTTATTGAAAATGCATCTCTGGGTTATTTGTGGGGCGTGCCTGGTGTTTTTACATGAGTAGAATGTGTGCTTTTATTTAAAACACATCTCTTGAGTTATTTGTGGGGCATAGGAATTAGTTCTTTTTTTCCTTCAAAATATAGTCTGGCCCCGCACAAGGTCTGAGGGACAGTGGACCGGCCCCCTGCTGAAAAAGTTTGCTGACCCCGATATAGACTCTTTCTTATACTATGATTCAAAAAGTCTTTATGAACCTTTATTTCAGCATGCCAGTTATGCATGTCATCCAAATTGCCTACTGTATCCTTCCAAATCTAACAGCCTGACATTTTTAGATGTTACCCATTCTGTTAGCCAACACAAACAGGAGGCTTCATAATATAATCTAAGGTCTGGCAGTCTTTGAACACTTAGAAAAGCATGGCTTTCTCAAAAAATAAGTCATGCCAGATGAATCTCTTTTCTTTCTTTTTAATAAAGAGTTACAAACTTGGCGGATCAGGGGAATGCTGTAGACATAGTGTATCTTGATTTCAGTAAGGTTTTTGACCAAGTCCCCCATGATATTCTTGCGAGGGAACTGTTAAAATGTGGGTTGAACGAGGTAACTGTTAGGTGGATTTGTAGTTGGTTGACTGACCAAACCCACAGAGTTCTTGCTAATGGTTCCTCATCATCCTGGAAAAGAGCGACTGGTGGGGTAACACAGGCTTCTGTCCTGGGCCTGTTGTTGTTCAAAGTCTTTTTAAATAACTTGGATGAAGAAATTGAGCAGATGCTTATGAAATTTGCTGATGACAAATCTGCCTTAGTCAGACCACACCTGGAATATTGTGTTCAATTCTGGGCACCATGATTTAAGAAGGATGTTGACAATCTGGAAGGTGGGCAGAAGAGGGCAGCCAAGATGATGGAGGGTTTCGAACTAAGCCTTACGAGGAATGGTTGAAGAAACTGGGTATGTTTAGCCTGGCAAAGAGGAGAATGAGAGTAGATATGATAGCCATCTTCCAATATCTACAGGGCTATCTCGTGGAAAAGGGAACAAGCTTGTTTTCTCCTGCTCTGGAGGGTGGGACTCAAACCAATGGCTTCAAGTTACAAGAAAGTTCTTCCTGGTGTTAAAATCTCCTTTCTTATATTTTTGGGTCCAACCCTGTGGAGCAAGAGAAAACAAGGAGAACGAACCACCAATTTGCAACTTGGAGGCTTTTGAAGTGGAAGTATATGAATTGCTTGCCAACGTCTTCCAAGCATCAATAGCAACCTCATCATTGTTTCCAAATTGCTATTGACCCTCCTCCCAGACGTGTCAGGGGAAAGCTATTCAACATCTATGCCAATGACTTGTACCTTGCGTATATAGTATGAAGAAATATTGGCCCTGAGGGTGGGCTCCATGGTATTGAGCAAAGGTTGACTTATTTGCTGGGATGCCGAAGGACAAGAACACTGCTGCAATCCTCAACTGCATACTAATTAAAGTTTCTTAGAATTAATTTCATACACAGCCATCGTTGGTTTTCTCCCTGCTGTGAGTTATCTGGTGAGCAGTGAGATGCGACTTCCGACGGAAGCTCTTTCCACATTCCAAGCACTGGTACGGTTTCTCCCCTGTATGAATTTTTTGATGGGCCATGAGACTTTGCTTCCAGGTGAATCTCTTTCCGCACTCTTGGCACTGAAATGGTTTCTCCCCGCCATGAATACGTTGATGACTATTGAATCCTGTGCTTGTATTAAAACTCTTTCCACATTCGAGGCATTGATATGGTTTCTCTCCGGTATGAATGGTTTGATGGCAAGCAAGATGGTGACTGCGATTGAAGCTCTTTCCACATTCCGAGCACTGATAGGGCTTCTCCCCTGTATGAATTCTTTGATGGGAAGTGAGTTGGCTGCTCTGACTGAAGCTTTTTTCACAAAATGAGCACTGGTAGGGTCTCCCCCCTGTATGAATTCTTTGATGGGAAGTGAGATGGCTGCTCTGACTGAAGCTCTTTTCGCAAACTGAGCACTGATAGGGTTTCTCCCCTGTATGAATTCTTTGGTGGAAAGAGAGACCGGTGCTGTGACTGAAGCTCTTTCCACATTCCAGGCACTGATACGGTTTCTCTCCTGTATGAATTCTTTGATGGGTAATGAGACTTTGCTTCCAGGTGAAGGTCCTTCCACATTCCAAGCATTTATACAAGTCTTCCCTGCTGTGAGTTCTTTGATGGTCAGAGAGAGTGGCGCTCCGATTGAAGCTCTTTCCACATTCCAAGCACTTGTAGGGTTTCTCCCCTGTATGGATTATCTGATGGGCAGCGAGATTGGACCTCTGACCGAAGCTCTTTCCACATTCCACACACTGATATGGTTTCCCCCCTGTATGAATTCTTTGGTGGGAAAGAAGATGGGCTTTCTGACCAAAGTTCTTTCCACATTCCAAACACTGATATGGTTTCTCCCCAGTATGAATTCTTTGATGGGCAGTGAGATGGCCACTTTGACTGAAGCTCTTTCCACATACCAAGCACTGATAAGGTTTCTCCCCTGTATGAATTATTTGATGGGCAGTGAGATGGGTGCTGTGACTGAAGCTCTTTCCACATTCCAGGCACTGATAGGGTTTCTCCCCAGTATGAATTCTTTGATGGGCAGTGAGATGGGAACTCTGACTGAAGTTCTTTCCACATACCAAGCACTGATACGATTTCTCCCCTGTATGAATTCTCTGATGGGCAGCGAGGTGGGCACACTGGCCGAAGCTCTTTCCACATTCCAAGCACTGATAGGGTTTCTCCCCTGTATGAATTCTTTGATGGGAAGTGAGATGGTGGCTGTGACTGAAGCTCTTTCCACATTCAAAGCACTGGTAGGGTTTATTCTCAATGAGATTTTGATGGGAAGTGGAATTGGAGCTCTGACTGAAGCTGACTTCACACTCTGAATATTGATATGTCTCCTCCACTGTGTGGACTTTGTCATCGTCTTCCTTGTTCTTAATTTCTAATTCATCACCACCTGCAACGAAGAGAGAAATGGATTAGAACCTCAGGAAGACAAGGAGCCCTGAACTTCCGGTTTACCGCGTAATGGTGATGGATGGCGATTTCGCTTTCTCCTAAGCAGCTCACTCGTCACGAGAGTGTTGGGAAACGCACTGGGGCACTGTGCATCCCATAAACACCCAAAGGATTTATTTAGGTTCCGAAGGGTCCAGCATTGGATGCGAGCTCTCTCTCCTGTTTCTCAGCTCCGAAAGAAGTCGGGGGTGGGCTGAGATCGAGGCGCAAACACAAGGCAGGTGAGAAGCCTTGAGCTCCATCCAGCAGCGGTAAATCTTCCATTTAACTCCTAGCAGATTGGCAAAAATGTATAAATAAAAAAACTCATGCTGGAAAAGTAAAGAAAAAGAAGGTACTTTTACCATATGTGGGGGTCTTGTAAGAGAGTAAAAGCTTACATTGAAAAAAATGTTTACGATAACTTTTAATAAAAACCCAGCTGCTTTTCTTCTAGGGGTAGTAGGCACTGAGGTTCCAAAAGACCAAAAAAATTGCTTATGTATGTCACAACTGCAGCTAGAATTGTTTTTGCCCAGAGATGGAAAGGAGATGAAGTGTCAGCCAAGAAAGATGGCTGAATTAATGGACTATGCCAAAATGGCAAGGTTTTTATTAAAGATTGGGGGAAATTTGTGGAATATCTGGAAATAATAAGCTCACTAGCAGGGTTATCGCAATACAAGCAGTTAAACATATTAAGAGAAAATAAAGAATAACTAAAAAATGGAATAATGTAGAAAATGCAACATGAAAATTAAAATTAAAAAGGAACCACAAAAGGGGAGGAGGGAAGTCAAATATATGCATATTGGAAATGTATGTGATTTGTGTTTTGTCCGCATAGTTAAAGCTATGGTTTTCCCAGTAGTGATGTATGGAAGTGAGAGCTGGACCATAAAGAAGGCTGATCGCCGAATAATTTATGCTTCTGAATTATGGTGCTGGAGGAGACTCTTGAGAGTCCCATGGACTGCAAGAAGATCAAACGCATCCATTCTTAAGGAAATCAGCCCTGAGTGCTCACTGGAAGGACAGATCGTGAAGCTGAGGCTCCAGTACTTTGGCCACCTCATGAGAAGAGAAGACTCCCTGGAAAAGACCTTGGTGTTGGGAAAGATGGAGGGCACAAGGAGAAGGGGACGACAGAGGACGAGATGGTTGGACAGTGTTCTCAAAGCTACCAGCACGAGTTTGACCAAACTGCGGGAGGCAGTGGAAGACAGGAGTGCCTGGCGTGCTCTGGTCCAGGGGGTCACAAAGAGGCGGACACGACTAAACAACTAAACAATAAACAATCTGTATGTCTGTGAATTTTTGAAAAACCGAAAAATGAAAATTATAAAAAATACAATTTAAAAAGAGGAAAACATGGAGCCCCATATCAATGAACGATGCTTATTAACATGAATTGTGATAGAGGAAGAACAAAGGAGTTAGATGCAGAGTCTTTCTACAGGGTTGACGGCCTTTGCTGACTGGCATTAATAGGCAAATCTATGGGAAACTGAGATTTGAAAAGCCAGGCTCTTATCTGGGATGGATTTTGTTTGGCCCAGTCATGGAATTCAAGCCATCTCCAATATCAATCATGTCTTTGGCCAACCAAAAAACTGGCAAGAAGAAGCAGCAAACCCAGGAAACCAGACAGAAGCTGCTTCAAGTTCCCTCACCGCCCTGAGGCCTATCTTTAAAAAGGCCTGGGCAGTACAGACCAGCCTGATCATGGTTTAAAAAGGCAAAACTGGAGGAAGAAGATGACCAAAGAGTGGATACCCCTCCATTCAAGGTTTGATGTGGGGGTGTCAGCATCCCAGATTTTCACAGGGGGAACTGTGGAGCTCCAGCAAAATCTGGGGAGTTCATCACCTAGAGATATGTATGGAATTTCAAAGCGGGTATTGTGATCCATCAGGGGGCCTTACCCAGAGAGTCCAGGATCCCATGATGTTCCTCCATGACTTCCTCATGCAGAGCTCTCTGGTCAGGATCCAGCAACGCCCATTCCTCCTCTGTGAAATGAACAGCTACGTCTTCAAAGCACACCAGACCCTTTGAGGAAAAGGAAAAGGATCTTCCTCTTAGACAGCACACTGATTATCGACTACATATGGCTGTTTTCTGCCTGATCATTGCTTTGTTGTTTTCATGGAATTGCTTCACATTTCAATTATGCTTAATGTCTTAGAACAGGGGTGGGCGAGGTTTACCGGCCAGGGGCCGGATCACTCCCACGGAGACTGTCTGTGGGCTGGACTGGTGCATCACGACGCCGGAAATCGCGTCTGCACATGCCCAGACGCCGAAAATCGTGCCTGCGCAGAAGCAATTTTCAGCGTCTGGACATACGCAGACGTGATTTCCAGTACCTGCGTGTGCGCAGACGCAATTTCTGGTGTGCTTGGCGAGTCCCCGCACTGCGCTGGTTTAGCGCAGCGTGCGGTGCACTCGCTAAGCAGGCAGCTCCGTTCAGGGGCGGCTTGTGGGCCAGTAAAATGGTCTTTGTGGGCTGCATCCGTCCCATGGGCCACACGTTGCCAACCTCTATCTTAGAATCATAAAATCATAGAGTTGGAAGCGACCCCCAAGGGTCCTCTGGTCCACCCCCTGCAATGCAGGAATCTCAGCTAAAGCATCACTGGCAGATGGCCACCCAACCTCTGCTGAAAAACCTCCCAAGGGAGACCAGTCCACTGTCCAACAGCTCTTGCTGTCTTAATGGAATTCATTTATTGTGTGTTTTAATGATGGGTATTAACCTTTGTGGGACGCGGGTGGCGCTGTGGGTTAAACCACAGAGCCTAGGGCTTGCCAATCAGAAGGTCGGCTGTTCGAATCCCCGCGACGGGGTGAGCTCCCGTTGCTCGGTCCCTGCTCCTGCCAACCTAGCAGTTCAAAAGCACGTCAAAGTGCAAGTAGATAAATAGGTACCACTCCAGTGGGAAGGTAAACGGCATTTCCATGCGCTGCTCTGGTCCGCCAGAAGCGGCTTAGTCCTACTGGCCACATGACCCGGAAGCTCTCCGCCAGCTCCCTCGGCCAGTTTGAGCGAGATGAGCGTCGCAACCCCAGAGTTAGTCACAACTGGACCTAATGGTCAGGGGTCCCTTTACCTTTACTAACCTTTGTGTAAATGGGTGCAACTCCACATTGCCTTCTTCAAATCATTCTGCCTGCGGAAGCATTGCTAGGCGGAAAGATCCCCCCTGTTTTTGGAAGGGAGGGACCCTTCCAAGGAATCGGGGGACACAGGCAGAGGGCGGAGAGCAGGGGGAGCCCCGTGAGGGGAATCTGGAATCCCAATTCTCTTCCTTATTCTCAGCACAGAAACCTTTTCAAATGGTGTTTTCATCCTTCGTTGAGGGCAGTTTTGACAGAAGCCAAGAGGAGGAGAGAGATTCGTTCCCCTGGCAGCCCCCCCCCCCCGGCCTCTTTCCCTGCAAGGCTCCTTCCTCTACCTGATCTGTTTCCACAGCCGCTGCCTCCTCTCTGCTGCCAGGAGAAGATGGACTTGGCGGTCTTGCTGGCATCCTTCTGTCACCTGCGAGAGAGCAAGGTAAGTGGAGAGCCCTGAATCTGTCTCTCTCTCTCACTTCAGACGGGCCTTAGAAAAAGAAGTCTCCCCTGCTGACTGCATTTTGACGTTTGCACCCACTTCATATTTTAGTTGGGCAAAACTAGCTCTCGCCTCCTTTGGGCTCTTGGTCCCAAGCGTCTTCCACAAAAAGATTAAAAGAACCCACAGATTAGTTTCAAAAGCCACAGAATGTGACCAAACAGGGGGACAGGAGACCCTGATTTCTCCTTACCCAATGGCCTCTCTCTGTTGTCAGATGGAGTCCTCTCTGCCTCAGATGAGTCTTTTCCCTGAAAGAGCAGGAAGGGTTCAAAACAGAGAATGGGGAGAAGGATTAGAAAAGGAACAGCAGAAGCAAACAATTTAGGGGTATCAGATATCATTCCTTGAACGCTTTCCAAAAAAAGGATGGGCCATTAGGAGAGAATTTGGGTATACTCTCCCTCCTGTTCAGAGCCCCTTGGGAGTATCCAGAGGAAAGTCTCTCTCACCTGCTTCCTCTCCTCTGCCTGACTCAGGAGGAAACCTTCAGCCAGGGCCACCGCCTGGGAACTGGTCTCTGCTCCACATTCCCTCACCCAGCTCTCCATCTCCGCTGGAAGGACAGCCAGGAACTGCTCCAAGATGACCAGGTCCAGCATCTCAGCTTTGGTGTGCCTTTCTGGCTTCAGCCACTGATGGTAAAGGCGGTAGAGTCTTTTGCAAACTTCTTGGGGTCCTTCAGTCTCCTGGTAGCAGAACTGCCTGAACTGCTGGCTCTGGAAATCTGAGCTGTGGGGGTTCTCCTCATCCAGTATCTTCTGCACTGAGGTTTTCCACAACCCCCCATTTTGGATGGCCTGGCCTCTTCCTGCTTCTGGGCCAGTTGACTCTTGCTCATCCAAGAAGTCTCCAAGAGATCGGAAAGAATCCCTTTCGTCTTCTGCTAAGTTCCACCTGTCCAAAGGAGATGTGCTACCAAATCCTACAAAGCAAATACATTGTTCTGTTCTAAAACCGGTACATGGTCAGGAGAAGAAAAGTGTTCTCTCAAGAAGCATTGATGAGTCTTGAGGAACCAGGGCTGGACTGCACCACAGCCAAGAAGAAGAAGAGGAGGAGGAGGAGGAGGAAACGTAGAAGGGAATTTATAATGCAAAACGCAGAGGCAACTGAAGGGATTTCTGTGAGGTGACACAGCCTAGTTGCTCCTGCCTTTCAGTGTTTTCAGTCAGTGAATGAAGTCAGAACAGTGACTGACGAGTTAGTCATTTGCACCGATTGTGCTTCATTTCCTAGCACCTGGAATCCCCAACATTCTCAATATACACTACCGGGGTGAGGTCCCTTTTTCTTTATTCTGAGGGCTATATATTTAATTTCTTAAGGGCCATGTGGGCGGGGCCAAAGCAAGTACAGTAGGAGTCGCCCTTCTTTATGGGCAACCAAATTGGCTTTAGCATAATAACCCAATTTTTATGCTTATCAAGTGATCTACAAATGACATGAGAAGACTCGGTCTATTTATTTGTATGCTTTATTCGTCTTACGACCCTTGTTTATAAAACCCAATAAAAAGTGTGGTTGTTTTTTTTCTGAAAAGAAAAGAAAAGGACAAGACAGACACCCCCAGGCCGCACCTGCACTGCATCTGCAAAGCAAGATCCACTCGCTTTAAAGAGCCATGGAATTCCTCCAAAGAATCAAGGAATTGTAGCTTGTTAAGGATGCAAACAAGGGACACGGGTGCCGCTGTGGTCTAAACCACAGAGCTCAGGGCTTGCCGATCAGAAGGTCGGCAGTTCGAATCCCCGCGATGGGGTGAGCTCCCGTTGCTCGGTCCCTGCTCCTGCCAACCTAGCAGTTCGAAAGTACGTCAAAGTGCAAGTAGATAAATAGGTACCACTCTGGCGGGAAGGTAAACGGCGTTTCCGTGCGCTGCTCTGGTTTGCCAGAAGCGGCTTAGTCCTGCTGGCCACATGACCCAGAAGCTGTACGCCGGCTCCCTCGGCCAATAAAGCGAGATGAGCACCGCAACCCCAGTCGTTCGTGACTGGACTTAACTGTCAGGGGTCCCCCCCCCCCGAGTGGGTGAGCAATCCGTCCTCCTTCTCAGGGAACTCTGGGCAGAGGGGGCTTGTGGGAGAGGGTCTCCCTGTAACTTAGCACTGGGCAGGGGCTGCCTCTCCCCCCCCCACAGTACAGCTTTGCTTCCTTCCCCCCTTGGGTGGCGAGGCCTCCAAAGGTTCTCAGCAGGGCTTCCTGCTCACTTTCAGAAGATCCTCTGGACACCTGTGAGGCTGCATGTCTGAACGGGAGCAGATGCACCAGCCAACCACATTTTAGTTGTGCAAAATTACATCTCGCGGGATTCCTCTGAGCTCTTGGCCCCAAGGGTCTTCCCACCAAAGAGTAATCCAGGGATTAGTTTCCAGAATGTGACCAAACTGAGAGAAAAAACCTCATCCTCCTTACCCAGCGGCCTCTCTCTGGCGTCCAACGGAGTCTTCTCTGCCTCAGAGGAATCCAGGCTCCTTTCTGCAAACAGATCCTTTCCCTGAAAGAGCAACAAGGATTCAAAACAGAGAACAGGGAGAAAGATTAGAAAAGGAATGGTAGAGGCAAGCACTTTAGAGTTAACAGACATCATTCCTTGGATGCTTTCCAAAAAATCAGTAGAGGATTTTGGGATATTTGCCCTCCTGTTCAGACCCCCTTGGGAATATCCAGAGGACAGTCTCTCTCACCTGCTGCTCTGCCTGCTTCCTCTCCTCTGCCTGACTCAGGAGGAATCCTTCGGCCAGGGCCACCGCCTGGGAACTGGTCTCCGCTCCACATTCCCTCACCCAGTTCTCCATCTCCGGTGGAAGGACAGCCAGGAACTGCTCCAAGATGACCAGGTCCAGCATCTGATCTTTTGTATACCTTTCTGGCTTCAGCCATTGACAGTCAAGGCAGTGGAGGCGGCTGCAAACCTCACGGGGTCCTTTGGCCTCCTGGTAGCAGAACTGCCTGAACTTTTGTCTCTGCACATCTGAGCGGAGGGTGTCCTCCTCACCCAGGATCTTCTGCACAGAGTTTTCCCACAATCCTTCACTGCTCCCAGTGTTGATGGCATGGCCTCTTCCTGCTTCTGGGCCAGCTGAGTCTTGCTCATCCATCCTGGCTCTCAGGAAGTCTCCAAGATATCAGAAGGAAGCCCTTGTTCTTCTGTCCAGTTCTATCTGCAAATCCTACAAAGCAAATACACGTGAAATTGAAACACGGTCAGGAGACGAAAGAGGTCCTTTGAGCAAGCGTGGATGAGTCTTGCTAGGAACCAGGGCTGGGCTGCAACACAACCCAGACTCTGAACTTTCTTTTACAAAAAGGGAAAAGGAGAAGCCAGCATCTAGCTCTCTTAGAAGTAAAGTTACTATGCAAAATGTGCAGCAAACATAGGGAATTTCTGTCAGATGAATCCGCCTGGTTACTCCTGCCTTTCGGTGTTTTCTCCACCGTCTCCACCCCCATCATTCTGCCCGGACGCTGAGGTCCAGCGCCGAGGGCCTTCTGGCGGTTCCCTCATTGCGAGAAGCAAAGCTACAGGGAACCAGGCAGAGGGCCTTCTCGGTAGTGGCGCCCGCCCTGTGGAACGCCCTTCCAGCAGATGTCAAAGCGATAAACAACTACCTGACATTCAGAAGACATCTTAAGGCAGCCCTGTTCAGGGAAGTTTTTAACGTGTGATATTTTACTGTATTTTTGGTTTTTATGGAAGCCGCCCAGAGTGGCTGGGGAGGCCCAGCCAGATGGGCGGGGTATAAATAATAAATTATTATTATTATTATTATTATTATTATTATTATTATTATTATTATTATTATTATTATTTTCTGTCAATGAAAGAGGTCAGAACTGTGATTGACAAGCGAGTCATTTGTACAGGATGTGCAGGACACTGGGCACTAGGCTAGAGGGGGGGTCCTAACCCTGGAGTCCTTTAGGGCTGCTCTCCCTCCCACCCCCTCCCGGAGGCTCATTTCTTTTCTTTTCTTTTTTGTTTTAAAATAGATGCATTTATGCCAGGAAAGCAAACAAACCAACAATCAAACATACAATCAAATAAACAAACTATAAATTGACAGACAGTAGCAATATATGAAACAACACAATTCTTATAACTAACATCCTTTGTACTCCCAATTATGTGAACGATTGTAAAACTTGTAAAACAAGAAATTGCAAATTACTTCCAATTAGTCTCGCTGTACTTTATCTGTATACTGCACAGTTATATATTTCTTATATAGTTTCTGTTAACTTCCCTACAAACTTATATTTATACAATGCAAGGTTCAGTCTAATTCTGCCAAGAAGTTTCCTTTTATACCGTAATTTTTAAAGTATTCTTTAAAAATTCTCCAATCCTTATAGGCTATTTGTTTTGTTTGGCCTCTTATCCTTCTTGTTGTCTTTGCTAGCTGCAGGTATTCTCCCATTAGGATTTGCGTCCGCCGTGTTAGGTATTGCTCTATTTTCCCAATTTCTTGCTACTAAGATTCTGGCCACTGTTATCCCATACATGAACAAAGTTCTTTTCGATTTCCCTTTTTCTTTTGGCATTATACTTAATAGAAATATTTCTGGCATTTTTTAAATGTAAATTTGAATAATTTTTAAAGTTCTTGATATACCGTATTTTTTGCTCTATAAGACTCACTTTTTCCCTCCTAAAAAGTAAGGGGAAATGTGTGTGCGTCTTATGGAGCGAATGCAGGCTGTGCAGCTATCCCAGAAGCCAGAACAGCAAGAGGGATTGCTGCTTTCGCTGCGCAGCAATCCCTCTTGTTTTCCTCCTCCAAAAACTAGGTGCGTCTTGTGGTCTGGTGCATCTTATGGAGCGAAAAATACGGTATGTTATTCCAAAATACGAAGATGTCTGTACACTTCCACCACATATGCAAGTAAGACCCAATTTCTCTATTACATCTCCAACGTATAGGTGATCTATTCTTGTACATTTTAGCAAGTTTTTCTGGAGTTTGGTGCCATCTGTACATCATCTTCATTATATTCTCCCTGAGGCCGTAAATTTTATATCTCCCCCCCCATAATTTCCCCATTGTTCCGTGTAAATATTATAACCCAGGTCTTGTGCCTATTTCAGCATTACTGCTTTCACTTGCTTGTCCTTTACCTCCCATTCTAATAGTAGATCATATATCCTTGAGATGTATTTTCCTTTACTTGGTATCAATTCTTTTTCAAATTTTGATGTTTCTTTTGTAAGACCTGTTTATTTATCCATGATTAATCTCTGGTGTATTTGAAAATACTGCAGCCAATCCGTCAAATACCCTTTAATTTCTTCATATTTTCTCAACGTGGGTTCATCCTGCTGTCCTTCTAATAATAACTGGTATGTGGTCCATTCTCCTTCCATATTCTTTTTCTTAACTGCTTCTGCAGGTGAGGTCCACAGGGGGATCTTGAAGGCTCATCTCTTTCCTGCTTCCGTCTCATTTTCTAGCCCTGGGAATCTCCAGCACATTCAAGACACACTACTGGGGTGGCATCCCTACTCTGAGGGCCAGATAAGAAGCCCCCGAGGGCCAGGCCAAAGGGCAGCACGAAAAAGCGGGTGCAGAAGGGGCTCACATTCCCACTGGGATTGCAAGTGACCCTTCCAGCTCCGGCTCCTTTGCCAGCCAGTCCCCTTGGCTGGGTTCCCTTTCTTTATGAAGGGCATTTCTTTCCCCCCCTTTTTCTCCAAGGAGCACCCAAGGGTCTCCCCCTCCTCACTGAATCCCACCCCCATTACAACCCTTGAGAACACATTTAATTCCTGTTTCAAAACAGCTGCATTGGTGGTCCCTTCATTTCCAGGTCCAATTCAAAGTGCTCACAGGAGGACTTCACTGAGGCCCCCCAATATGTGAAGAATCCCCTTCTTCCCTACAGATCCTTTTGGCTGTGAAATTTGGCGGGGGGGGGGGCTCTTGGTAGCTTCACCCCCTTGAGAGTCTTGGTTGGCCCAAGAGAGGGCATCCTGGGGGCAGACCCCCCGTGGGGGATTCCCTCCCCACACAGGCACCTCCCCCTCTTTCCCAAGGCCTCTGACAACGGAGGACCCAGCCTATTCCGCTGATTATTATTTGTTTTGACCTTTAAAAATATTTTAAAATGGTTGCAATCTGCTCTGGAACAGTGGTAATAGTAGTGAAAATACCAACAAACAATAATAATAGTAACATAAAGCCTCGAGCATGGAAGAAAATAAATAAAGCCTCAGGCGTTTGGCTGTGCGATGCTCAGTGTTATCTGTTAACTGCTCTGTCCTGTTTGCCCTTTTTCTGCTTTTGCTTAAACCTAATCATGAAGCAAGAACTCAGACACTGCCTGACCTCTAATAATGAACTATATGTTGCAGATATTCCCATAAAGCTATTGTGCTATTTTTGTGGTGTGCAAATTACAACAGAAGAGAATATTTCTTTGTATCCTTCATTTGTCATGATTCCCTTGAACCTTGCTATAAAGCTCAATTAAGTTATTCCAAAAAGACAACACACACTGCCAGCCCCCCCCCCCCGGGCTGCATCTGTAAAGCAGGATGAGACCCCTTTAATGAGTCCATAGAACCACAGGAACCGTAGTTTGTAAAGGGAGCTGAGCGCTGCTGGGAGAGGTTCCCTTGGAGTGGCTAGGCAACCGTCCTCCTTGCCAGGGAACTCAGGAATTATAGCTGGTGGGAAGAGGGTCTCCCAGTAACTCTCAGCACTGGGGGGGGGCTGCCCCTTTCACCCCCATCCCTCCCAAGGTTCCCTCCCTTCCCAGCAGGTCTTGGATTCCTTGGGTAGGGAGACCTCTGGTGGTTCTCTGTTCAGGGCTTCCTGGTCAGTCTCAGAAGATCATTTGGACACCTGAGAGGCTGCATGTCTGAACGGGCGCACCTGGGTCAGCCAGGAGTCTGGATAAGACCCCTGCCTGATGAATGGGTGGTGGGGAAAGATTTCCTTCTAACTGGAGGACAAGGGAGGGTTCGCTTACAACCGGAGGAACTCTGCATCAGAACATGAGCCCTACAGGATCAGGCCAAAGGGGCCCCCTCTTGAGTGCCCCCTCCTGTTCTTACAGGGGCCTCTTCTGGGAAGCCCCCCCCCCCGCAGGACTGGAGTGCAAGAGCCCCTCTCCCCCCCCCCCGCCTGGCAGAGCCTGGCCCTTGTGCTTTGCAGACCCCCAAGTCGCCCTTTCCTCCTCCATCGAGTTCCAAAGGTTTAACTCTGCCCTAAAGGAAGCAGCTCTTTCTGTTCTCCATCTTCCAACAGCCTTTCTCGACTGACTGCATAGGGGGTTTTATTCTTGCGTATATTTTATGTCCAGTTGTTTCTCTCCGGCTTCAAATGCCGTTCATAAATGTGACAATGCCAATAATAATAATAATAATAATAATAATAATAATTAATAATAATAATAATAATAATTTATTTATACCCCGCCCATCTGGCTGAGTTTCCCCAGCCTATTTCTGAATGGGCTTCCTTTCCTGCCGCTATCCGCCCCCCCCCCGAAAGATCCCTCCCCAAAGGGGCCAGCAGCAGCCTCTTTCTCGATTCCCAGGCAGACGAGGCTGGCCGATCTGCTGCCCCTGACTTGGGGGTCTCCCCATGCATGAGATGGACGCCCCCCCCCGCCATGCATCTTCCCCTGGGACCCCCCCTCCCCTCTCCCCAATGCACCCAAAAGGGGAGCAGAGAGAAGACTCACCGGATCCCCGGAGGCGCCTCCTTTGCAGAGGAGACAAACCCACCGCCGCCCCCCCCTTGCAAAAAGGGACTTGGCTGGGAGGGAGGGGCTGTTGCTTTGGAGGACCTGCCCCCCCCAGCCTTGACTTCCTGTCCCCTCTAGGAAGGCAGCTCCGTTCCTCTTAACCCTTGCCAAGCCGTGCGCCCTCAGATCACCCTCCCGGGCGCGCAGCCAGAGGAGGGCATTCATTTTGGGTCAAGAGAAAGACTTGCGACCAGCTCAGCATCCCTGGGCATCAAATTATGCCAACCACAGGAATAATCACCCATGTAAAAACTTCAGATTACACCCCCCCGGCCCCCTTGGCAGCAGCTCCTGGTGCCAAGCAGAGGTGGTGAAGCTGCGTGCCCGGTTCAGCTGGGTGCCAAGGGCAGGCGGCTGAGGATGCTTGGAGAGGGAGGAGGAGGACCCTCATCCACTCACCTGCCCCAGGAAACACCTGCCCCGGGTTACCTGGCAGCTCCCCCCTACCTGGAACCCCTGGGGAAAGACCAAAAGCTTAAACCCAGAAACAATTCTAATGCCAAGGGCCGCTCCGGAGCATGTGCAGAGTGCGGAGCCTTTTCACCCACCCCTCGATCACCACCGGCCCTGCGGGTGGGGAGCCAGGCGCCCTCCTGGTAGCTGGGCTACAGCCGCCATCCCATCCCTGGAGTTGGGAATCTGAAGCAGGGGGAGGGCGCCGGTTGGGCAAGGCTGTCCAGGTCTGCCCAGCAGCCACGCAAAGGCACTTTGCCCACCCCTAGAGGCACTCTCTTCCCGCTCCTGAGCCACAGTCGCTGCTGCCCAGTGCAGGATATGGCAGCTGCTCTTGCGCTTGCCCCCTCCGGCTCTCCGAAGCAGCGGGTTGGACTAGATGACCCCCGGGGTCCCTTCCAAGCCGGCACTTCTGCAGACTCCCCCCTGCAGCCCCGGGCGCGCCTTTCTGCCCGCGCTCTTGCGCACGGAGCGGCGCCAGCCGGGAACTGCAGTCCGTCTGCGGGCACGAGCGGGGAGGCGCGGGGGCGCGCTTGCAGGGGGGATTCTGGGAATTGTAGTCCCAGCCCGGCCGGGAGAGGAAGGAGGGCGGCTGCCTCCAGCCCCCCGGGGTCCCAGACGGAGAGCCATGCAGAAATACGAGAAGCTGGAGAAGATCGGAGAGGGTGAGGAATTGGGGAGGGGGCGCGCAGCCGGGGGGGGGGTGCATGCAAGCGGGAGGGGGGGCGTGCACCCGGGAGCAGGAGAGGGCGATGCCGGGGGCTTCTCCTTGGGAGGTTTGGGTGGGGGGGCTGCTTCTCTCCCCCCCCCCGCGATCTGTGCTGCTGGTGCCGGGTGGGGCGAGGAGAGGACTGCTTTGAGCCTGGGGGTGGCGGCCTCTGCATGCATGCAATGCACCCCCCCCCCGAAAAAACCCCTGGAGGAAATTGGGGGGTGTCTGGTGCAGGCTGGGGGTCCAGCGGCAGGAAGGCGTGGCAGCTGCGCCCCCGTCCTGGCCAGGGGGGCTCCTCTGCAGGGCTGGGGTGGGGGGGGGGGCCTGCAAAGCGCTTGGCTCCAGGAATCAGCGAGACCCTTTTGTGTTTCTCCCCCCCCCCCCCCCGCCAAAAAAAAGGCACCTACGGGACGGTGTTCAAGGCCAAGAACCGGGAGACGCACGAGATCGTGGCGCTGAAGAGGGTGCGGCTGGACGACGACGACGAGGTGGGGAAACCCCCGCGACCCCCCCCCCCCGTCCAGCTCGCCTGCGCCGCCCTTGGGAGCCGGGACTACAGCTCCCATCATTCCCCGCGCGCCTGGTCAAGGGCGGGGGATTGTGGGAGTTGTAGTCCCGCAGCCTCTTTCGGCAGGGGATGCTCTGCGCCCTCCTTGCAGATGCTGCGGGGGGGGGGAGGCGCCTCGGTCCTTCTGCATGCCGAGCAGATGCTCTCCCCCCATGAAAGGAGAGTGGGGTGCTGGGCGGGGGAAAAGCGCCCCCCGACTCCTGGGATTTGCATGCTAAGGGACCCCCTCCAGGGCAGCTGCATTCTGCAATAATAGGGCCTTCGCGGGGGGTTTAGCCTGGGCTGTCCGCACATCCTTCTGCTTTGCTGGTGATTCGGTGAGAATAAAACGTAGCATTTGCGTAAGAAAAGGGGCAGGATCCTTGCAGGAAGTTCCTTGACTGGAAAGGAAGCAGAACCCCGGAATATTTGCAGGAGTAATAGTAATAATAACAATAACAATAACAATAACAATAATAATAATAATAATAATAATTTATTTGTACCCCACCCATCTGGCTGGGCTTCCCCAGCCACTCTGGGCAGCTTCCAACACAATATTAAAATACAGTAATACATCAAACATTAAAAGCTTCCCTAAAGAGGGCTGCCTTCAGATGTCGTTTAAAAGTCTGGTAGTTGTTCTCGTTGACATCTGGTGGGAGGGCATTCCACAGGGCGGGTGCCACCACCGAGAAGGCAAACAACACTGAGCTTGGGGGTCACATTTGAGCACCCCAATAGCATCCCAAATGCTCAGCAGAAAGGGTGTTGGGGTGGGGCTGGGGGGTGGAGGCCCCCACACATGCTCCCTGCATTGCCCTTGGCAGAGCAGCCTCGCCCTCCAAGGTTTGGGGCAGGTTTCTGAGAAGAGTTCCAAGTTCCCTTGTTAGTTCCCAAACTCCCTTGCTTGGGAGCCATAGGAAAGGGAAGTAAGATGTTCCTTAGCCACTTCTGGTGGGTGGGGGGGATTCCCTGTCTTCCCTGTCCCCCCTCCCTTGCCTGCCCATTGTGAATGAATCAGGGGGTGGGGGTTGAGGCCGGCAGTGCCCCCTGACTCTTTCCCCTCCCTCCTCCTCCTCTTTCAGGGGGTCCCCAGCTCTGCCCTGCGGGAGATCTGCCTCCTGAAGGAGTTGAAGCACAAGAACATCGTCAGGTGAGCCGGTTGGGGGGCTGAGGCTCAGCTCTGGGGTGGAGAAGGGCAGGGGGCCGTTTCAGAGCTTATTCCTTGCACTTAAAGACCACCTTTTCCTCTCCAAAAAGCTCAGGGTGGTGCAAATGGATCTCCTGCTCATTTACCCTATTTTTCGCTCCATAAGACACACCTGACCATAAGACGCACCTAGTTTTTTAGAGGAGGAAAACAAGGGGGGAAAATATTCTGAACGAAACAGTGGGTGTATGATTTTTGTGGTTCATGCTTTGGCCACAGACGTGTGATCTGATGGTGAGTTTGGGGTAGCCCAATGCAAAAATTCTGAGGATCCATGTGGATCCGTGCTTTGTAACCACGTTTTCGCACCATTGCAGCCCCAGGCAACAGTAGGTGGGTGTTTTTTTAGTGCAGGCTGTAGCCATGGACATGCAATGCGATCTGATGGTGAATTTGGGGTGACCCAATGCAAAAATCCTGAGGATCCATGGGCTTTTACCTCCCCCCTCCCAGGCAGCCTCCGCTAGTGTCCCTTATCTCTCTTCCGATTACACCAATCAGCTGTTTCCTTTCAAGACCCCCTTCCCTCTTGTTTGCCTTATTGTCTTTTCCTTAGCTGGAGCAGTTTTTTGCTCCTCCTTTTCTTCTAATTTCTCTCCTCATTGATATAGTCTTTCTGTCTCCTCTCATTGCAAGTTTGCTGTCTTTACCTCCCCAGGCAGCCTCCTTTATCTCTAGCGTCCCTTATCTCCCTCTCGATCGCTTGCCAATCAGTGGCTTTGTTTCAACACCCCCTTCCCTCCTTCAAAAAAAAAAGCATGATCTGCCTTTCTCCCCTGGGCAATTCGGCTCCAGGGACCACACATTTGCTCCATAAGACGTACAGACATTTCCCCTTACTTTTTAGGAAGATAAAAGTGCGTCTTATGGAGCGAAAAATACGGTTATCCCCAAAACAGCCCTGCAAGGTAGGTTAGTCTGAGAGACAGGGGCTGGCCCCCCAAGTGACCCACTGAGCTTCATGGCCGAGTGAGGGGATTTGAGCCCTGGGGTCCCAGTAAAATGCTCTAACCACTGCACCACACTGGCTCTGAAAGAACCCACACCCTGGGGCGCTCCCTCATTTTGGGCTCAGCTTCCAGGGCTGACTCAACTCTGGGCTTGAAGCTCTGGGTGCCTGTGGGTGGGGGGCGAAGGAGGGGCCTGAGACCCCGGCTGCATGTCTTAGAGGGGGTGAGCTGATCATTTCCCACACAGATCCCGCATGGAATCCTGCCTGTGTCATTTACGCCAGTCACAAAGAGAAGCATTGAATTGTTGGAAGGGACTCTAGGGGTCATCTAATCCACCCCCTGCAAGGCAGGACTCTCAGCTGAAGACTCCATGAGGACAGATGCTTAGAAACCTCCAAGGAAGGAGAGCCCACCATCTCCCGAAGGAGACCATTCCCCTGTCAAATCTCCTTTCCTGCAACTTGAAGCCATGGCTTCGTGTCCCACCCTTCAGAGCAGGAGAAAACAAGCTGGTTCCATCTTCCTTGTGACAGCCCTTGAGATATTTGAAGATGGTTCTCAGTCTCCTCTTTTCCAAGCTAAACATCCCCAGCTCCTTCAACCGTTCCTCATCAGGCTCAGTTTCCAGACCCTTGATCACCTTGGCTACCTTCCTCTGCCCACATTCCAGCTTGTCAACATCCTTCTTAGATTGTGGTGCCCAGAACTGGACACGATATTCCAGGTGTTTGTCTGATCAAGGCAGAATAGAGTGGGACTATGACTTCTCTTGAACTGGACACTAGACTTCTGTGGATGCAGCCCAAAATAGCATTAGGGTTTCTTTTTGCTGCTGCATCACACTGTGGACTCATGTTAAGCTTGTGGTCCACTAAGAGCCCCTAGATCCTTTTCACAGGTGGTAAGCCAGGTGTCAAGGTCCGTATAGTTCAAGCTATGGTTTTCCCAGTAGTGATGTACGGAAGTGAGAGCTGGACCATAAAGAAGGCTGATGGCCGAAGAATTGATGCTTTTGAATTCTGGTGCTGGAGGAGACTCTTGAGAGTCCCATGGACTGCAAGAAGATCAAACCTCTCCATTCTGAAGGAAATCAGCCCTGAGTGCTCACTGGGAGGACAGATCCTGAAGTTGAGGCTCCAAGACTTTGGCCACCTCATGAGAAGAGAAGCCTCCCTGGAGAAGACCCTGATGTTGGGAAAGATGGAGGGCACAAGGAGAAGGGGAGGACAGAGGACAAGATGGTGGGACAGTGTTCTTGAAGAGACCAGCATGAGTTTGACCAAACTGTGGGAGGCAGTGGAAGACAGGAGTGCCTGGCGTGCTCTGGTCCAGGGGGTCACAAAGAGGTGGACACGACTCAACAACTAAACAACAAGAAGCCAGGTGTCCTCCATTCTGCATTTATTCCCCACCCTTTTCATCCAAGGAGCTGCAGGTGGTGTCCGTGGTTCTTGTCCTCCTCCTCCACATTTAACCCCCCCAACAATCCTGTGAGGTAGGTCAGGCTGAGAGTAAGTGAGTAGAGGAAGCGCACACCATTCACTGGAGCCCCTGTTTTCTCTGCCCCCCCCCAGGTTGCACGACGTCCTCCACAGTGACAAGAAGCTCACGCTGGTCTTCGAGTTCTGTGACCAGGTAAGGAGGGAAGGGGCAGGTGGCTGTGCTCAGATTTCGCAGGGAGAGCCCTGCAGGGCTGGCTCCGTCCTGTTCCCACAGTGGACGGGCAGGTGCCCCCCAGGGAATCCCCCAATCAGGAGAAGGGGACAGGATCCTGCGGGGCTCTCCCTCGGTCCTCCTGTGTGGCGAGAGAGAGGCAGCAAGGGCATCTGGGGGTCCCCTCTTCATCCTGAAAATTTGGGGGTGCCTCTTCCTGGGAGACCAGCCTGTTTGGGGGTCTCCTGGCCCTGCTGCTGACCCCCTGCCTCCCCCTCCTGCTTTCTGCTCCCCCCAGGACCTGAAGAAGTACTTTGACAGCTGCAATGGGGATCTGGACCCAGAGATTGTTAAGGTGAGGAGGGCACAGGGTGGCCCTGGCAAGGGGCTGAGTGGAGGGGTGGGGACAGGCGTCCTTGTGGGGGGCAGCTGGTGCTCCGCCCATCCCCCATGGCCAGGCTTGGGGTCCTCACACCAGCCTCCCCCCCCCACTCTCTCCGCAGTCCTTCATGTACCAGCTGCTGAAAGGTTTGGGGTTCTGCCACAGCCGGAACGTCCTGCACAGGGACCTCAAGCCCCAGAATCTCCTGATCAACCGGGTGAGTGTTGGGGGGCCACATTGGGCAGGCAGGGGGAGTTGGGGGGGGCAAGACCCAGCGTGGCTCCTGCAAAGACCTGCCTGTTTCACCTTTCCAGATATGGGGGAGACCTGGGAGGGGCTGTGCCCTTGGACTTCCCAAAGGTCTCCTTCGGTCTGCTTATTATGGGTTGCCATCTTAGCTGTGTTCCCTGCATGGCAGGGGGTTGGGCTAGATGACCCCCTGGGGTCCCTTCCCACCAGCAAAAAAACCCAGGATTGGTGCTTTCTAATGTGCTCATAAAAAATAGGAGGTTTGGGATGAGCAGCGAAGGGGCCAGATCTGCCCACGATCCCATTTGATTTAGGGGGGTGTCAGGGTACACAGTGGGGGGGGGGTCGTCAAGCTGCAAGGGACTTCCAGGGAGTCTCCAGGTCTAGGGAACATTGTCGGTTTGGGCACCATGGGGATTTCCCCTTCCTTCCCTGGGGCCTGGGCAACGTTGCCCCTCGTCCGGCTCTTTTTCCTCCGCTGACCACCTACCTTTGCCAACAGAACGGGGAGCTGAAGCTGGCAGACTTTGGGCTGGCGAGGGCCTTCGGGATCCCCGTGCGCTGCTACTCGGCCGAGGTGAGGAGCAGGGCTGGGCGGGCAGTGCCCGTCCGTTGGCACAGGGGACAGCGGGACCTGCCCCCTTCCCTCCCTTCCTCGCCCCTCCTCTGGGCCACTCGCTCTGCAGAGCCTCCAATTCTCCCTGATTTAGAGAAGCCGTCCCGGTTTCTGATCTGATCCCAGAATGTCCCACTTTCCCTTAGGACACCCATGTTTTCATTGGAGAAATGTTGGAGGGGATGGAATTATCTGACCCCCCACCTGAAGGCAATCCTGTATAGGGAAATTTATTTCATGTTTAATGATTTATTATGTTTTTATATGTGTTGGAAGACGCTCAGAGTGGCTGGGGAAACCCAGCAAGACGTGTGGGGTATAAATAGTAAAATTATTATTATGGAATGGGACGTCCCTATTTTCATCAGATAAATTTTGGAAGGTATAGCTCTGGTCTTTCTTCCCCAGCCCAGCCTGCAGAAACCAATTAACCTGTGGCCTAATAATAATAATAGTAATAATTTATTATTTATACCCCACCCATCTGTCTGGGTTTCCCCAGCCACTCTGGGCAGCTTCCAACAAAATATTAAAATACAATAGTCCTTAGATATTAAAAGTTTCCCTAAACAGGGCTGCCTTCAGATGTCTTCTAAAAGTCTGGTAGTTGTTTTTTCCTTTGACATCTGGTGGGAGGGTGTTCCACAGGGCGGGTGCCACCACCGAGAAGGCCCTCTGCCCTGTTTCCTGCAACCTCACTTCTCGCAGGGAGGGAACCACCAGAAGGCCTTTGAGGCCGTTTAGGGCTTTCAAGGTCAGCACCAGCACTTTGAATTGTGCCTGGAAAGTACTGGGAGCCAATGTAGGTCTTTCAAGACCGGTGTTATATGGTCTCAGCAGCCGTTCCCAGCCCCCAGTCTTCTTTGATTTTCCTTCCACCCGATTCCTGCATCGCAGGGGCTTGGACTAGACCAACCCTTTGATTCTCCCTGCTGCCCCACAGGTGGTGACGCTCTGGTACCGCCCCCCAGACGTCCTTTTTGGGGCCAAACTCTACTCCACCTCCATAGACATGTGGTCTGCTGGCTGCATCTTTGCAGGTAAGGGGGGTGCCTTGGCACGGGGGGTGGGCAGAGGGGGTGGGCAAGGGCTCTGGGGTGCCACTGACCTCTTCCTCTCTCCCCCCCCAACAACCCAGAGCTGGCCAATGCTGGGCGCCCCCTCTTCCCAGGAAATGACGTGGATGACCAGCTGAAGCGGATCTTCCGATATCCTTGGCACTTGGCATTGCAAGGGGGTGGAGGGGGGGCAAGTTGGGACTGAATTCAGGGGGTTGAACTAGATGACCCCTGGGGATCCCTTCCAACTCTCATTCTATGGGTCTATGATTAGGGAAATTCCCCACTGGACTAGAAATCATATATGGAACAGATGGAAAGCTCTTCAATCTGAGCAGGCCGAAAGCAAAGTGTGAGGCTACCGTAACTTCCCTCCTAGAGCGTGAGGATGTGGAGTACAATGCGGTGTTTGCACGCTCAGAGGATGACCTCCAAACGATCCTAAATATCTTTGCAGAAGTTTACAAAAAGCTTTGCCTATCGCTCAACATCCAAAAAATCAAATGCTGCATCAAAAAGCACAAAATATCCCCTCTGCAGTACCACAAATCCAACTCAATGGTGTAACGTTGGAAAATGTCGATCACTTCTCCCACCTGGGCAGATACCTTTCCACAAGGGCCAACACTGATGCCAAAATCCAGCATTGCCTGAGCTCTGAGAGTGCGGCTTTCTCCCGATTGAAGTGCAGAGTGTTTGAGGATCGGGACATTCACAGGGAAACCAAAATGCTTGTTTACAAAGCTATTGTACTGCCACCTTTGCTGTCTGCTTGTGAAACATGGACCACTTATAAACGCCATTTCCATCTCCTCGAAAGATTCAATCAACGGTGTCTCCGAAAAATCTTACACATCACTTGTGAAGACAGGCGAATTACTGTATTTTTCACTCTATAAGACGCACAGCGATCCCGCATGCTGTCCTGGCTTCTGGAATTCAAAAAAAAATTTTTTTTTCTTGTTTTCCTCTTCCAAAAACTAGGTGCGTCTTATGTTCTGGTGCGTCTTATAGAGCGAAAAATATGGCAATGCCAGTGTACTGGAAGAAGCAAAGATCACCAATGTCAAAGCAACAATTCTTCAGCGTTAATTTTGTTGGAGTGGTCATGTTGATCAGATGCCTGGTTACCGTCTTGCAAAACAACTCCTCTATTCCAAACTTAAAAATGGAAAGTGTAATGTTGGTGGTCAACAAAAGAGGTTTAGAATCATAGAATAGAATCATAGAATCATAGAGTTGGAAGAGACCACAAGGGCCATCGAGTCCAACCCCCTGCCAAGCAGGAAACACCATCAGAGCACTCCTGACATATGGTTGTCAAGCCTCTGCTTAAAGACCTCCAAAGGAGGAGACTCCACCACACTCCTTGGCAGCAAATTCCACTGTCAAACAGCTCTTCCTGTCAGGAAGTTCTTCCTAATGTTTAGGTGGAATCTTCTTTCCTGTAGTTTGGATCCATTGCTCCGTGTCCGCTTCTCTGGAGCAGCAGAAAACAACCTTTCTCCCTCCTCTATGTGACATCCTTTTATATATTTGAACATGGCTATCATATCACCCCTTAACCTCCTCTTCTCCAGGCTAAACAGGCCCAGCTCCCTTAGCCGTTCCTTATAAGGCATCGTTTCCAGGCCTTTGACCATTTTGGTTGCCCTCCTCTTAAAAACTCTCTTAAGGCAAATCTTAAAAATTGTAGTATAAATACCAACAACTGGGAAACACTGGCCTGCGAGCGCTCCATTGGAGAACAGCCTTTGCCAAAGGTGTCCTGGGCTTGGAAGACGCTCGAACTCAGGACGCAAGGGAGAAATGTGCTAAGAGGAAGGCACGCTTGGCAAAACCACACTGATAACTTCTGCCCGGAAACCAATGTCCCCACTGTGGAAGGATGTGGGGATCCAGAATTGGCCTCCAAAATCACTTATGGACTCATCGTTAAAACCGTGTTCATGGAAGACAATCTTACTCGGCTGCGAGGGATCGGATAATAAAATAAAAGGGAAAGCCCAGCAAAGCTGTGATTGGCCAGCTGGGGACGGGGGTGGAGAAGGTGTGGATCCAGCCCTCTTGCCCTGGGCGCCTGTTTCTTGGCCTCAGGAGCAAGCAGGGGAGGGTTTTGCAGAATCGTGGAGTTGGGAGGGTCTCCAAGGATCATCTAGTCCAACCCCCTGCAACCTCCTCCCATCTGGGACAGGCGTCAAACAGAAGCCCCGCCCCTCTTCCTTTCCTTTGAGCAAGCGCAGAGTTCTGGACACACAGGCCTTTGCGCTGAGGTTCCTGCACCACAGCGGGTTGGACTAGATGACCCCTGGGTCCCTTCCAGTTCTGCCATTCTGTGATTCTGTGGGGGGTTGGGAGGGGTACATGGCTGAGCCGGGAGATGCAGAGGGGTCTCCCAGTTGGCAAGGGGTCCTTAACTCTCCCTCCACGCTGCTGGGGACTCCGACTGAGGAGCAGTGGCCGGGGATGACCAAACTCCCAGACTACAAGGTGAGAAGACCCTGCTCCATCGCCCTGCTGGGTGGGGGTCCACCCCCATTGCACACCTCACCCACTTTCTCCCCCCCCCCAGCCATACCCCATGTATCCTGCGACGACTTCCCTCGTCAACGTGGTGCCCAAGCTGAACACGACTGGACGGGACCTGCTCCAGGTGAGTGCTTCTCCCCCCCTTGCCCCCTCCCTCCCTGCAGGGGGCTGGAAGGGGGTCTCTCCTGCCGGCATCTCTCTTCCCCTTCCTTGCAGGTTTTTCTGCCCTCCATCAGGGATCCTTGAGCTCCCGCTTTGAGGGGGTTGGACTGGATGACCTTGGGGGGGCCCTTTCCAATTCCACGATTCCTCAGAGGGTGGCGCCGGCCTCTCCTTCCATCTAGGGCTCTCCACAGAAGTGGGGCAGCCGTCCCTCAGGGATCCTTCAGCTGAGATTCCCGCATTGCAGGGGGCTGGACTGGATGACCTCTGGGGGTGCTGTGACTCTGAGCTCCCCCTCTTTCTTTGCCTCTCCAGAACCTGCTGAAGTGCAACCCGGTGCACCGGATCTCGGCAGAGGACGCCCTCCAGCACCCCTACTTCACAGATTTCTGCCCCCCCTAAGGGGCCGGCGTCTGCGTGTGTCTGGTGTGGCCAAAGGGTGGGGGTGCATGCAGCCTCCCCCCCCCCGCCAGTGTACCAGTCCCCCTGCTGGAACTGCTGGTGCTGCAATCCTCACGGGACCATTTGGGATATTGGGGCGGGGGGGGGGGAGGCTGGCCCGGTTCTCTCCTCTTCCTCTTCCCGCCCCCTTTGCCTGCCCCCCAGCACCCTCTAGTGGGGGCCCTGAGCAGCCCTGGAGGACTGGGACACCTGTCTCACCCTGTGACTCTTTTATGACTCCCATAAAGCTCTTCTTCTCTTTCTCTTTCTCTCATCTGTATTGCGACCCCCCCAGCCCCACTCTCTGGGCAGGGGGCCTCCCTCCCCCCTTCCTGGGGCAGCCAGAAGAGGGCTCTGTGTGTTCCCCCTGGGTGGGGGGGGACTTGCTTTGCCCCTCCCATCTCCAGTGTCACCCTTGGGGGCTCTGCCTGGAGGGGCTCAGGGCAGCGTTCATGGGGAGGGGGGAACAGAAGAAAGGCTGTGCTGGATCAGGCCGGTGGCTCATCAGGTCCAGTCAGAACCTCGGGGTCCAGATAGACTGCCCCTGGCCCTGGAGGTTCCACACAAACGTCAGAAGAGCCTGAGCACAGGATCAGGCCAAAGGGGGCCCATCTGGTCCAGCCTCCTGCCTGCTCTCAGACAGACCAGGTGCCTCTTCTGGGAAACCAGCAAGCAGGATTCGAACACAAGAGCAACTCTGGGCCAGAAGGCTTTGATTGCCATCTCCTCCACCAACTTGGCTTCAAAAGCCGATGGAACAAATTCATGGAGGAGAAGGCTATGGACGACTATTAGCCACTATATTATTATTATTATTATTATTAATTATTATCATTATCATTATTATACCACCCTTCACCTGTGCTCTGCCTCCAAAGTTGGAAGGAGCAAATGCTGTGCATTCCAGTTGCTGGAAACCCGAGGACAAGAGCGCTGCCCCTGTGTTCGAATCCCGCTTGCAGGTTTCCCATCGTGAGCACCTGGGTGGCCCCTGGGAGAAGACGAGGCTGGACTGGACGCGCCAGACTCTTGCCACAAATTCCCCATGAAGGTGTCCAACCCTCTTCTAATGGCCTCCAGGTTTGATGGGCATCCCTGCCTGCTGTGGCAGGGAGTTCCACCGATTAACTCTGCCATTCTCTCCCAATTCTTCCACCTTCATGGGATTCCCATGGGAGTTTTCGCGTGAGGAGAGAGGGAGAGAGCTTTCCTCCTTGCTGTGTATAATTTCCTAAACTTCTCCCGGGTCCCCTGGATTCTCCGTCCTTGGAGATTTTTCAGCAGAGGTCGGAGGTCCAGGATTCTTCAGCTGAGATTCTTTCCTTGCAGGGGGTTGGACTAAATGCCCTTTGGGGGTGCCTTCCAACCCTACAATTCGATTCCCTTGCCTTTTCTCTCAGCTAACCCCTCCAACTACCCCTGTGGCCCCCTTTCCCCTCTGGCTTCTCTCAGTCCACACACAGAGCCCCAAAGCGCAACACAGACACGGAGCGCCCCCCGCCCCCCCTTTGACGCAGCAAATTGGCACAGCCAAGAGGCTCTTTAATGGTACACAGGGCAAAAAGGGTGGGGTGGGGTTGGGGGTCACACGGAGGTACAAGAGAGGTCGGGGGGTCTCAGCAGCGTAGGGGGGGGGCAGCAAGCACAGACGACACTCAGACACAGATACAGGAACCGACGGACAGACAGGTGTTCATGCAGGTGAGCCATCCCTTGACCTAGAGATTCCCCACCTGGCGGAGGGGGAGACCGCAGGGTCTTTTCCACAAGGCCCCCCTCCTTCCTGAATTGGGGGTGGAGGGACTGACCATAGGGCCCCCCTACAAATAACCACATCCTGCAGAGCGTCCAATCTGGGATTCTTTTAATGCTACTTCGCATTGTTTCGCCCCCCCCCAGTCCCAGGCCGGAAGAGCCCCCCCCCCACACGGTCAAGCCCTTCTATTTGGGGTGGGGGGGATGTTGGGGGGGAGAGCAGGTTCCCTCTGGCTGCCGTCCTCTTGGTCTCCTCTGTGCAGAAAGGGAGGAGGAGGAGGAAGGAAGGGCGTGTGCGTTGTTGGGGGGGCGCCCCCCCCACCGGAAAATGCCAGGCTGCTCCACTCCCCGCACTGCGCTGGGTCCTGCAGGAGGAGGCGCCTGGTCCATTTCGCCGGGAGCAGAGGAGAGAGAAGGAGGCGCAGGTTTCTTTTGGGGGGGTCCGCTTCCTTCAGCAGGCGAATTCCTCAAAGTTGCCTAGAGTCGGGTGACGAGGTAGCATGTTCGGGGTGTATCCAACACTGTCCGAGTGACTGCACAGCGTGTGGCAGGTGCTCTGGGGGGGGGGCAGAGAGATGGGGGGTCAGTTAGCAGCAGCTGGGGGGCAAGGCTATCATCATCACTGTCTCCCCCACCCCCCAAGGCAGGGAGCTGAGCTGCTTTCAGAAGCCCCCTCCCTGAGGCTTTGGGGTGGCCTGGAGGGGTGCAATGGAAGCCACACACCCCCAATGAAACATCTACGCAGGTGAGATGGAGATGGAGGCTGAACCTCCCCCCCCAGGGGAAAGGGGGCTAGGATGATGGACCACCCCCAGGTAACCATTTCCTGGCCAGGCCCAGAACAGATGGCTATTGACGGAGGTGGACAGACAAGGAGGGGGCCAAGGCTGAAGTTTTTCCTTCTTGGCTCCCAGGGCAGGGGGGAGATCACCCCCCCCCCCGAGGCAGCTTTGCATGCCCCCTGCTTGCCTGTAGACCGAGAAAGGGGTCAAGGCTTGAGTGTGGGCCTTTTCAGTTGTAGGTCCAGACAGGGGAGACCCCCCCAAAAAAACCACACCCATGCCCTGCAACTGCTCTGAGCAGCTTCCGTCATCCAAGAGGCTCTTGCCAAAAACCCCTTTGGCCAAATCTGCGCTTTGGGGCAGGGGCAAGGGGCTGCCCCCCCCCCCCCGTTGCAGCTCTCCTGAGCACCTGGGGAAGGTATTTTGCTCCTGTATGTGGAAGTTCTACCATGACTAATAGACCCAGGGAAATGTCTGTGTGTGACTCAGTGGCCCCTTTGGGGAGTCTGCGGTTAATGCAGCACCACTTTTGGGGGGGAGAGAGCAGGAGGAGGAAGGAGAGCCCTGGAGATGGACCAGGCCCGTGGCCCCTCTGGCCCGGCATCCTCTCCTGGCAGCAGCCAACCAGATGCCCATCATGGGAAACCCAAAAGCAGGATTTGAACACAAGATCCATTCTCCCCACAGTTTCCTGCATCTGGTATTCAGAAGCATCCCCTGGCAGCCTTCGCCTCGGGAATTTGCCTGATCCTCTTTTAAAGCCAGCCAGGGGGGTGGCCATCCCTGTGGCAGGGAGTTCCAGAGTTTAACTGCGCTGCATGAATAAGTCCTTTCCTTTAGCCTGTCCTGAATCTTTCAGCTTCATGGGACGACCAGGAGTTAGGAGACAGGGAGGGAGTCGTTTCTCTGTCTGCAAATCTAGCTGCCTTTTCCCAGGGCAGACCAGCTCCATACTGCCTGCTTTCTCTCAGGTGCGTTTCCTTAAAATACTCTTCTATTGGAGGGCACCCCAGGGGTCATCCAGCCCAACCCCCTGCAATGCAGAAATCAAATCCACTTTATCTGGGCAGCCAGATTCTGGCTGCAGCCTCTCCTGGCTCCCTGAAGCAGCAGCGCCTTGACCCCCCTGTGGAGCAGGCCAGTCCAACGGCCCAAGAGAGCCTGGCTGCCAGGAAAACGGGGTGGGGGGTGGGGCGATTCAGAAGCGGGCCCCTGAAAGGGCTCCTCTACCTGAGAGGGCGAGGAGGCAGCTGGGTGCCTGGGCTGCGGGGGAGGTCCGTGTGTTCCTGGTGCAGGTGAGATGCCAAATGGAAAGGGGAAGGAGATGATGAGACAAAGTGGGTCAGGGTGGGGAGGCACAAAGAAGGGGGGCAGGGAGGGGGGCAGAAAGAACAATGAAGCAACACTCGAGGCAAATGGTCCCAATGGGGGGGGGGGTAGAAGATGAAGTCAGTGGAGAGGGGAAGGGGTCCCTGGGCATGCGCAGAGAGCTTTTCCATCCCACCAACAAAACCCCAGCTCTCCACATTTGGGTGGGGGGCCATGTACCGTACCCAAAAGGCCGATTCCCCACTGCCTGTACCCCTCCGCGTTTGGGAAAGGTGCAGATGGGGGGATATGATTTTATCCCTCAGGCCACCCCCTCCCCAGCCACCACCTGCCCCCCTTTGGGCTCTCCAAGGGAGACGGGGGAGGTCTTTAGGCAGCCTTGGTTCGCAAGGGCCTGAGCCCAGGGGACTTGGGGGGGGAAGCGTGGGGGGGCGGGGCGTTTGCCACTTTACCAGGTTGTCGCTGTTGCTGCGATCCGCCTGCTTCCTCGCCTGGTAGTAGCTGAGAAGTTTGTCTCGCAACACCTGCCAGGCAGCAGAGGGGGGGGGGGAGAGAGGCAGAGAGTGGGGGTCCCTGGCTGGCTGGGGGGTGGTTGAGAACCTAAAAAGAGCCTGCTGGATCCGGCCAACGGCTCACCTGGTCCAGCCTCCTGTCCTCAATGGCCAACCTGGTGCCCATTATAGGGAACCAGCAAGCAAGATTCGAACACAAGCCAAACTTTCCCCTCCTGGGGTTTCCAGCAACTGAGATTGGGAAGCGTCTCCTGCCTCCGACTGTGGGGACAGCGCAGAGCCACCCTGGCCAGGAGCCATCAACAGCCCTCTCCCCCTCCATGCCTGTGTCTGATCCTCTTCTAAAGCCCTCCATGGCCTCCTGTGGAAGGGAGTTCCACAGTTTAACTTCCCTTTAAAGGAAAAGGGACCCCTGACCATTAGGTCCAGTCGTGGCCGACTCTGGGGTTGCGGCGCGCATCTCGCTTTATTGGCCAAGGGGGCCGGCGTACAGCTTCCGGGTCATGTGGCCAGCAGGACTAAGCCGCTTCTGGCCGAACCAGAGCAGGGCATGGAAACGCCGTTTACCTTCCCGCCGGAGCGGTCCCTATTTATATACTTGCACTGGCATGCTTTTGAACTGCTAGGTTGGCAGGAGCAGGGACCGAGCAATGGGAGCTGACCCTGTCGCAGGGATTCGAACCGCCGACCTTCTGATTGGCAAGTCCTAGGCTCTGTGGTTTAACCCACAGCGGCACCCGCATCCCTTTAATCTGTCCTAAACCTCCTGACACTCAGCTTCACTCTCCTTGCATTCTAGTGAGAGAGAAAAATCTCTGTCCAGAATGCGCAACTTTACAAACTTCTATCCTGTGTGGCCTTTTCTCCAGCCTCAAAAGCCCCAAACTCTGCACGATTTAATCCGAATCCTCCTGAGCAGCCGCAGAGTGCCTTCCGCCAGCAATGGCGCTTCCAGACCCACCCCCCGGCCTCTCCATCCCAGCCTCTCCCTGCCCCCCCCTGGCCTCTCCATCCCAGCTTCTCCCTGCCCCCCCGGCCTCTCCATCCCAGCTTCTCCCTGCCCCCCCGGCCTCTCCATCCCAGCTTCTCCCTGCCCCCCCGGCCTCTCCATCCCAGCCTCTCCCTGCCCCCCCCCCAGCCACCACTCACCTCATACAGGTAGTCGAAGATCTCCAGGATGGTGAGGAGGCTGGCGCCAATGAAGAGTCCCATCTGGCCCCCAATGTCCCCTGGGGGGAGGCAAACAAAGAGAGGTCACTCTGCCTGGACCCCCCACCCCCCCTAAGTCCTCCCCGCTCCCTCCCTGGGGCCCCTCACTCACCCAGCAGCCCAGCCACTTCGTAGGCCTTCTTCTGCTCGATGGTCTCGTAGTTCAGCGCTTCAAAGAAGATGTCCAGCACCAAAAGATTCTCCCTGAGCACCAGATGGGGGGGGTCAGAAGAGGCAGGCAGGGGGGAGCCCTGGGCTTGGCCAGCCTCCATGGGGGCCCCCCCAAAGCCCTTGGGAAGCGCCCAGGCAGGGCTGGAAGGGGACGCCATTGGGCTAGACTGCCCCTGCACATGGGGTCTCCATTTGGGGGCCATTCATTAGGGGACGGGTTGCGTGGAACGGAAGTGTCCATGTTGCCCGACTGTGGGAGAGCGTTTGAGCCTCGATGCCAGAGGTTTTGATGGATCTTGTGATAGGAATTTTATGGTCTTAGATATATGGTAATGTTCATAAGTGTACGAACCAAGCGCATACATAGATCAGCACAGGAAGACCAACCTGGAACCATTTTGATTCCTAAACTGCCTAAATCTTTTCTCTGCAAGGTCAAAATGGAAAAGCCTCCCCATTGTCTTTTCCTTCACAAATCCTGTCTTAAGGGTATGTCTGTGTTTGAATAGGGTGTGAGCCTGTGACCTGGCCCAGGAACAAAGTATTTATCACTACAAAAGACTGGCCAGGCTCCCCAGGCAATCCAGTCAAGTAACCTGCCAGACAGGAGAAAAACAACATCTAAATTTCTGTTTTAGACCGCCTTTTCTGTGTTGTAGGTGTGATGTATCTGAGGGGTGGTCTTAGGTTACACCCCTTCTGTGTTGTAGGTGTGATGTTTCTGGGGGTGGTCTTGATCTACAGGGTGGCAATTTCAAAAGTCTTTATAAGGCCTTGCGCACCATTTTTCTGGGTCCTTCCTCTCTCCTGCAAGTGAGGGGAGCACCCTGTTGCAACAGATCAATAAAGGCCAAGCCCACAGGCTGCTGTTTTGCTCCAAGTTATCCTGGTTGGTGTCTTTGTTTTTGTCCAAGGGAGCCCTCGGATTTTTCCGTTAACAATCTGAATTTAATTTATACCAAAAAAATGACCAGCTAAAGCAGCTCTTTGCTGGAGATGTCATAAGGACAAAGCCTCTATAGGCATGGACTTTGGACAAATATATTGGTATTTGGAACGAGTTGATGTGGAATGGAAGGGGTTATTAGCAACCATATATAGATTAGGATAAAAGGGACGCAGGTGGTGCTGTGGGTTAAACCACAGAGCCTAGGACATGTCAATCAGAAGGTCGGCGGTTCAAATCCCTGTGACGGGGTGAGCTCCCGTTGCTCGGTCCCTGCTCCTGCCCACCTAGCAGTTCGAAAGCACATCAAAGTGCAAGTAGATAAATAGGTACCGCTCCAGCGGGAAGGTAAACGGCGTTTCCGTGCGCTGCTCTGGTTCGCCAGAAGCGGCTTAGTCCTGCTGGCCACATGACCCAGAAGCTGTACACCGGCTCCCTCGGCCAATAAAGCGAGATGAGCACTGCAATCCCAGAGTTGTCCGCGACCGGACCTAATGGTCAGGGGTCCCTTTACCTTTACAGATTAGGATAATATCACTTATGTTCCTTTTTAACCAGGCCTTTGGTTGACCTCATCAACATCCCATACCCTTTTAAAATGTGGCTCTTGGGGGGGTATTATTGGATCATTGCTTTTATTTTTATTTTATATACTGTGATCTTTTTATGTGAACCGCCCTGAGACCCCCGGAGATAGGACGGTATATAAATCCAATTAATAATAATAATAATAATGAATACCACATTTATAAATGAAAATCTTTCCACAAAGTACCAAGAGGAAGAAAGAAGGGGGCTGGTGCAGCTGGGGGTCTCTTTCCAGAGGGGGCCCGCCGTAGAGGGGGGGCTCTACTCACGCGATGTACTGCTCGCTGCGGTTGTACTTCTTGGCCAGGTACTTGGCGGAGGCCTTGCTGGGGATCTTGACCACGGAGAGCTCCTTGCCGTAGCGCACCGTCTCGCAGGGAGTCTGGCAGGAGCAGAACTCGTTGTCCTTCTCCACCAGGAAGTCTGGGGGGGGCAGATGGGGCAGGTCAGGGCTGGCCGGAGAGGGACAGGAATCTCTCTCCAGCCCCCTGCCCAACCCAGGGGTCCAGAGGGGGGTCCATGCTTACCCAGGGCCGGGTCGGCACACTCCTTGTACTGCTCCGGGGTGCAGAGGTTGGCGTTACCTGGGCACGAGGAACAGCGGTTGAGGCAACGGAGGCACAGTGGGCAGCACAGCACCCGCTTTCCTGCATCTCCTTGTGAGGGTGCTGGTCATTCGAGGTGCCCTGTAGGGTGGGCACCTGGGCCAATCAATGCCAAGGGCCTTTGGGGGGTCCCCTTGACCCACTGCCGCCCCCCAAAGTGCAGCGGGCATTGCCAGGGCCAACGGGGTGTGTGTCCCATTGCAGGGAATTTGACTCGATGATGTTTGGGGACCCTTCCAATTCTACCAGTTTACAATTCATTGGAGGTTTCTAAATGGAGGTCTGGGTTTCCTAAGCTGCGATTTCCGCATTGCAGGGGGCTGCCCTAGATGCCCTTTGGGGGTCCCTTCCAGCTCTCCAGATGGAGATGCCAGAATGACCATGCAATGACAGGTCAACCTGAGTATGCGGACCCCAGGAGCCTGCCTGGGGCCACAGCCTCCCACGTCTCCAGCAGCCCAGATTTGATGCCCGTCTCCCCGCCCCTGCCCCCGACCTGGCATGTGCACCATGCGGCAATTGCAGTTCTCGGCCAGGTAGCGCGTCTCGCAGTCGATGCGGCAGGCGGCCATGCTGTAGTTGGCAAAGAAGGCCGACTCCACGGGGTTGGATTTGCAGTCACCCCACGGCGGGGGGAGGTAGAAGAGCTGCGGAGGAAGTGGGGAAGAGGGGGGTTGGCTGACCCCTCTCAGGACCTCTGGTGTCCGTCGTCACCCCAAGACCAAGCCCCCCTCTCTGCCCCACAGATGGGCTGCCGGGCAGCGCTGGGCGCATTCCTAGAGAAATCCCATAGGAGACGGCAGGAAAGGCTGAGAGAGCCAGGAAGCCGGCCCTGGGAGTGGGCAGGGGGATCTCACTGCCCAGAAAGCCCGGCGCACAAGAAGGGCACATACCCTTTGCTGCTGGCACGAGACGAAGGTCTGGAAGCCGGGAGCCACGCCAAAGCCCAGCTGGTCGATGGAAGGGGGCTCGTTCTGACTGTGGATCTGCACCTTCACCCCAGCTTCGTAGGAGGTCTCATCTGCAGCACAAACAGAGGCGCATTGGGGAGAAGGAAAGGGCCGGATCCTGAGTGCGGGGACTGGTGCTGCTCCTTTCCTGTGTGTGAGGGGAGCACCCTGTTGCAACAGTTCAATAAAGATCAGGCTTACTAGCTGCTTTGCTTCTCAATATTCTCTGGTTGGCCTCTGTTATTTTCTCCTACCAATAGGGAACCCACGTAAGGACTCTGTACGGGCTCTTGGATACCCCATAATGGAAGAGGTGCAGATTTTTATCATTTAAAACATGAACCACCCTGAGATCTGCAGATGTGGGCAAGCAAATTTAATAGTTAACATGCGGAACTCCCTTCCACAGGAGGCGCTGATGACCAACAACCTAGATTAAAAGAGGATTAGGGAAAGTCATGGAGCGGGAGGAGAAGCCAATCAAGGGCCACTAGCCATCATGGCTACGATCTGCCTCTATGGTCAAAGGCAGCAGCGCTTCTGAGAACCATCTACTGGAAGCCACCGGAGAAGAAAGGTCTCTTGGGCTCAGGTCCTGATTGGGCCATTGGCCAGATCCAGCAGGATCTCCTTCTTGTCTTCCGTCCCTGGGCTCTGTGCTACCCCTGCTCTGCTTTCTCTAAGACAACCCACCACCCGACCCTCTGCCTCTTGTCTCCCACCCTTTTCTCCACCAGAATCTGCCCAGCCCCACTCAACTCTGCCCTAAGCCGGAGGTCAAAGAATAACAGAATTGTAGAGCTGGGACCCCAGGGGCCATCTAGTCCAACCCCCAGCAATGCAGGAATCTCAGTTCACGCATCCAGGACAGATGGCCAGCCAAGCTCTGCTTACAAACCTCCAAGGAAGGAGAAACCACCACCTTCTTCAGGAGACCATTCCACTGTGGAACAGCTCTGCTTGTCAGAAAGTTTTTCGGTATGTTTAGTCAGAATTTCCTTTCTTGTAACTTGAAGCCAAGGGTTCGAGTCCTTCCCTCTGGAGCAGGAGAAAACAAACTTCCTCCATCTTCCATGTTACAGCCCTTGAGATATTTGAAGGCGGCTCTCATTTCTCCTCTCAGTCTGGAGATACGGGCACAGCAAGTAGCCTGAGAAAGTATCACTTCCAATGGGCCCCCTTCTCTCAATGGAAGGGCCGATTTATCAATGAACAATACTTCATTCAGATAGGATTCTAAAACGTGAATCAAACAAATATTCTGAACAAAACAGGCTGTGGTTCACCTCTGGGAGACCCTCTCAAGTCTAGCAGGAAATTCTGGTGTTTGACAAGTATCTGTTGACTGGCCCAGCAGGGCAGCTTCCCTGTATGAATGGGGGGCTCTGTGACAATGGATTCTGGAGGCCAGGCATTCACCATAAGGATGTCTCAGTCCTGTCGTTCTCAGGTATTGCCAGGCATCTACAGGAACGCTGAGCCTGACCCAGTTTACATAACCACCATTTATGTTTGCATCTTTTGGGAGAGGACTCTCAATCACAGGGTCATGGGTTTGAGCCCCACTGTTACGGAAATTATGGGGGGGGGGTTACATCTTTAAAGTTGTTAAATGTTACAAATATTATGCATAAATGTATCCTTTCGACTTGACATCTCAGGGAAGTTACCTAGCTTTAAAAATCATATAAAATCAACTCCTTTGCCAGTTTCCTTCATTCCACCGCCAATCTGCTTCATTGGCCAAGGACTTGGAAACCCCTCGGTCCTCCATAATCCCTCAAGCGGAGGTCACGTACTCACAGGAAGGTACTCATAGGTGTCAATCGCTGGGCAAAGGCACTCCTCCGGACTTGCCCAGGTGGCAGACTAGGCAAACCAAAGTTCTCTTGTCCCTTTGCTATAGGTGCTCAGAATGTACTTCCCAATACATATCCTGTATCGGCCTGTTGCCCCAACACCTTCCTCCTGTGTTAATCGTGTATAACCCTTTCCTTTTCTGATGTAGCAATGATGTAGTGATGATGCTCAATGAACTGTATGCTGGGATAAGATGGAAAGTTTTAAAAGTCCTTGTCACCCCATCCTCGGGGTTCAAAATTCCTCTTTCAACCTGTTGCGCAATAAACTTTGGTCTACAGCTATTTGCTCCGGTTGGTGCCTGGACTCCTCCCTTTATTCCGCAGGGACCCGCGGGCTCTGCCCGACCAGCTGGGGGACTGACCAGCCTCACACCTAGATTTAACACCCACATTGGACGAAAGATTCCTGCATTCCAGGAGGTTGGACCAGTTCTATGCTTTGATGATCTTGGGTGGTCTTTCTCTTATAATTTCTGAATGCACAGTGTTCAAGGCTCCTCTCCTCCTTTTGCAACAGACCAATAAAGGTCAGCAGCTTGCTTTGCTTCCTTGGTGTCGCCTCCATTTGCATCCCTGACCGATAGCGGACCTCAAGGGGTCCCTTGGTGGGGAGTTGGGCTGTAAAAGCCAACCTCCCATTTTTTCTTATACACTAACAATAATAAAGGTGAAATGGGAGTTTAGGAGCAGAAAGAGGAAGAAGGAAAGGGCAGTCTGGAAGCTCCCGGAGGCTGAGAGAGCCCAACACCCCTGAACCCCACAGAGGGGGCAGAGGAGAATTCAGCCGGGCTTGGGATATTGCTGCTGCAGGATGAGCCCCACTAGACAGGAAGGAGCAGATCCTGAGTAGCTCTCAGTGGCTCTGAGGTCCCCAGAAATTTCTCCTGTGGGAAGATCTGCAGTCAAAATGACAATTAAGTTAGCTATATAATCATAAGAAAGGGTGAAGACTCTTGGACAAGGGCAGGCAACCTAAAGCCCGGGGGCCGGATGCGGCCCAATTGCCTTCTCAATCTGACCTGCAGATGGTACGGGAATCAGCGTGGTTTTACATGAGTAGAACGTGTGCTTTTATTTAAAATGCATCTCTGCGTTATTTGTGGGGCATAGGAATTCGTTCATTATTATTTTTTTAAATATAGTCCGGCCCACCGCATGGTCTGAGGGAGGTGGACCGCCCCAGCTGAAAAAGGTTGCTGACCCCTGCTCTTAGAGTTCCTGTATTCCCAGAGAAGACAGATCTGTGGTGTCATATCCCCTACATCCCGTGGCATCTTAATTTTAATTTTTCCTCCTTCCTCCTTGCCTCAGTGTCTCTCTTCCTTTTGAAGCCAGCAACTGAGCAGAAATACACGCCTGGGGTTTGCTCAAAGCTCAGACTCCGTTTTGGAAACAAATTTTGTCTTTTGTAAAGACATATTTTTACCCGCATACTGTTTTGATGCATTTGCTGCCTGCATTGAAATGTAAGTAAACCTTTTCATTTATCTTACAATTGTGTGTGCTTCACTCTTAGCAATATAAACAAATAAACAGGGACAAAAAGGTGTATTTGACTAATTCCTAGCTTCCAGTAAGCTGCAAAGCGCCTAAGTGGTTTTACTCTGCTAAAAGGGCTTCACAGCCTGTTTACTCTCATATTTCTAACACACGTGCGGGACAGGAGATTTAAATTTTAATGGACAGATTTAATCTTCAATCCACCTCCATCGTCTCCTGGGATCAATCAGGGCCCATCCCCAAGAAGGACCCCCGTGCCCACCCCAAGCCCTCCTCCGACCCCTCACTCACCCGTTTCTCCCCAGACAGGCAGGTACTCATCCTGCTGGATGTTCAGCATCAGTTCCAGACCGTTGCCCGTTCCGCCCTTGACCGTCGTGAGGAGTTCGTGGCCGGGAGCCCCCGAGTTGAAGGTGTAGCACTTTCCCAGCCGGGTGAAGATCTGCAGGAGGGGGGAGGAGAAAGGGGTGGCGTGAGGAGGAAGCTGCCTTGCACCAAAGCCAGACCATGGCTCCATCCACCTCAGTATTGTCTACACTGGCTGGCAGCTGGCAACCAAGATGATCAAGGGTCTGGAAGCCAAGCCTTATGAGGAATGGTTGAGGGAGCTGGGTATGTTGAAGCAGACAGAGGGCCTTCTCGGTAGTGGCACCCGCCCTGTGGAATGCCCTTCCTTCAGATGTGAAGGAAATAAATAAATATCTTTAAAAGACATCTGAAGGCAGCTCTGTTTAGGGAAGTTTTTAATATTTAATGCTGTACAGTGGTACCTCAGGTTACATATGCTTCAGGTTACATACGCTTCAGGTTACAGACTCCGCTAACCCAGTAATAGTGCTTCAGGTTAAGAACTTTGCTTCAGGATGAGAACAGAAATATTGCTCTGGGGGCACAGCAGCAGCAGGAGGCCCCATTAGCTAAAGTGGTGCTTCAGGTTAAGAACAGTTTAGGTTAAGTACGGACCTCCGGAACAAATTAAGTACTTAACCCGAGGTACCACTGTACAAGAAAGGAGATTCTGACTCAATATCTCTCCCCTGAGAGGTTGTGGCCTCTCCTTCCTTGGAGGCTTTGAAGCAGAGGCTGGACGGCCATCTGTCGTCATGGATGCTTCAGCTGACATTCCTGCCTTGCAGGGGGTTGGAATAGATGACCCCTGGGGTCCCTTCCAACGTCACAATTCTACGCTTCTATGGCCACCAACTTGGACAGCTTTAAAAGAGGATTGTGCAAATTCAATGTTCATTTTGAAGGCTCCCAGCCAGGGTGACTCTTCTCTGCCCTCCACCGTCAGAGGAAGCAATGCTTCTGAATCCGTTGCTGGAAACCCAGAGAGTTGCTCTTGAGTTCGAATCCTGCTTGCTGGTTTCCCTTTGGCCACAGCAAGAACATGAGGCTGGGCTGCACATGGAAGTTGAGAGGAAGCAGTGGGGAGGAAATCGATGACCCAGGAGGGGCTGGACGGCCCCAGAGTCTCCTTCAGCCCCCAGCCCCGGTCCTGGAGCAGGGCCTTCCCAAATCTTGCGCAGGGCCGTTTCTGCGGCATGAGAGCCTCCCCTCTGGCCCCCGCTGACCCAAAGCGCACTGCCCCCCCGTCCTCCACGCCATTGTCCGTCTCGGGTTGCGCTGACGCTGCTCCAGCCTCTCGCAGGAGACATTGGTCGAAGCGGCAGGCCTGGTGCAGCTCAGCGCAGAGTAACAGGAGTGGCCTTGGGGACCAGCTGGGCTGGGGGGGCAGGAGGGGGGCAGAAGGAGAAGCAGGAGAGGAGATTGCCAGGAGAAGGGAAAGATGACCGGGGGGGGGTGAGAAGCGGGAGGGGGCATCTCAGGGGTCTCCCTAGGCAAGGCCTGCCCCCCCGCCTCTGGGCAAGCCCCCCCCCAATGCCCGGCCCTAGACGCAAACCTCTGGTGTGCATTAGAGACTGAGATATCCTCCCTGAGAGAAAAGGGGGTGATGCTCATCTTTTGACCCAGATGTGGGGGGTCTCTGGCTAAGTGGCTTCATTAGTCGTCGTCCCCCCAGGCCTCCCCAAGTGACCCCCCCACCCTCTGCTGACACCCCACAGAAACGGACCCCAAATAGTGGCTGCCCCATCGGGCATTTCAATTCCAGTCTTTTGAGGCCTGCTCTTATTTTTCTCTCAGCCTCTGACAGACTCATGGAGCTGTAGCATTGCAAGGACCCCGAGGGTCATCTAGTCCAACCCCGCGCAAGGCAGCCATCGCAGATAAAGAATCTCTGGCAGACGCAGAATCACACAAGGGACTCCCAAAGGGCATCCAGCTGAACCCCAATGTGGCTGCCATTAGGAGGTATGAAGCTGGGGGGCTCTGAGGGTCCCCAAATTGGGGTGGGGGGTTGGGGGAGGCGCAGGCCCAGGAGAGGGGACTCACGGCGGTGAAGTTGTGGGGCCCGCACTGCCGGGTCCCGAAGCGGCAGTCTAGCAGCATCTCCTCCAGGCTGTGGGCCGTGCGCTCCACAAACTCCTTCATGTCGAAGCGGGGGGTGGGGTAGAAGCCGAGCCCCCCCTCGTCCGCCCTCCCCAGGGCCCTCAGGTACTCGGGGAAGGCGGGGGCCTCCACGCCCAGCAGCTCCTGGCCCACCCAGTGCAGGTCGTTGCGCGTCAGGCGGGAGCGGCGGACGCGGTTGAAGTTGCAGAGGGTGACGGCCGGGAAGAGCAGCAGCCGGCCGGCCTCCTCGTCCAGCATGGTGACGTGGTGGTACTCCTTGTAGTACTGCACCCGCTCGCCCACCTGGTACAGGAAGATGCCCAGCGCCAGCAGGACGGCGCCCGCCCAGGCCGCCCGCCGGGGGGTGAAGGGGCCCGGCAGGAAGACGTGGGCCAGGCCGTGCAGGGTGCAGCTGCCGGCAAAGGCAGCAAAGTCGGAGGGCCTGGGGGCCGCCTCGTCCGCTCCGGGCTCCTGCATGGCCCTCGACGGTCGGGAGCTGCTGCGGGGTTGTGTTTCAGGCCCCGGAGGGAAGGTCTGGGCAGCAGAGGAGGAGGTGGCAGCTGATCCCGGGCAGGTGATGGAGGAGGAGGCTGCTTGGCCCAGGGCCAGGGGGGCAGGGAGGGAGGGCCAGCAGCATCCTGCCACTGGGAGGGCAGGCCGGGAGCCAGGGAGCTCCGGGAAGGAGGGGAGCGCCTGGGTGCTGGGGGTGCTGCACTCAGGCCCCACATGGAACCCTAGAAGGGTGGAGCTGGAAGGGACCCCCAAGGGTCATCTAGCCCAGCCCCCCACAAGGCCAAAGGACCGCTGACAGACAGCCACCCAACCTCTGTCTAAAGACCTCCAAGGGAGGAGAGTCCATTGGTTCCTGACAGTGATTGGCTGGATGCAGAGGTGTTACAGGGATTTATGTATAGGTTGGGGGAGTGTTGCCCCTCCAGCAGATACCATGCACATGCAGCCCACTACCAAAATCAGCACAATCGCTTTTGTGACTTTTGTGACTTGTCCCCACAAAACACTTCATCACAGTTTCTTCCTATCTATTCAAAGGGCCTCTGCTGCATGATACCAAATGTAAGAATTCACTGATAAATGCATCTATGTACTGTCTCACTGGGAAAACTTCAGAAATTCATACAGACCTGTGAGCTCAGCTCCTCAGCAGCCCCTCTGCCTGAGGGATAATCCCTGGCATCCTGAGACCTGAGTGCCAGACAGGTAGCCCTTCCAGAAATAAACCCAGATGAAGACAAAAGGGTGTGATGAACTTGGCTGGGAAGCAGGGAAATGTAAATGTCTCTTTTGTTCCACTTGATGGGTGTTTGGTGGAGGGCAAGGGGAACCATGGGGCAGGGTCCAGGATGCTCAGATTAAGCAGGGTCCAGGATGCTCAGATTCCGGCCACCAGACCTCCCCAGCACAACGGCTCAGAGCCTGGGAAGTGGGGGTTGGGGAGAAGACGGGGGGGGGGGGAGAGTCAGAAGCTGACGAGGAAACAGGGCAGGCGCTCTGGGTTGCACCCAACATTGTGGGAGCCCGGAGTACATGTATGACATCATGCACACATGTGAAGTCACATGCCACCACAGCCGGAGGGCCCGACAGAGCTTTCCACCACGGTGGGAAGGCCCCATGGAGTCGCCCCTCAGGGCACCCAGAGTAAAAAAAATTGTGGGTGCCTCAACACCCCCAGAGATGGTGCTTATGTAACAGGGTCTAGTGAGCCGGAAGAGGCTGGGGCAGAGAGGAGTGCAGATGCAGAGAGAGAAGCAGAGGCTGGAGAGGAGGGTGGCCAAGAGGGAGACATGGGTCTGTTGGTGAAGAGGCATGGCTGTCTCTCTCTCCCCCCCCCCCCCCCTGCAACAAGCTCTCCTCCCTGCTGGTCTCCCAGGACCAGGAGAGGGGTGAAGAGGGTGGAGCAGAGACAGACTGGGCATCTGAGTCTCCAGTTGCTTGGGAAGGACCACGTGGGGAGGAGACTCTGAAGGCTCATTGGGGCAAGATCTACCCTGAAGAGTTCCTGGGATCACTAGGCCTGGCCTGCTTTGTCTCGGAATAAAGAGTTAACAGAAGTCTAGTGTCTGGATCAAGGGAAGTAATAGTACCACTCTCTTCTGCCTGGATCAGACCACGCCTGACAATACTGTGTCCAGTTCTGGGCACCACAATTTAAGGAGGATGTCGACAAGCTGGAAGATGTGGAGAGGAGGGAGACCAAGAGGATCAAGGGTCTGGAAACCAAGCCTGATGAGGAGCAGTTGAAGGAGCTGGGAATGTTTAGCCTGGAAAAGATGAGGCTGTGAGGAGATCTCAGAGCCATCTTCCAGTATCTACAGGGCTCTCACTTGCTGGTTTTCTCCTGCTCTGGAGGGCAGAACTCAAACCAATGGCTTCAAGTTGCAAGGAAGGAGATTCCGGCTAAAGAGTCAAAAAACCTTTCTGACAGTCAGAGCTGCTTGACAGTGAAGCAAAAGGGGATGAACTCTCCTTCCTTGGAGGTTGGCTGGCCTCTGTCAGGGATGCTTTTGTTGACTGGATGAGCCTTTGGGTCCCTTCCAGCTCTCTGGTCCTACGAGATGACTTCCCTGACCCCAAGTGAGGAGTTCTTGCTCCCAACGGTTCCATTCTAGCTCTGACCATCAGAAAGTTCTTCCTGCTGTTGAGCCAGACTCTAACCTTTGTGGCACCTGAAAGGCTAACATGTTTACTAACTGCATAAGCTCCAAAAGGCAACACCTGAGCCCATGCAACTCTCAGCACATTGTAAAATGAAGAACAGAGCATGTGCACTTATTGTCTTTCACTCACTTCCTGCTTTCACCCAGTCACCAACTTGCAACCTAACCTCCTTTGCAGGACTGTTGTGAAGATATAGGAGGTGTAAAATGGTCCTTATACCATAGAAATCAAATTGGGTTTCCTTTAACAAGATTGGTGCATCTTTGTTCCATAACAGTGGACTCTCGGGCTGCAAACGTGATCCGTGTGGGATGCACATTCACAACCCGCAGCATCCACAACCCACAGAGGGGTGTCTGCACATGCGCAAAGCACGATTTAGCGCTTCTGCGCATGCGCAACCGCCGGAACCCGGAAGTAACCTGTTCTGGTACTTCCAGGTTTCGGCGGTCCCAAAAAAACCCAAAAAAACCGCAACCTGAAGCATCTGTAACCCGAGGTATGACTGTATATGTTTCCAATACTTCCCACCCCCTCATGCAAATAAGTATGGGTTCAAAGCGGCAACCAATCTTAATCTGGTCTGTTATTCCATGTTAAAGTCCAGTTAAAAAAAGGAAAAGTTGCTCCCACTTTCCAAAGGCGGCTCAGTCAAAGTAAAATTTAAACCTACATTCAGCAATAAATTTCACTGGGCATTCTGCCACATTCTTTCTCTCTCTCACACACATACACAAAAGCACACATGTTGTTGACAGTAAAAATGATGCACACGAGAGGAAGTCTGAGAGCTAAACAAAGGCTGAAGGGAGGGGGGATTTTCAAGGTGCAAATGACTCAGATTCTCAAATATTTGGGCTGCAGTCCTAACCCCAACCCCACATACCTGGGGCTCTGGAAGTAAGCCTTGCTGAATTCAATGGGACTTACTTCTGAGTAGGCACAGGAGTGCACTGCCAATCACTGTGAAAATGGCATTTCAGAAATATGTCTAGTGGGCGGTTGGTGAGAAAGACAAGGGAAGGTTTATGGGGGGGGGAGGGTTTAAACACAGTAAAAGCTCTGCAAATCCATGGCTGGATTGCACAGGCAGAATCTGCACACAAGATGGGGGAGAGACGCCCCCGGCCTCCTCCTCCTCCTCTTCCAAAGGACAAGGCAGCAAAGAGGGCCATTGCCACCCCACCTCTTCCCCCCTCCCCTCTGGGGCAAAGCTGGAGAGCTGCTCCCCGCCAGCACCCAGGCAGGAGGGCCCCCCTGCTTCTCCTTCGCCTCTGTCCCCAGTAAAGATGCAAGCCGCCCCCAGCGCACAGGTGAGGGGGCAAGGCAAAGCCAGGGAGGAAGCCCCATCTCCTGTCTTTTTCTCCCCCCCCACCCAAGAGCCCTTCCAGACAGCAACACATGCCCCCTGCCCCCAATCTGCTGCCATGTTCTGCCCCCAAACACCCTCCGCAAACCCCTCAAAGACAGAAAGCAGGATGGCCTCTGTGTGCTGCCCCCACACCAACCCCAAACAGAAGCGGAGAGGGGGCTGCACAGACAGTGTGAGGGGAAGGGTCCCTTCCAACTCCTGGACCTGCTCTGAAGAAGAAGAGGAAGCCATCGCGTCCTGGAGAAAGTCTGCTCTCCAGTCAGGTGGTTGCCCTGCACAGTTTGATGCCTAACTTTGCTTCTGGGTGGGCTGCAGGCGGATGTTTTATTCATTTCATTTTTTGAAAGAAAGCTCAGGCTCTGGGGACTCGAGTCCTGGCGCCCTTGCTCCAGCTGCACCCCGGACGATTCAGCTTTGGGGAGGAGGCAGGGAGAGGCCTCCCAAGGACCCAAGAAGAGCCTGGTGGATCAGGTCCAGCCACTCAGCAGTTAGAGCACAGCCATCACAGTTCATAGCCATCGGTGGCCTTTTCCTCCTCCATGAATTTGCCTAACCCCCTTTAAAAGCCATTCAGGTTGGTGGCCATATCTGCCTGCTGCGGGAAGGAGCTCCACAGTTTAACTCAGGAAGAAAGGCTCTCTTTTCTCTGTAACTGAGGTCTAGAAGGTGGGAACGAGGCCAGCTTTTGCTTAAAAACATGCAAAAACAGCCAATAACGGTTAGCGTACCAGACTAGGACCTGGAAGAAACCAGGGTTTAAATGCCCACTTGACTATGAAGCGAGTGGCCGTGAGGGCCATAGTTGAGTCAGATGCTTCGGGGAGAAGTACCGTATTTTTCGCTCTATAAGACACACTTTTTTCCTCCTAAAAATTAAGGAGAAATGTCTGTGCGTCTTATGGATCGAATGTGTAGTCCCTGGAGCCGAATTGCCCAGGGGCAAAAAGCAGATCATGCTCCCCCCCCCTTTTTTTTGAAAGAGGGAAGGGGGTGTTGAAACAAAGCCGCTGATCGTTTACCGATTGGGGAGAGAGATAAGGGACGCTAGAGATAAAGGAGGCTGCCTGGGAGAGGGGAGGTAAAAGCCCATGGATCCTCAGGATTTTTGCATTGGGTCACCCCAAATTCACCATCAGATCACATGTCTGTGGCCACAGCACGAACCACAAAAATCATACATCCACTGTTTCGTTCAGAATATTTTTTTTTCTTGTTTTCGTCCTCTAAAAACTAGGTGCGTCTTATGGTCAGGTGCGTCTTATGGAGCGAAAAATATGGTACTTCTTTTTAGAATACAGAGAGTTTTATGATGGCAGCCCAGAAACAGGCTGTTGCCCAGCTGCCTCCCGGGGGGGGGGCTACTCAGCAACTTTCCTCCTCTGAAGTGGCAAAACTTGCAGGAACTATTCAAGGTAATTGAGTCTCAATCCGTCTGCAAGGAATCCAGGCAGGCAGAGCGGAGGAGGAGGAGGGCAAAGCGAGGCTCTGGGATGAAATGGCTTAATTGTGCAGGGAGCTGATTTGCTGGGGGGCAGATTAATCCCCCCCCCACTCACCCTTGAGTCTGGAAGGATCAATAGTGCAGAAACACAGAGCAAATTGCAGCCGGTGTGTTGGTGTGTTGTTTTGTTTTTTTAAAAAAGCAAAGGGTGTTTGTGAGAGCGAATATTGGGGAAGGGCGTCTGAAAACACCCCTGCAGAAATCAACAAATCAATGGCCTCTTCTGCAGAGAAGAGCAGAAATGGGTGAGGGGGCCAGATGAGACCAGGAACGGCCCCCGGTTTCTCAGAAGGAGAGATCCAGAAGGGCAGGTGTTTTCTTCCTTTTTTTGGCTAAGGGAAGAAACTGCCGTTTGTGCATGTGTGTGTGTGTGTGTAAAACCACACTCTGGGCACCTTCCTTGGCAGGCTGCCCCTCTCGTGAGATGCTTCCCCCACACTGGCTATCCAGCTGGAGCCTGCAGGACCCTTCCCCACAGGCGACCCGGGGGGGGGGAGGGAGCAGCTGCTGCCCTGGCAACAAGCTCAGTTGCCTTGAAGATGGGCAAAGTCACCATGGCAACGGATTGTCCCAGGAAGGAGTGGATGTTGTCAAGGCAACAGGTGCTTTGGAGGAAGTGAAACAGGGGGGAGCCGTGGCCAAACTGCAGAGGGCCCCCTGGCTGTGGGGCAGGAGACTCTGGGGTCTCCTCCACTGAGCCGCCTGCACCTTGTGGGCGGCTTTTGATCTGGGCAATCCAGACGGAAGGAGAAGCTTCTTTCAAGGCAAACTCAGGGCCCCCTGAGCCCCCCAGCCCCCAAAGTGCACACCAAAGCAGTTCTCCCCCCCTGCTCTTTGGCCTCCCCACATACAGTCATCCGAGGTAGACTGCCTCTTGCCATGGAGGGTCCGTTTCCAATTGTCGTGGCCAATGGCAATTAATAAACCTGTTGCCCCAAAAGGGAGACTTTGCATGCTGCCCCCTGCAAAGGAGTCCCTGGTTGCCCCCCTGGCAGAAGGGGCCCCTGGACTAGGCCAGGTGGGGGGGAAGGTTTTCTAAGAGGTGGGCAGAAGAGGGGAGGAATTTGGGGGTCCAAGACAGAAGCAGGGTCATTCCTCTGGGGCAGGTGGGTGTCCCAGTGGCAGGAAAAACAGAATCATGGAACTGAAGAGTTGGAAGGGACCCCCAAAGGCAATCTAGTCTTCCCCTACCAGCTTCCAAGCCTCAGATGTTGGGGGGGGGAGGAGCAGCAGAGGAGCGGCTGTCCTTTCCACCCATTCAACTCCCCTGCCCCCCACTTTCCAAGACCCCCCCCAGCCTCCTCGGGGCATGTGAAGCTGTGTGCAGGGCCAGCGTTTCATCGTTTTTTGGGGTCGTGAGAGATTTGCAGCAATACCCTGGGATACGTTTAAGATGAACTGGAAAGCTGGAGTGTGAGGGGGGGGGTCTCTGTGAGGAAGAAGAGCTGCCCTCTCCCTGGCCCAACCCCCCCACAATCCGACTGGCTTCACAGCGAAATTTTGTAACATAAGATTTTAGGCCACCCTAGTCCAGCCTCCTGTTCTGACAGGGACCAGGCACAATGGGAGCCCCCAGGAGCAGCCCTCCCCCCTCCTGCGGGACTGGGAGACATTGAATGTGGAGGCAGAGCAGAGCCATCCTGGATGGAGCCCCCAGAGCCCCCTCCCCCCCGCATGAACTGGCCCAGTCCTCCTAATGCCACCCTGACCACAAGTGAGAAGGGCATCAGCTTAATGGGCACCCAAGTTGAGACCCTCAGATGCCCTGGAAGCCGAAATGAGAGCAGTTGAGCCCCAGCCTCAGAGAACCAGACCCAGCAGGAGCCTTGATCCAGACCCTGATTTTAGGGTCCATAAGCCCCTAAAACGGTCAGGGAGCCCCAGGAAGGACAGAATAGCAGGTGCTCCCTAGACCTTTTGAGTCCCATGCAAACCCCATTGGGGTCCCACTCAGTGGTGCCAACTCTAGGGAGCCCTGGGTACCTGGGCACCCATAATTTTTGTGGGTGCTCTGACGGGGCTTCCAGTTTCTACCAGAAGTTGTGTCAGAGGCCTGATGCGATGCCCAATGCAACCTCTGAGGTGACGTCGGAGGCCCTGTGAAGTCACATTATGTCGCGGGTGCCATTGGGCTCCCATAATCTGGGGCCCAAGTTAGGGGTGCCCGTGGCCCCGCTTCTCCCAGCTGTGCTCCTAGACTGAGGGATGATGGCACCAGGTTGGCTCTGCTCTGTGCCCAGCCTGGCACAAGGGGGGGTCCTGCAGCCCTGAGGGGGCCCCATTGAGGAATCTGCTTCTCCTGGCCCTAGACTGGAGCCTCCCCAGTCCCAGACAGGCAGACACCCCACCCCCTGCACAATGCCTCTCTCCATAGGAGCCAAACCCTGGGGGCCAAGGTCCCTTCTGCCCCCCAAACTATCTGAGGGGACCAGCCCCCCAAAAGTTAATGAGCATTGCCATTCAAATGGTGTGCCTGCACTACGTCTTGCGACCAATTATACGGGGTGGGGTTTACCTGCCCCCCATATTTTATTCAAGCTGCCCCCCCTGCCCCCCACTGTGGCCTTAGCAAGGCCCTGCCCATCCCCCTCACTCCTGCTCTCCCCATAGCTCAGCTGACTCCCCACGGCCCTGGCCTCCTTCTGGTGTCCTCGCGCCCTCTCCCTTAGCTTCCTGGGCCTCTATGTGCCCCCCCCTGAGTTCTGTCCCCCACCTCTTTCGATCAACCAGCCTAGCATCCCTCACCTCCTTGTGGGTGGAATGGGGGAGGGGAGGCAGAGGATCACACTCCGCAGCCCCTGAAGTGAGGGAACCCCATCAGGTATCCATTGAGACAAAGCAGCCCCCACAACAGCCCCCCCCCCGCAGTGGAAACAGCTCTGCCCCTCATAGAGAAACCCCCATAGGAGCCAACTCCTAGGGGAGGCCGGGGCCCCACAAAACTGGTCTCATTGCCATTCCAATGGGGTGCATCTGTGCCATGCCTTGGAATCAATTATGTGGGGCAGAGCTTACCTGGCCTCCCCCAATATTTTATTCAAGTTGGCACCCCGTTTTGCATATTCAGAATCTGGGGCCCGTGCTGGTTCATGAGATGGGGCTTTTGCTCATGGGGGGCTGATCTCGCTCCACTGCAGGGAATGAGGAGATGGGCCTGAGCCCCCCAGCCCCGGGGAATGGCTGCCTTCCCGCCTCTCCCCACCAGAAGACCCCCTTCCTCTCCTTGACAGCTGCTCCCTGCAATACCCTAAGCAAGGCAGCCCTCTCTGCTCTCCTGTTCACCCCCAGCTCCCCCACAAGCAGACCTGCCTCCTCCTGCAGCTGCTCCCAGGTGCCCCATTGCGCCAGGAGCAGAGGGGGGTGGCCGTGGCCCCCCTGCAGGGCTGCTGTGCTCCCTTTTCAGCTGGGGACCCCAAGGGACCTGCCTCAAGAGCTCTCAGAGGAGAGACAAGCCCAGCGCTCACTGTCTCCAAATAGCCTTGGTCCAGCTAAGTCAACCATTGCACACTGATGCCCACTTGTGCTCAGGGTGGGACAGGGGCAGGTAGATGCCTGCTTGCGCCCAGAGCTGGTTCGCTAGAAGCTCTCAGGCCAGTTCTCTGTCTCCAGCTAACCAAATCTTACAGCTCACCCCCAATGAATGGGGCTGTTCATGCTGCCTTGCTAAATGCAGGCTTCTTCCTGGGATGGCCCCTCTCCCCGCCCCCCTCCAACACCCCACTTGGGATCCTACCTGGGCCCAGAAGAGCAAAACCTCTGATGGCACAGGGCAGCCCCAGGCGCAGGCAAGGAGGGCCCTGGAGCAAGTGCCCAGGATGGAAGAGGAAGAGAGGAGGGCAGGGTTTGGGGAATGCCGACTGAGGTGACGATTTGGCTCCCCAAATCCTGAGTTGTGCTGAAAGCCAGGAGTCCTGGGTTCAAATCTTCCCTGGTCAGGCATTTGCTGCTCTTTGCTGGACAAGCCCCCGCCCCCAGGGCTGAACCACATTTAGCTGCCTGAGGCGAAGGGCAGGATGGCAGCCCCTACACCCCCCCCCCAGAGAGAAGCCAATCCGAGCTGACTGCTGCCCTGACCTCACGCTGAATTCAAGGTGTGCATGCGGTTCCCCCCACATAGTGCTGAGCCCAAAATTGAGAAGATCTATAACTGAGAACATCCATTTGGGCGTCCCAAATTTTGGGCACGCTGAGGTTCCCATATTATCAAAGATGTCCAAAGTCTGCCCCTTCCTGACCCCAAACCCTGGGAAGAGGAGAGCGTCCCCCGCCCACAAAAGGCGACAGGTGTGTCTCTCTCTTCCAGCAGGTGGGACCCGAAGGAAGAATTGCCAGAAGGATCCCTCGCCCCGGACCTTGCCTTCCTCTGCCCGACGGTAGGACCACTCTTCCCAGCAACCACGCATAAGGAGAGCCTCCAGCTGGATCCGGCCCGCGGGGGGCAGCCTAGTCCCGCACCCCGTTCCCTCGGTGGCCACGCAGCCGGCTCCCTCCGTGGGAAAGGCGCAAGCCGGACGGGAGCGCGGGCGCTGTGCGGTCCCCTCTGAGCCGCCTCCCCGGTGCCCTGCCCGCCCCCCGAGGCGGGTCCGCCCCTCTCACCACGGTGAAGTTGCTGGCGCTGCAGTTGGCGCCCCGGAAGGTGCACTGCCAGAGCATCTCGGCCAGGTCGTGCCCGGTGCGGTTGTAGAAGTCGGCCATGTCGAAGGGGCGCGCCTTGAAGCCCCTGAAGTTGGCCCTGTCCCGCAGGGCGGCCAGCAGCTGGGGGTCGCCCAGCGGGGCCACCTCGTGGCGCGCGTCCAGCAGGGCCAGCAGCTCGCCCACGTGGTAGAGGTCGTTGCGCGTGATCTTGGAGAAGCGGAACTGGTTGAGGTTGCAGAGGGTGACGGCGGGGAAGGTGAGGTTGGGCGCGGCCACCTCGTCCAGCTTGGTGACATGCGGGTAGCTGAGGAAGTAGGCGACGCGCTCGGCGCAGACCAGCGCCAGCAGCGCCAGGGAGCCCCCGAAGGCCAGCGCCCACAGCAGGCGGCGCAGGGAGCGCGAGCCGTGCGCCACGAGGTGGCTCAGCCCGTGCAGGGACGAGCCGCGCGCGAAGGCCTGCAGGCCGGGCAGGCGCTCCCCGCGGGCCATGCCAGCCCCGGGCACCTCCCGCATCATGGCATCTCCCGGAGGGGCGCAGCCTCCGCGCGCCGCGCAGCCCCACCTGCTGCTGCTGCTGCTGCCGCCGCCGCCGCCGCCGCTCAGGCGCGCACCCCCCGCTGCCACGCGGCGCGCTCCCCGCTGGCCCGGCGCCCGTGGCCGGGGCGCCCTGCGTGGCGCTGCCGGGGGGCTCTCTCCGGCGCAGCGCCCATCCCCGGGAGGCGAGGCGAGGGGGCGGCAGCGGTGGCGACCCCTCCCCAGTCACCGCGGCGGGCCGGGGGTCCTCCGAGCGCAGCCTCGCCCTCCTGCCGGAGAAAGGGCGCAGCAGGCGGGCGGGCAGAGGCGCAGCGCGGGGGGCTCTGCAGTGGATGCGGCAGGCTCAGCTGCGCGCCTCATCGGCTCACTGCCTGCCGCCGCCGCCGCCTCTTTCGCAGTCTGCGGCTCCTGCTGCTGCGGAACCGGCTCCGCGCGCGCCCCGCTCCGGACCACGCCGCGCAGGGAAGGGTCCTCGGCCAGCCCCCTCCCCGCCCAGCCGCCAGCCAGGCCCGCCCCCCCCCAGCCCCAGCAGCAGCCGGGACTCCAGAGCGCCCTCCTTCCCCTCCGAGACGGGGGTCTGGCAGGGAGCAGGGGGGCCCAAGGCGGCTCTGGGCCACTTGGGCTGGAGCGGCGGCTCAGAAGAAGAGAGTCGTAGAGTTGGAAGGGACCCCCAAAGGTCGTCTAGGCCAACCCCCTGCAATGCAGGAATCGCAACGCCAGAGCTCTCCAAGTGAGCCAAGGGCTCCCCGACACTAAGCTGCCTCTGTGTGGTGCCTGGAACTGGGGGCAACTTCCCTTACCTGGGCCTCTCCCTCAGATTCCCAAGACTGCCCCCCAACAGGTGGCCCAGGAGGAAGCGGGTGCCAGAAGGGTGGTTAGAGGCACCAGCAACAGGCCATGCAAAGGGAGGGGCGGAGAGAATTGCTCTGCCCTCCCTCCAGGAGTGTGGACTGAGTGCGAATTTCAACTTCTCACTTCTGCAACCTTTGCAGAACCTTCTGCTCCCCACGGCCAGCCCAATCCCTCCTTGGATGGCCCACTAACGCCTCTCTTGCCCCTCCACTGGAGGGTAACTGGCCTTCAGAGGGTCGGCACCCCTCATCCTGGAGGCAGCCATTGTGCTAGCCGCCTGCTCCCCCAAAGCTCTGCCCAACCTTTTAACTCTATCTAAACTGGTAGCCATCGTGCCATCCTGTGGCAGGGAATTCCACTGGTTAACTATGTGCACTGCAGCGCATATTTTAGGGGGCAGGGAATGTGGGATCAGAAAGGTTTCACAATAGCCTGAGGTGCAGAGAAGAGGAGGAGGAGGAAGGCCGTCTGGCCCTACTCTGTCTGGCCCTGGAAGAGGGGCAGCCCTGGCATCGTTGACTGGGCACCACCCCAAAGGCTTTGGGGCCCCCAGCATGGCCAGTGGGGTGATGGGGATCATTTGGAGGGTCTCTGGAGGCTCCCCACCCCGATCCAAGTCAGCGAAACATTCAGAGGCAACACAATCAGGAGACCCGTCAATGTTTCTTTATTGGAAATTGTTAAGGCACAAGCTGCAGAGAAGTTTTTTCAGGAGTTCCGCGTCCCATTTGCCCCCCCCCCCCGCCCCCCAGGACCCCTCTGGGCCTCTGCTGGGGGTGGGGAAGGACTGCACCCGTTTGCGTCAGGCATCTTCAGAAATGGGGGGGTCCCCGGCCTCCTCCATCCCAGACCCTCTGCTCCCCCTTCCCCCCTCCTTCTCTGCCTCCCCCAGGAATTAAGAGCCTGGGTTTTCAAAATGGATTTCTTCTTCTTCCTTTAAAAAAGAAACACCCATCGTGCAGCTACAGGTGAGGGAAACAAGAAGTCAGGCTGGAGACCGGAAGACGAGTGAAGGACAAGCCTCGTCCGCGGAGGCAGGCTTCCCAGCGGACCTGGTGCGGTGATGACGAGGGCGATGAGGCCGTGGGCGACTCCGAGGCGGAAAGTCCAGCCCTGCAGGGAGCCCGACCCCGCCAAACCCTCAGAGACGCGGGAAGAGAAGGGGGGGGCAGAAGAAAGTGCGCCATGCGTCGAGGGAGGGGCCGGGGGGAGGAGGAGGAGGCCTTGCTGGCCTAGCCGGGTCCTTCTCCTTCTTCGTCCGAGACGTCCTCCGAGGGCAAGGTGCGCAGGTGGCTGGCACGGATGCTGCCGAGGGCGGGGCAGGCGGCCAGGAGGACGGCCACCCCCTCGGGGGTCACGCCGGAGCCGTCCAGGTTGAGCTGCACCAGGGGCACGTGGCGCAGGAAGCGGAGCCCTGCAGAGAGACCGGAGGGGGCAAAAGGCAGCTGGGCAGGAGCTGGGCAGGGACAGGCTCTTCCTGCAGCAAACTCTCCACCCTGGCCTGGCCTGTGGCCCTCAGGGAGGACTTAGGGCAGAAAGAGCCTTGGAATCATAGAATCACAGAACGGTAGAGTTGGAAGGGATCCCTAGAGTCATCTAGTCCACCCCCGGCAATAATAATAATAATAATAATTTTTATTTATACCCCACCCTCCCCAGCCAAGACCAGGCTCAGGGTGGCTAACACCCAATATTAAAAAAAATTGATCGAAATACAACTTAAAAACAAGATTAAAAAACAACATTAAAACATTAAAATACAGCCTCATTTCAATGGAAACTCAATCAAAAACTTTTTGGGGGATAAAAACGTCAAGTCTTCACCATGGCCAACTATCCAGACTGGTCCTACGTGGGCCAGAAAAAAGCCAGGGAAGTCTCCAAATAGATCTATCACAGAAGGAGAAAGGAAAAAGGAAAGAGGGGAAGGGGATCAAGCTGATTCCAAGCCAAAGGCCAGGCGGAACAACTCTTGTCTTACAGGCCCTGTGGAAAGAAATCAGATCTTGGAGGGCCCTGGTCTCACGAGGCAGAGCGTTCCACCAGGCCGGAGCCAGTGTTGAAAAGGCCCTGGCTCTGGTTGAGGCTAATCTGACTTCCTTAGGGCCTGGGACCTCTAGGGTGTTGCTATTTATGGACCTTAAGGTCCTCCGCGGGGCAGACCAGGAGAGGCGGTCCCGTAGGTACAAGGGTCCTAGGCTGTGAAGGGCTTGAAAGGTCAAAACCTTAAACCTGACCCTGTACTCTACCGGGAGCCAGTGCAGCTGGAAAAGCACTGGGTTCTGCTTGGTTGGAGGTTTTTCAGCAGAGCTGTCAGGGACGCGGACATTGCCAGGGGTTGGGCTGGATGACCCTTGGGGGTCCCTTTCCAACTCTTATCATTCTGGTTCCATTTTCTGCACCCCCACAGAGAATGGGGGGGTGTCCTCTGCTTCCCATCTCTGTGCCGGCAGCTGGCACCCCAGGCTGGCCCCCCGCCAAGCTGTTCTAGAATGGCGTCCCCCAAAGTGGCAGTACCAACCCTGGTGGGCGGGGAGGGGGCAGCTCTGGAGATGCCAACGGCTGGGGGCTTTGGAGAGCCAGTATCTCCAGATCAAGCTCATCTCCTTTGCCAAATTAATTAATGGAACTAAAGGGCTTTAATCGGATTTTGAGTGAATGTGCAATCAACCGTTGCGGTTTCAAATGTTGCTGCATTTTGCCTCTCTTAGTGGGCCGTGAAAACTGCTGCTCTGGATGCCGCTTCTGGCCAGGTGGGGCTGGCGGCCAGAAAAGCCTCGGGGGCCAGGACTCACCTCGGTCCGTCAAGCGGGTGCGGCTCAGGTTCACCTTGAGCAGCTGCTTGCAGCGGGAGATGCCCAGGCGCGCCACTGTGTCTCCGACTGGCGTGCTGGCAAGACTCAGCACCTGGGGGGAGGGGGAGGAAGATGACAAAGTGGGGGGGCAGGTCCCCTGGGGCCTGTTGGGATATTCCGTTCCACCTTATGGGACAGACGTGTGGAACTGTTTTATGTCCCATGTCTGTTTACGCTCCAGCCCAGCTTGCTGGGAACTTCCGTTTGTGTACAGCTTTTTCTATAGCGTCTTGCTTTGGACACGAAGGGGATCAGACATGTTCCCTCTTGTCCTAATGTACGCTGCATAAACTGCTTGTAAATAGGCTCACACAGCCTCTCCTGCCACTTCATAGCTGTCAACCTTCCCTTTTTTGCGGGAAATCCCCTTATTCCAGCGCTGCTTCCCGCTGCTATCCCAGATTGTTAGATATCCCGTAGACTGTCCCTGGGACAGGTGAGGCTGCTGATCCCTTATTTTTGAGGCTGCTGACCCTTATTTTCAAATCTGCAAGTTGCCAGCTATGCTTCTGTTGTGTAGCATTTACTCTGCTGAAGTAGCGTGTCTCAGCTTCTGAAACTCAGGTCGCAGTTGCTGCACAAAGGACTGGAGATTGCCCAGCACACCGGCCGGTGGGCTGGAGCCACCTGGGGGCCTGCCAACTGCCCCTGTTTCCTCGGTTGCATGCCAAGAGAGTTACCATTCCTGCCCTGCCCCAGGTCTCTCCCTCGCTCTGTCTCTGCAGCTGCCCAAAGAGAGGAGCTTGGAGGAGGGAAGGAGCCCTTGGCCAGGGCCTGCCGCTCCCCCAAGGGCAGAACCTGCTGAGCCCCCCCCCCGGGCGCTGCTCCCTTCCCGGCCGTACCTGCAGGTGGGGCAGAGTGACGATGCAGCGCGCCACCCCTACGCTGGAGACGTTGAGGCGGTCCAAGCACAGCTCCTCCAGAAGCGGCAGCCCCTGGACGTGGCGCAGGCCAAGGTCTGTGGCCAGCGTGTTGCAGAGAGACAGGCGGCGCAGCCTGCGGGGGGGGCACATGCAAGAACCGCAGAAGAGCCTCAGATCGGGCCATCGGACCCCCCAGTCTAGTGGCCAAAGACGGCCTCTGGACCCCACAGCCCAGATTGTTCTGCCTGGCCACTGAGGTCCAGTACTGAAGGCCTTCTGGCGGTTCCCTCATTGTGAGAAGCCAAGTTACAGGGAACCAGGCAGAGGGCCTTTTCGGTGGTGGCACCCGCCCTGTGGAACGCCCTCCCAGCAGATGTCAAAGAGAAAAACAACTACCAGATTTTTAGAAGACATCTGAAAGCAGCCCTGTTTAGGGAAGCTTTTAATATCTGAAGGACTATTGTATTTTAATATTTTGTTGGAAGCTGCCCAGAGTGGCTGGGGAAACCCAGCCAGATGGACAGGGTATAAATAATAAATTATAAACTATTATTAGGTATTCTTTTTCTCTTATTTAACTGACTGTAATACTCTTAATAAAATAATATTTTTTTAAAACCCTAATTTAATTTGTATACTTTCCTATACTTTGTAGATCTCAGGGCGGTTCACAACATAAATATCTCTGCCGTTTCTCAATCAAATTATTCCCACAGTGGCTTGTGAAGAATCAGGAATAATGACGACACGGAGGAGCGTAAGAGACTGTCACAAATGCATCTTAAATCATATATTCATCAGGGAAACCATTTCAAATATTATAATAATGATAATATCATCATTATTATTATTAATGGCTAATGCTAGCCTATCAAAGCCTCCCTTTTTAAGCTGCAAAGGGATGCCCTCTGCTCAACTCCCAAACGTGAGGCAGGAAGGATAATTATCTCTAAGAAACCCACCGTCTCCCAGCATCTATCCCCAACCCAACAGCTTGGACTGCTGCTGCTGCCGCCCGGCAGGTGAACCCCCCTGGCCCCTGGGAGCAAGGCCTGCCAATCAGGGGGTTTGGGGGCTGGAGCGCAGAGCCCGGCCTTGCTGGGGGGCAGGATCCGTGCGCCCATTCCTCACCTGCTCAGCCGGGGAAGGTGCTGCAGCCCCTGGTCGGTGACGTGGCTGTAGTCCGTCAGGTCCAGCTCCAGGAGCCCTTCCAGGCGGCAGAGGGCGGCCAGGCCGGCGTCAGTGACCGTGTGGCGGCTGGGCAAGGCCAGCTGAGAGAGGGCGGGCAGACCTGAAGAAAGAGCCCCGAGGGGTGGGTTGCCACGTGGAAGCGCCTCCAAGCCAGCCGGGAACCCCAGCGCAGCTCCCCCCAAAATCAGGGGACTTGGGGGCCACCGCTCCAACAGACTCCCGGACAAGGTGGCAAGGGAAGCCAAAACCTGAGCGGGTGCCAGGGGCCGCTCCTGGCTCTGTTCGTGGCCTCTGCAGCACAGGGTCCTTTTCGGCAGGGTTGCTCGCCTGGAGGACACGGCTGCTCGCCCCAGGCGAGTGCCCTAGAGGTGGGCTGCAGGGGAGCTTTGGGTCAGAGCCCACAGACTGGGCTGGGCTTGGAGAGGCAGCTTTCCAGGTCCCAACCCACGACTCCTAAGGTGGCTTAACATGCTTTTTCTATCTTGCACAGTCAAACCTCAGTTCCGTTTCCAAACCTTTCGGCTGCCAAACACTGAAAACACGGAAGCAAACACTCCAGTTTTCGGAAGCTGAACGTCGGATGCGGCTTCCGCTTGAGTGCAGGAAGCTCTGGCAACCAGTCGGAAGCTGCGCCTTGGCTGTCAAACGTTTCGGAAGCCAAACAGGCTTCCAGAACGGATTACGTTGCAGAACCGAGGTTTGACTGCATTTTAAATTGTTGCAGCCTGGGACCTCAGGGTGAGCAAAACGTTAACAGTAATAATTCCAATTATAAACCAATGCTAATAGTAAGCCACGCGTCCTGCCTCAGCTGCCAGCGAAGCTCTGTGCTCTCACTTCCTCTCCTGCATTTCATTCCGGGTTGGTCTAGATGACCGTTGGGGGTCCCTTCCAAGTCTAGAAGCCGGTGATTCTAATGCGCCCTCGCTGCCCAGAGGAAGCTGTTGTGGGGGGAACTGTCGGCCAGGGGGCGTCTTCCGTGTGCCCACGGCAACACCACCCCCTGCCCCCCTGGTGCCAGAATCGCCTCTCCAGCCTCTGCTGGCAAACCTTCTCAGGCCGCACTTCCCCGGGTGGGACAGCAGCCACGGGCAAAGAGACAATGGGGCCCTTTCCCAAACGCCTGAGGGGCACAGCCCCCGCCCCGCACCTGAGACCAGCTCCAGGGCCGTGTTGCCATCCACCGACTGGACCCCCGAGAGCGTCAGGGTGCAGAGTGCCGGGTGCGAGGAGAGCGCCCGCAGGGAGGCCTCGCTCACCGGGGTCCCGTCCAGATGCAGCGTCTGCAGAGCCTCCAGGCGCCGCAGGGCTGATACGTCCACCACCTGCGGAAGCAACACAGCGCGGCCGGTTGAATTATTATTATTTATTGAATTTATATATATCCTATACCCGGGGGTCTCAGGGCGGCTCACAGAAATCAAGACATAAAACCACAAAATGCCGAATAAAAATAAAAGAACAACCCAATACCCCCAAAAAACACATTTTAAAAGGGCAATATTTCACTGCGCTTAAACCCCGAGGAGCTTGAGGCGACTTCCAAGGTCTTCCAAGAGTGTCACAGTCTCCCGGGCCCAACGCTCTACACCACACTGGGGTGGTTGGGAAAGCCCACCCCCCCATCACACACGGGACCAAGAGAGGAGACCCCCACCCACCCACCCCCAGGTGCCAGCCGGCTGCACCCGTCCCATGCTCCCCCCCCGGAGAAGGCCCTTTTCCAGGCTGCGGGGGCCACTTACGCCCGTCTGCTTGATGCTGAGGGTGCAGAGGTGGGGGGCGCACTGGGGCAGCAGGCCGAGGGTGCCGTCCGTGACGCCCGTCTGGTTGAGGCTCAGGTGGGTGAGGGAGGGGGGCGCCGAGAGCAGGAACTCGCCCAGGCCCCGATCCGTCACGTGCGTCTGGTCCAGCGCCAGGTGAGACAGCTGGGGGAGCCCTGCGGGGAGAGCGGGGGCCAGATCCATCACACGCCCATTCATTTCTCCATCGTTCTTCCAAGGCATCCATGCCAATCTTTTTGCCGGGCACAGAAAACCCAGCGACACGGAGCAGAGCAACATGGCAACTCTTGCAACCCAGGAACAAATTGCTTTCAATGATTACCATATGGACAAAATTAACGATATTTGGAACGTATTTATGAAAAACACAGTGACCCATGAATTGATGTATACTTGAGGGAAACAATAAGCTTAACCGTTCACATATATACAGTATATTATAATTTATTTATAATTATATTTATGATGATACCGAATTATAGTTCTGTCACCTTAATTATATTTTATTGCCATGTTGTTACTTTCCTCTGCCTTTTTTAGGTATTCTTTTTATCTTTTCTTTTATTTAACTCACTGTAATATTCTTAATATTCTAAATAATTTTTGTTTAAAAAAGTCCTATTGATTAATTGATTGTATTAAATTTGTATACCGTCCTACACCCTGTAGTTCTCAGGGCGCTTCACAACATAGATTTCTCTGCCATTTCTCATTCAAATTATTCCCACAGCGGCTTGCAAAGAATCAGTAATAATAACGGCTCGACAGAGCGTACTAGAGCGTCACAAATGCAACTTAAATCACATATTCATCAGTGAAACAATTACGTTCTATAAAACACTGCCTTAATAGTGACAAGTGAAAAATAAGCTAAGGGTCACAATTAAAGCCAAAATCTTATTCTGTGATCAGCAAGTCAATAAAGCAGAATTGTAATTTTATGCTGTGAACCGCCCTGCAATCTATGGGTCTAGGGGGCAGTATACAAATTTAATAAATAAATGCAAACGCAAAATAAATGCCTAAGGGCGAGAGGCCCCTTTTTTCACGGGGAGAGCTGAAAGCGAGTCCTCCTCCTTGCAGCGCAGGGTTAAACTATGGAACTCCCTGCCACCGGAGGCTGGGATAGCCAGGAACTTGGGTGGCATTTGAAGAGGATGAGATAAATTCATGGAGATGAAGGCTAGCTCAGATTATTATATATGTACAGGTAAGGAGGGATGAAACTGGATTGAAGGTATGGAATATAACATCAAATGGAACTGTCTGTGCTAAAAAGAAAAGGAAAAAGGGAGGAAAGCTCTATTTTGCAAAAGGCTTACGATGGAAACTTCCCATCCTTTATTATCTATGGAGCTGGAATTTAATTTAATTGGGAGTATAACTGCTCATTTATCTTCAGTCGGACGGAAGGATGAAAGGAGCCTGCAAACTTGCCAAGGAACTGATAAGGTTCATTATTGAGTCATCCGCAGTTTGACGGACCGCTCTCCTTCCAGGCAGAGAGGGAAAATAGCCTCTACAAGGCTATTTATTGGGACAGAGTGATTTTTGAGGTTGCTGTTGAAAGTTGCAAAACAATGGAGCCCAGGACAGAGCGATGGAGAATTTCTGCAACTACAATGGGATATCAGCTGCGCTTCAAAGCAGAGAACAGCAACAACTGGGAAAATATAGACATAACATTTTACAAGGACAGGAAGAGATATCACAGAAAGAATAACTGCCACACACAGGAAGAATAAGAATATAGTTTGAGTGCCTCACTTGTAAGTTTATACATCATTTCATGTGTCAATACGAAGGGAAGTTGTTAATATTGCAAGGATTGTTATCTAGACTGGAGTGTAATTGAAATTACTATGATTTTGGAACGCAGAAATAAAGTCAATCACCAAACCATTGATTCTAGCACATGGGGGCGGGGCACCTCAATTATATAACTTGGTACCTGAATGATTGGTATTAGTAATTGCATTGTAATTTGGCATTGTTATAATGAGGTTATTATTGGACTGTAATTGAAAACTAATACAGAATATTATTTCTTTATTTCTTTAACATAAATTCCTGGAGAAGCCCAGGGCTCTGCCTCCGCAGTCAGAGGCCGCGATGCTTCTGAATCCCCATTGCTGGGGGCTGCGGGGGGGGGGGAGGGGAGAGGAGGCTGGACTAGGTGGGCCATGGGGCCTGATCCTGCAGGCTCTCATGGGCTTAATCCTGCAGGCGGAGAGGAAGTAGCCAAAAGAGCAGGACGGGGTGTGTGTGTCCGTGACGTACCCTTCAGAAACTGCAGGCAGTTGTCGGTGAGCTTCACGCAGGCCGAGAGGTTGAGGTGCTGCAGGCGGGGCAGGTGCTGGACCACAGAGACGCCCTGGTCTGGGGGGGGGAGAGAAATGGGGGGTCAGCTCAGGGGGAAGAGAGCACAGAACCCGCCCGCCTCCCACAGCTAAGCTCTCAGGTCCCGTGGAGCAGCCTCCTGCCCAGACCCTCTCTGCCCCCCCTCGGTCAGCAATGCTTCAGCTCTGATCCTGTGGGGGGCTGGGATGGATGACCTCTGGGGACCCCTTCCAGCTCCACAATTCTATGCTTCTTTAGCTGGGATCCTGCACTGCAGCCGGCTGGATGACCTCTGGGGGCCCCTTCCAGCTCCACAATTCTATGCTTCTTTAGCTGAGATCCTGCATTGTGGGGGGGTTGGGCTTGATGACCTCTGGGGGCCCCTCTGCCCATCCCGCTCCCGCCCCACTCACCGGTGATGACGGAGCAGGCGAGGAGGCTGAGGTGGCGGAGGCTGGGAAAGGCCCGCAGCTGGCCCAGGAGCTGGTTGGTGGTGTAGGGGTAGCAGTCGAGGCGCAGCTTCTGGAGGGGGCAGCCGAAGAAGAGCTTGAGGCTGCGGGGGCTGAGCAGGCCCTGCTGCACCAGGTGCCCCAGGAGGTGCTCTGCCAGCACCGGCGTCACCGAGGCCAGGCTGCTGCAGTACTGCTTGCTGGGCGCTGCGGGGACAAAGCCGACGGAAACGTTGCAGTCCTGAGTTCGGATCCCGCCTTCCCCCCTGAGCCGGGAGCCCAGGCAGCTCACCCAAAGGAAAACCACACCACAGGAGAAGCCACAAGAGATCATCGCCAGAAAGTAGCTGAACTCTAATCAAGCTAAAACAGGAAATCTATTAAAGGGCAGAGAGTAAAAACAGCACAGCACCATTGGAAAGCCATTTTCCTTTTTGAAAAAAGTCAGGACAAGGAGGACAGCGAGGAGGGGGGCTTCTCCAGGCAGGGAATTCCAAAGTTGCCTAGGAGCAGCCCCCACTGGAAAGGCCCCTCCTGCCTCCCCCAGCAAGGGACTTGGGAGGGTGGGGGGGGCAGAAAGCCAGGGGGGTTCTTCTGGGGAAGGTGGTCTTCCAGATAGCCTAGACAGAAGCCATAGAGCAGGGGTCAGCAATGTGCAGCCCATGGGCCGGATGCGGCCCATGAAGACCGCTTTACTGGCCCTCGAGCCGCCCCCGAACTGAGCCACCCACTTAGCGAGTCCCCCCTGCGCTGCGCTAAACCGGCGCAGCACGGCATGTGGACTCGCCAAGCGGCACCACAAATCGCGTCTGCGCAGCTGCAGATACCGGAAATCACATCTGTGCATGTCTAGAAGCCAGAAATCGCTTTTGCGTAGGCGCAATTTTCAGCATCTGGGCATACACAGAAACGATTTCCGGCACTGCGGACACATGCAGACGCGATTTCTGGCGTCGCACTGCGCCAGTCCGGCCCACAGACGATCTCCGTGGGAGTGATCCAGCCCACGGCTGGTGAACCATGCCACCCCTGCCAGAGAGGGCTTCGAGGCCCTTTGAACTGTGTCCAGAAACAGCGGCTGGAGCAAAGGGTCATTGGCCCCCCTTGACCAGCCTGAGTCTGCAGTCCGGCTGCAGCGCTTTGAGCTGGTTGGCCTATTTATAAAAATATTTTTATCCTGCTGAGTCCTGGATATATATCAGAGCGGTTTAGAACTACAGAACAACAAAATCACAGACTAAGAGCATAATAAAACATGAAAAGCCAGAGAGCTAAAAGCAAGCCTCAACTAACTATTGCAGAAGGAGGTCTTCTTAACTGAAACGTTTTCAGCAGGTGTTTAAAAAGTTGGCACAGAAGGTGCCCAGTGGCAGAGAGTTCCACAGGACTGGGCGGATGATACTAACGGCTTGGTTTCAGTTGTTGTCCAATGGGCCCCAGAGAAGGACCAACGATCTCTGTGACGCAGCTGCCATATTCTACGGGTTCAGGGGGTCCCTGAGGTGCCCCAGACCCAAGTTCTTTAGGGTTTTGCAAACCGTTATGAGGACTCTGGGAGGAGATGGGAAGCCAGGGAAGATGCTTTAAGCAGATGAAGTTTCCCAGAACTTTTCCTCCTCCTCTTCCTCATCCCTCGCCTTTGGAGACAAAGGCACGTGCCCTGCTCTCCCCAGAGAGGCCTGCCGGGCGCCTTCATGAGACACCTCTAGGCGCATTCCTCTTCTCCCAGACTTCTGGCCATTAAATCTTCTCTGGCCGGAGACCCCCGTCTTGCAGGGGCTTAGCTGGGCAGTATCAGGCTCTGCATTACGTTGCGCAAATCATGCTCTGAATGTTGCACATGGTCCTGGGACCTTTGGGTTAAGAGAGATATATACCGTATTTTTCGCTCCTTCGGACACACGTTTTTCCTCCTAAAAAGTAAGGGGAAATGTCTGTGTGTCTTATGGAGTGAATGCGTGGTCTATGGAGCCGAATTGCCCAGGGGCAAAAAGCAGATCGTGCTTTTTTTTTAAAAAAAGAGAGAGAAGGGGGTGTTGGGAAGGAGATAAGGGACTCTAGAGATAAAGGAGGCAGCCTGGGAGGGGGGAGGTAAAAGCCCATGGATCCTCAGGATTTTTGCATTGGGTCACCCCAAATTCACCATCAGATCACATAGCATGTCCATGGCTACAGCCTGCACCAAAAAACCCCGCATCCACTGTTTTGTGGGGCTGCAATGGCACAAAAACGTGGTTACAAAGCACGGATCCACATGGATTCTCAGGATTTTTGCATTGGGCTACCCCAAACTCACCGTCAAATCACATATCATGTCTGTGGCCACAGCATGAACCACAAAAATCATACATTCACTGTTTCGTTCAGAATATTTTTTTCCCTCCTCTAAAAACTAGGTAGATCTTATGGAGCGAAAAATACGGTAAGTCGAAATGATATTAAGCAGCAGCAGCAGGAAGGAGGAAGCTGCGGTGAGAAGCCTCTACCTGTGAGGAGGGCTGTGGCCCCTCGCAGGGACAGCTGGAAGAGCGGGGGCACTGCGGGGGCCGTGCGGCCTGGGGGGGACGTGGCGGCCGGAGAGGCCTTCTCATCGCCTTCAGGGCCCTGCGCATTCACCCGCTGCAGGCGCAACTCGGCCGCCTGGGCCACGGCCAGAGGGAGGGCGGGCGCTTCGGCTCGGCTTCCGTCGGCCGTCCTGGGGGGCAGAAAGAGACAGGCGATGAAGACCCCCAGGTGCCCCCATTCGCTTTGCTTCACGCCCCCCTTCCACGTTCCCAGCCAGCCTTCCCCCGCCCCCTACAAAACAAGCGCCCCCAGATAGCCCAGGCTGGGCAAGGCCCCTACCTCAAAAGGTTGCCCTCCGCCGGCCACTGGTGCCGAGACCCCGGGAGGCCCTGAGCGCGTTCCCCAAAGGACAAGGAGCCTTCAAACAGAAAGAAGACCCCCCCCAGCTTAGGATCAAGGTTCTTTCCTCGCCCCCACCCAACCCCACCCTTCTGGCCTTCTTTCTTCTCTCCAGAAGTTCCTCCCAACCTTCAGCGAGGGATCTCCCTCCTCAAGAGTAGACCCACTTCCCCCACAAACCAGGGGACCCCCCCTCATCTTGGCTTCCTCGCCCCCACCCCACACTGTTCCCCACCAGCCAAGTTTGCAGTGCTGATACCCAAGGAAGCGTCTCGAGGCCCCCCCAATTCACACTCCCCCCATTTTAATGAAGTATATTTAAATTTATACTCTGCCTGGCCGTGATTGGGGACAGGAGGGGAGGGCGTGCTGCTGCCTCTCCTTCCTTGGAGGTTTCCAAGCAGAGGCTCCACCATGAGATTCCTGCCTTGCAGTGGGTTGGGCTGGATGACCTTTAGGGGTCCCTCCCAATTCTACCGCGACTCAGGCAGGCCAGATTTTGGAGCCTCCTCCCTCCTGGCGCTGGCCTCCCCCCTTCCTGCCCCTGGTGCTGACCTGGCAGAGGCGGCCCCCGGCCCCCGGAAGCCTCTCCTTCCCTCAGGGTCGCCGAGGACTCCTGCTCCATGGGCTCCTCCACGTCCATCCTGTGGCCCCTCCCTGCGGGGGGACAGAGAGAGCACTTTGTTTCGGACTTTTCTGCTTGAGGGGGCACATCCAGTTGTTGTTCTCCTCCTCCTCTTCAGTTAAACCCCACAATGACACCCCTACAAGGCAGGCCAGGCTGACAGGAAGGAAGCGGCCCCCAAGGTCACCCAGCCAGCACCATGGCTGAGTGGGGATTCGAACCCAGGTCCTTGCCCAACACTCTATCCGCTACACCCCCTGGCACAGGCCTGGCAAGGAGTCAAAGGCAGCTCTGATCTGGCCTGGGAAGGGGCTTATTGCCCGCCCACCCCAATAGGTGTGTCTGCAGGGAATTAATAGGAGCCAGGGTGGATGAAAAATCAATGATTTAACAACAAAAAATTGGATTTTTTAAACTTTAAATCAGATTATTTAAAATTTAAATTGGATTTTTGAAATAAAATGCTTTATCTTTCTAAAGATAAATTTTCCATTTAAGTTATTGCTATTAAGGAAATGATTATTTTTCTCCTTCCAATAAAGTACAGCAGAAAAGTTGTCCAAAATTAAACAGTTAACATATTAAACCTCACAATAATTTCTAAGTATTTCTAATAGTATAACCAAATCAGCAATTTTTGATATAACTGTAAAAACTATTCTGAAAATTTATTATTTCAAAAACGAAACCTTCATCTGGTTGCAAATATTAAGATTATACCAGCAAGAATGAGTCTTTCTGTAAAGAAATGATTGAAATCAAGTGTAATACTGACTAGTGATTTAAATTGTGATTTAAATCCAATCCAATCCACCCTGATAGGAGCCCAAGGCACCTGCAGAGAAGGGAGGAAGACCGGGGCTGGGGGGAAGCCACATCCTCTGCCCACAGACGTGCTCCCCCCCCCGATGGAACTGGGGATGGGGTGGGGGGAGCTCCAGGGAGGAGCCCCAAATATACATCGCTTGGGGGGCAGAGACCTGCCTGGCATGCAGAAGGTGCCGGGTTCAATTCCTTGCTGGCAGCCTCTCCAGGCAGGGCTGGAAGACCCCTGGAGAGTCTCTGCTGCCAGTCTGTGCAGGCAGCACTGAACTCAAGGAGCCCAGAGCATCTCTGCTCCTCTTGTAAAGGACTGGCAGCTCAGCAACAGAGCCCTGCCTGGCATGCAGAAGGTGCCGGGTTCAACCCCCTGCTGGGAGAGGCCCCCTGCCTGAAGAGAGACTCTGCTGCCTGCAGAGCCTGACGGACTTCTGCCATGTCCCCTGACCTGGACTCAGAGTCCAGAGGACTAGAACAATCTTCATTCCTAGGGGGACAAGGGCTGGGGCTGAGCGACGGAGCCCCTGCTTGGCAGGTGCAGCCCCCCAGGGCGTCCCCAGGGAGGGCAGGGGACAGGGGCTCCCTGGCTGCCACCCAGGGGAGCGCCGCTCAGTGGGCGGACGAAAAGCAGAGCAGCTTAGAGGCATACAGGGGTAGTGGCGCCCGCCCTGTGGAACGCCCTCCCATCAGATGTCAAAGAGATAAACATCTACCTGACATTTAGAGAACATCTGAAGGCAGCCCTGTTCAGGGAAGTTCTTAATGTGTGACATTTTAATGTATTTTTAATCTTTGTTGGAAGCCGCCCAGAGTAGCTGGGGAAACCCAGCCAGATGGGCAGGGTACAAATAATAAATTATTAATTTATTATTATTATTATTATTATTACTACAGCAAAAGGCCTCTTCCTGAATACTTACCCCAGCGGTGGGGCTCAGGGAAGGCCAGCTCCCCGTGGCCGTGCAACCCCGCAAAGTCCCCTGGAGTCACCCTCTGCGCCGGAGAGCGGAGGACGGAAGGCAGGTGGGCCCCCTGAGCAAAGAGGCCTCTCCCCTCTGGGGTCGGGAGACCAGGCCCTGCCATCCCCTCTTCCTCCTCCTCCTCTTCTTCCTCCTCGTCTTCCTCCTCCTCCTCCTCTTCTTCCTCCTCCTCCTCCTCGTGTGGGGTCTGCGGTGGGGACTCAGGCCCCGCCACGCCCTTGGAGGCCGGGGCCTGGGGTGCCGGGGGCCCCACCACGCAGAGGGTGGCGCTGGGGGCCAGGCCCAGGTCCCCCAGGGAGCGGGGCAGGTCGGCCGGCCCAAAGTGGCGCTTGGGGAAGCCCTGCAGGAGGGAGAAGGCGGGCAGCAGCTGCGGGTGAAGCTCCAGGAGGCGCAGGCGGACGGCCTCCAGGGGGGATGCGGAGGGGAAGCTCTGGCGCACGGAGTCCCCCGAGGGGAGGCGGATCTGTGGGGAGAAGAGGGGCAGCCATGGGCTGGGTCTCCCACTGCGGGGCATTGCTTGAAGGCATCCCCTAAGGGGCATCTGGCTGCCCTGGGATCCGGCCCGGCCCTTACACTCCTCAGGCCACAATGACCTCCCCCTCCCCAGCCAAGAATCACAGAACTGTAGAGTTGGAAGGGACCCCTAAGGCTCATCTAGCCCAACCCCGGCAAACAGGCAGACACCCTCTGTAGGGGTGCAAATATCCAGAGTGGGGGGGTCAGGTGGGATTGCTTTGAGGAATTATGAAATATGGAGCAAACCATTGTGTCCGCGATGAAAGCATGGCGTTGACTGGGTTTGATTCATTGACAATGGTTTCTGATCGAATGCCACAAGCCTCTGCACCTCTGCCATTTGCTTTCTCTACACCTGACAGGCACATATAAGCATTCTGAAACACAGGCCAGTTGCTTCACCAGGCATCCTCAGTACATAAAGTCAGTAGGTTACTTTGACATAGTTTCATCTTTAGATAGATCTTAAGGGCCAGGAAGAGAGTTCACAAGGAGATGGCAAATCCTGCCATCCTGTCTCTCCTGCTTATTCCTGTTTATGACCTCCGGGGTTTTGCTGAATGCCGTCCTCCTTTTATTCCTATTTTATTTACTCTGGACTACTGTGCATGCTCAAGTAGGAAATAGTTTCTTTGTAGTTAAAAGAATTTCTTCTGATCTGACTTTGTCCCACGTGGGGTTTTTGAAATGCTCAGAGGGAGTCTGAATGGTTCTTAAGTACAATGTGTAAAAAGTTCTTTTGTGAATAAAACGACCTGGGCCGAGGGGGGGAGAGGAATTACTATACGCAGCCCTCCCAGAGTCTTGCTGGTCAAGCCTCATGTGTATTCTATTAATCAGAGTCCAATCCTTCCTTGTTTTGGTAACGCTACAACCCTCCCTCCTTGAATCAAGCCCCCCACCCAAGACTTGCAATTCCCTCCTCTCTTCCCTCCTGGCCCCCGGGGTGGGGAATGGCCCCTGAGGGAGCCTATGGCTGCTGCTCTTCCTCTCACCCTAAGCAGGCACTGCCCGTCGCTGGGGGGCTGCGCTCTCTTCTCCGAAGGGGGGGCCTCCTGCGCCAGCTGGGCCTTGCCCTGGATGCGCCGCCGGTCGTCTGCGATTCTCTGCAGGGCCAACTCGTGCTCCTGGGAGGAAGGAAGGGAGCCGTGAGGAGGGAAGGCGGGGCTGGTTCCTCCCCAGCAACAGCTGCAATGAGGACCCTCCACCTTCGGACGCCCCCCCCCCCCCGGAAGCTGGCTCACCCGCCGCTTGGTCCTCCTCTCGGCCCTCAGCTCCTCCGCCAGCTGCTCCCGCTGCTGCTCAGCAAAAGCCTGGCTGCTGGCTCTCCCGGGGGGGTCCTTGGCGGCCACCTCTGCCCTGGTGCCTGGGGGGAGAGGAAAGAGCATGCTGGGAAGCCCACCCCAAAGGGGAGGGTGCAACAGGCCCACCCAGGCTGCCTCCCTGGGCCTCCCCTGCTGTGGGGGGAGAGAGAGGCTGCGGACAGGGAGCCTCTTCTTCACCTGAGGTTGGACAGCCCAGGCTGGCAGCTGCTGGCCCCGACGAGGCCTCCTGGACCTTCCTGGGGGGGTTGAAGGCGTCCATCGCCCTGCAGTCCTTCAGTGCTCTGGGAGGCTTGCTCTGGGGGGGCGGCGGCTCTTCCACCCTCTCCTGCAGCAACCTGGGGAAAGAGAGGAGGAGACGACGAGGCCGTCAAGCAGGAGAAGCCCCAGCGCCTTGCGCTGCCAGGGAGTTCAGGGCTGGTCAGGGGAGAGGGGGGAGCACCGCCGGGAGCGCAGCCGGCAGAACTGTCTCCCCCCAGGGCAGGGGAAGGGGCTGAGGGGACCCTCGGGGTCATCTAGCCACTCACCAATTGGCAGCCTCCGGGGCGCTGAGGCAGCCGGCACGGAGGGCATCGCGCACCTGCCGCTCAGTGAAGCCCATCTCATAAAGGGTCAGGAGCAGATCCCCCAAGGTCTGTGGGGCAGAGAGGTCAGAGGATGAAAAACTTCTGGGAAATGATATATAATGAGACGGACAAAGATGATGAAATATACATTTATTAAGACACCAGAAGCATTTTTACTTGGCATTGTAGGAGATGATATAAACAGAAAGGATTGTAAGTTGTTTTTATATGCAATGAAGGCAGCAAGAATATTATTGGCACAAAAATGGAAGCAAGAAGAACTACTGACGAAAGAAGAATGGAGGATGAAATTGATGGACTATGCAGAATTAGATAAACTAACAGGAAGGATTCGAAACCTGCGGGACAAGAGATTCTCAGAAGACTGGTGTAAATTTACGGACTATTTGAAAAGTAACTGTGATGAACAGATTACGCTAGTAGGTTTGCAAGAAGTTTTGTGAGGTGAACTATTTGAAATAATGCTAAAAAGACAATGAGAAGAATTATTAGTTAAGGATATTAAAGGTAATATGAAATTAAGAAATGCATAATATGTGATAAATAATGGAAAACCATCAGAGGCGTTGACGGAAGTCCAAAAATATTGTATAGGATGAGAAGTTATGTTGTATGACTGTTGGAATTAATATGTTAAAAAATTAATAAAAATGTATTTAAAAAGAGAGAGAGAGAGAGAGAGAGAGAGAGAGGTGTCAGAGGAACATGGAGGAAAGAAGACTTTCCCTCTAGCTCAGCCTCCTCTTCTCTCGGGGGTCGGCCAGCAGGATCCTCCCCTCCTGTGGTTCAATTTTGACAGAAATGATAAACGTTGCTTAGAAAACTATTGCCTGCTGTCCAAAATTGAGATTACAGAGTAACTCGCCTCAAACAGCCCCAAGTCTTACACTGGATGCCTGGTTCCACTCACTCTGGAAGAGAGCTTTCTATCATGGAAAAACACAAATGTAATTTGAGATTTTGACAAGGCCTGGAACCTTCCGACACTTTTTATACAATTTGGGACTCTTTCAGGACATAGACGACGGAACCATCATTTTCAAGCCTGAAAAAACCTGGAATTTTTTTTGTTGATCTGATACAGTCAACACTCTGTACTTGCAATATTGTTAATTTAAGTTACATGCAACTTTGTTATCTCTCTTTTATATACATTATAAAACAAAATGATAATAATATAGGAAGAGCCAAATGCCTTTGGCCCCTGAAAGCCTTAATTCAGTGGAGTCCCATAAATCCATGCCCAGTGCCCTGTAAAAAGCAATATTTAGAGTAGCGGTTTGCACAACCCACAAAGGAAGACAAAATTGATCAAATGATGGATGGCATGGAGAAGATGGATACAGAAAAGTGTTTTTTCTTCCCTCCCCTCTCTCTCTGTGGGCATCCCACAAAGTTGAGAGTTGGAAGATTCAGGGCAGAGAAAAGAAAGGTCTTCCTCTTCTTCATGCAACGCCGAGTTAAATGGTGGAACTCCCATCCACAGGAAGCAGGGTGGTGGCCGGGGGGGGGGGCTTTAAGAGAGGAGGAGACCCTGTCGCCCCAGCATCTTCTGGGGAGGAAAAAAATGAAACAGGGAGCAGAGTTGCCAAAAACAGACCAGAAGCAACTAATGTTTCTTCCATCCAGCAGAGCTTTACTGCTACTGAAGGCAAATGAGCATCATGGTCACAAATCCAATACATTCAGGATTGGCCCTGTCCATCAGAAATCCAGTTGCAGCAGACTTCATTTAAACTAACTTACAAGCACTTATAAACCTATAATAAGACTAAGCCTTAAGACTAAGCATCCTCTGCACAGAAGATCAGAAGAAAGAAAGAGAAAGTGGGAGCGAGAGCCCAGTCTCCCCCTGAACTGAGAATAATAGCAGGACCTTGACGGAAGAGATAAGAGAAGCAGTTCCAGGCAGAGGGAATAACCCTGAAGATGAGGCGCCTTCTGCCTGCTGCTTTCAAACAGAGAAGCTTCCAGCACTCTCTGGAATTACATTATTTTTCTGCATATAATAATAAATAAATAAATAAAAATAATTTATTATTTATTCCCCAGCCACTCTGGGCGGCTTCCAACAAAATATTAAAATACAGTACGTACAGTAAGTCCTTAACTCAAGGTACCACTGTAATGCATCAAACATTCGAAGCTTCCCTAAGCTGCCCCCCTGTATAAGACGACCCCTACTTTTGGGGACCCCAAATTTAGAAAATGGGCATATGCACTATCCGTGTATAAGATGCCCCGGGACTTTTAACCTTTTAAAAAAAGTAATATAACCTACTCATATACACGGAAAAGTACAGTAAGTAGAATAGGAAAGATCTCTACACATCAGATCAACCCTTTCTGCACCAAGAAATACAAACTGACAGAGCCATCCAGGGGGGAGTGCGAGGGGAGTCCCGAGGGCCCCACTTTGCGCTCCCCAATTTGGGAATCGGATCCTGCCCCTTGCTCTCCAGGAGCACCTGGGGGCGGATCTGGATTCCTTGGGGCAGGAGAGACCTGGGAATGGGGCCCTTTCTATGTCCAGCTGTCCTTTGTCCACAACAAATGGTTGCAGTTTTTTTGTGTTGAATAGATGCTATATCAGGGGTCAGCAAACTTTTTCAGCAGGGGACCGGTCCACTGTCCCTCAGACCTTGTGGGGGGCCAGACTATATTTTTTTTGGGGGGGGGGAAATGAACAAATTCCTATGCCCCACAAATAACCCAGAGATGCATTTTAAAGAAAAGCACACATTCTGCTCATGTAAAAACACGCTGATTCCCAGACCATCCGCAGGCTGGATTTAGAAGGCGATTGGGCCGGATCCGGCCCCCGGAGCTTAGTGTGCCTACCCATGTGCTATATGGTAACTTATGGATCTAAAGCCATTAGCACATAACAAAATATGTCTTTTATCAAAGTAATTGTTGAATTGAAATACAATGAAGAAATATATTAATAGTGATTTTTTGGGGGGGGCCCAAGAGAGTGGGGCCCTAAGCTATAGCTTGTTTTGCTTATACTAAATCTGGCCCTGGCACAGTTAGGGACGGAGAGCCGTCGCCAGGGGTGCAGGCGAGTGGGGCGTGTGCAAAATCAGCTTAAAAATGTCCATAAATATATAAGTATTGATTATTGCCTCATGAGAAGAGGTTTTAATCAGAGGGTGACCTGCATGGGGTGGGGGTGGGAAGAAAGGTGGAAATAAGAGCTCACTTGTCTTGGCGGGGGGGGGGGGCAATCTGGACAGTTCTGCCAGGGGCATCATCATCATCATCACCATCATCATCATATATTTCTACCCTGCCCATCTACCTGGCTCCGGCTCAGCTGGTCTGGCCAGAGGAAGGGGACCCTCGCGGGCAGGGGGGCCCCAGCAATGACCCCCCCATGGAGTCTCCTGGGGGTCCTTCTCCCCCCCCGGGCTGCCTTCCCTCCTGCCCCCCCCGCGCCCCTCCCCTTGGGGTCCCCCCCCCAGGGGCACAGTAATAAGAATACTACTACTCCACCCCGCCCCGCCCATCTACCCGGCTCGGCAGGTCTGGCCAGAGGCAGGGGGCTTGACCCCCCCAGCAATGCCCCCCCAGCCCCCCCCCCGGGCTGCTTTCCCTCCTGCCCCCCCTCCCGCCCCCCGGAGACGCCCCTCCCTGGCGGGTCCCGGGGGGGGTCTCCGAGGCGGGTCTCCCCTCCCCCCTCCCCCTCCTCACCGGGGGCTCCATCTCTCCGGGGGGTCCAGACGGAGGCGCCCCTCCCCCTCCCCTCGCCCAGGCGGAAGCGGCGGCGGCGGCGGAGACGCGAAGCCTGGCGATTGGCCGAGGCGCGGGAGGTCAAAGGGCGCCAGGCTCCGCCCTCCCCTCCCCGGCCCCGCCCCCGGGCTGGAGGGAGCAAAGAGGGGATCCCCCGCCGGGCGCCCGGCACTTCCGGCTCCCCTGCGCCGGGGGGCGGACCCCAGAGAGAGCCGGAGAGAGGCCAGCAGGCCTAGTGGGGGCAGGGGAGGGGCCAGCGCCTCCCTCCCGCAGAACCCCCCCCGCGCACGTCAGAATCCTCACCCAGAACCCAGAGCCGTCCTCTGTGCCTCCTTCCTGCCTTGCAGGCGGGCTGGACTAGATGACCCGGGGGGGTCCCTTCCGCCTCTGCAATTCGAGGAAGTGAATTGAGCGCCCCTTCCATCCCCAGATGGGGCAGCCAGGGCCGGATTCACGTATAAGCTCAACAGGCTCTAGCTTAGGGCCCCACTCTCTTGGGGGGGCAAAAAATAAAGGGCCTCTTATGGGGGGGAGAGAGGGGCTGCCAGGGGGCGGACCCCAGAGAGAGGGCCAGCAGGCCTAGTGGGGGCAGGGGAGGGGCCAGCGCCTCTCTCTCGCAGACCCCCCCATGCACGGCAGAATCCGCACCCAGAACCCGCCTTTTAAAAAAAAAAAATTTATTGATTTTAACATATAAATTATAAAATGTACCACAAAACTTATCACTTATACAATCTTTTTAGACTTCCATCAGCACCTCTGATGATCCACCGTTTTAACCACTTCTTATGCATTTCTTAACTTTATATTGCCTTTACATCTCTTAACAAATCCTCCTCCCCCTTCTCCATTTTTACAATACTTCCAATAATCTCACAAAACTTCTTGCAAACCTACAAACGTCGTCTGATCTTCACAAATACTTTTCAAATAGTCCGTAAATTTACTCCAGTCTTCTGTGAATTTCTGGTCCCGCGGTTTCAAATCCTTCCTGTTAGTTTATCTAGCTCTGCATAGTCCATGAACTTCATCCTCCATTCTTCAATCGTCGGTAATTCTTCTTGCTTCCATTTTTGGGCCAGTAATATTCTTGCTGCTGTTACTGCATCTAAAGAGAGCTTACATTCCTCAGAACCCAGCGCCTTCCTCCATGCCTCCTTCCTGCCTTGCAGGCGGGCTGGACTAGATGACCCGCTGGGGTCCCTTCCGCCTCTGCCATTCGAGGAAGCGAATTGAGCGCCCGTTCCATCCCCAGATGGGGCAGCCAGGGCCGGATTCACGTATAAGCTCAACAGGTTCTACCTTAGGGCCCCACTCTCTTGGGGGCCCCCAAAAATATGAAAGGGGAAAAAACCCCTGGATGTACATTTCCAAAATATAAGATAAGATAAAAAGCAAATAAAATAAAACCTCCATCCAGCAGCCGTGTTTTGTGTTGTGTGGGCTCCTCCTTGTTACCGGTATGTGCAAGTGGCTCCAGATACCTATGAGGTCCATATGGCATCTATTCCAACACAAAAAAGCGACAATTTGTTGTTGAAAAAGGGCAGCTGGATATATAAAGCCCCCCATTCCCTTCAGGAGCCCCTCAGGGCCTCATCCAACCTCAATCCGGCCCCGGGGGCAGCTGCCTATTCCCGCCTGGCCGGGGTTGGACTAGATGACCCGGTGGGGTCCCTCCCGTTCCCCCTCGGCCCTTCCACAGCCCCCTTGACTCTCCTCCCCCTCCGGCGATTGGAGGAGGCGCCCTGGCCGCGTTAATGAGTGCCAGGTGTGGGGTCAGCGCCCTCCTCTTCCTCCCGCCCCCCCAGTGGCCCTGCTTCGCCCCACGGATCCCGGGCGGCCAGGAGGATGTGGGGGGGCGTCTGCTGGCTCGTGGCCGCCTTGCAGGTGGGGCTGGGGGCCGCCTGGGGGTCGCGGGCAGGTAAGTGGCCCCGGGGGAAGGGGGCTGCTGCGCTCCGGGAGGGGCCTCATCCTGCAGCCTCTCCCGGGGGGCTTGGGGGGCTCGCTCAGTGGGGCAGCCTGCCTGCCTGCCTGCTTGCTGGGGGGCAGCAGCTGCAGCCCCTGGAGGGGCCCTATCCTGCCACTCTGGCCTGGACCTCCTCCGCTAGGGAGAAGGGAAGAGCTCGCTTGTGTCCCTGGGATGGAAAGACAAAAAGTGAACTTTAATCTGCATTAATTCCTGGTTTTAGGATTCCTGGTTTGGGATTTGAAATCCTCCAGAGGCTGAAAGTCCCTCCAGTGAGATGGTCCCCCCTTTTTCCCCTTCTTCTTCTCTCTCTCTGGATGGGTTCCAGCTTTTGAGCATTACCTCTGAGGAACCAAATGCGGGTTATGCAATCCAGCTCTACGTCAGCTGTTCCCAAGCTTTTTTGGGCCGCCGCCCCCTCAGCTCCACCAACTCACCCCCTGTGCCCACCGCCCTATAAAAAGCACTATTCTCAAGAGCGGTCTGCATAACCCACGAAGAAGGATAATCACACGACTGTAGCATTGGAAGGGGACTAAAGGGCCATCTAGTCCAACCCCCCGTGAAATTCAAAATGGTTGCAATTATTCAAAGTCCAGTTAAAGATTAAATCAGCAGAATGTATGATCTTAGTGCTGCCAGCTTGCCAAAGCCTGATAGGGGCATGGATACATCTTGCCAAGGGTGCCTGGCTGTCGCAGAGCTGCTGCCAACAAGCTTCCATCTCTTTCAGAGCCCAGTACAGCCAACTGGTCAGCAGGATCAGACCCTCCCAGCTCCAACCCTCCGACATGGACCACGCCACTCCCCCGGTCAACGGCCAGCAGTGGGGCTGCTGCCCCGGGAGAGCAGGGTAAAGCTGAGCGGCTCTTTGCTTGGGGGCGAGACTTGGGGGTGCAGTTAGAGAAACCCTCCCCAGCCTGGGTGCCATGCAGTCCTTTCACACTACAACTCCCATCAGCCCCTGCCACCTGCCTCCATGCTGGCTGGGGATGCTGGGAGATGTAGTCCCAAACACAGAATCCTAGAATCGTAAAGTCGGAAGGGACCCGCAAAGGCCATCCAATCTCCACTTAAAAACTTCCAAGGAAGGAGAGCCCACAAGCTGCTCCACCGTCAAACAGCTCTTGCCCGTAGGAAGCTATTCCTAAGGTTTAGTCGGAATCTCGTTTCTTGCCATTTGAAGCCATGGGTTCGAGTCCTGCCTTCTGGAGCAGCAGAAAGCAAAAATTGGAAGGTGGCTCTCACATCCTCTCTCTGCCTCCTCCAGCAGAGATGCTCCCCCCTTCGGTTTGATCAAACTCGGGTGAGGGGAACCTTTGGGCCTTCCCCTGTCCCCGAACTACAACTGCCAGCAAGCACAGCAGGGGAGTTGTAGTTCAGCAGCGCCTGGAAGAGACTCTCCAGTGTTTGAACTTCCCTTTCCCATGGGGGGGGGTCTTCCTGTCTTCTGACTCTCTGTGTTCCCCCAGAGCCCCCCGCCTGCAGGGGAGAGGAGGACTGCCCCCCTTGGAGCAGCTGCGAGGAGCAGGCCGGGCGCAACTCCTGCCGCTGTGGGCTGGGCTACCACCTCAGCCCCACCCTGGGCTGTGTGCCAGGTAAGGGGGCAGAGCTTGGGTTCGGGGTTCGAATTGTGTGTAGGGGGTGAGTGGGCTGGCCTTTCTGAGCACCCTTACCGAGAAAGAGCGGAGCAAGGGCCCTCCTTGATTGATTGATTGATTGATTGATTGATTGCCTTTATATTCCACTTTTTCTCCAAATAATAATAATAATTTATTTATACCCCGCCCATCTGACTGGGTCTCCCAGCCACTCTGGGTGGCCTCCAACCAAATATCAAAAACAATACAGCATCAGACATTGAAAACTTCCCTAAACAGGGCCACCTTCAGGTGTCTTTTAAAAGTAAAATAGTTGTTTATTTCCTTGACATCTGACGGGAGGGCGTTCCACAGGGTGGGCGCCACTACCGAGAAGGCCCTCTGTCTGGTTCCCTGTAACCTCACTTCTCTCAATGAGGGAACTGCCAGAAGGCCCTCGGACCTGGACCCCAGTGTCTGGGCTGAATGATGGGGGTGGAGACGCTCCTTCAGGTCCACTGGGCCTTTGAGGCCGTTTAGGGCTTTAAAGGTCAACACCAGCACTTTGAATTGTGCTCGGAAACGTACTGGGAGCCAGTGTAGGTCTTTCAAGACCGGTGTTATATGGTCTCGGCGGCCGCCCCCAGTCACCAGTCTAGCTGACGCATTCTGGATTAGTTGTAGTTTCTGGGTCACCTTCAAAGGTAGCCCCACGTAGAGCGCATTGCAGTAGTCCAAGCGAGAGATAACTAGAGCATGCACCACTCTGGTGAGACAGTCCGCAGGCAGGAAGGGTCTCATCCTGTGTACCAGATGGAGCTGGTATAACATTGCCCCCAGCTCCCAGCCCCTCTAGACGGTCCAGAAGGCTGTTATGGCTGATGGTATCAAAAGCCACTGAGAGATCCAGCAGAACTAGGAAACAGCTCTCACCTTTGTCCCTCCAAAGAGCTGAAGGTGACTGCTTCTTGATCCCCACAAGAGCCCTGCAAGGTAGGCTAGGCTGAGAGATAGTGACTGGCCCAAGGAGCGAACCCCTTCCTGCTGCTTAAGTCCAGGGGTCAAGTAAAGTCACAGAAAGCCAAGGGGGTCTCTGGGATCATAGAACCGGAATTAACAGTTGGGAGGGCCCTCCAAGAGTCATCTAGTCCAACCCCTGCAAGGCAGGAATCAGCTAAAGCTGAAGGCTGAATGTGGGCCTTGCTGCTTACACTCACAGAATTATTGTAGAGTTGGAAAGGCTCCCAAAGGTCATCTAGCCCCCTCCCCAAATAAGATATTTTACTGTTTTATCACTTGCTGCTTCCCACCCTGGTCTCCTTTGGGAGGGCGGATGGGTTTAAATGTAAAATGCAAAGAAATTATGTCCTGTAGGGACCTCTGGGACAGTCTCTCCTTCCCTGGAGGCTTTTAAGCAGAGGTTGGATAGCTGTCTGTCAGGGATGCTTGAGCTGAGATTCCTGCCTTGCAGGGGGTTGGACTGGATGACCACTGGGGGTCCCTTGCCATGTGACCATTCGAGGATTCTGTGAAAAATCGGGAGCATCAGGGAGGACAACTGAATGACAGGCCTGTGGCTTGAGATGGAGGGGAGAGCGATGGCCTCACCTGTCCCCTAGAGGGCGATGGTGGTCCTCGCCTTTTCCCGATGGGGGAAAGTGAAGTTTGGAGAAACTGCTTTTCCTCTCTCTTGTGGGGCTGCCGAGGCTCCCCCACCCCCTTCCTCTGCTTCCAATGGGCTCCCCCTCCTGGTATGGAGAGCTGGGCATACATGGCGTTGGGCACAATCCAATCCATTCTCTCCTGTAGCTTCATGAGAAACAAGTATTTTGAGGTGCTTCCCCCAAAAAAGCTACATCCAATCTGATTTGAAAATGACAGCCATATGAAGACCTCTGTGCCCCTCTCTCCACCCACGGGGTGGGGGGACGGACGACAGACAGATGGATGGCGAATGTGTCCAATGACACGGAAATGCGATGGGGAAAGGGACCACGAATGGGTGTGCAGCCTCATTCTGCATGTGGACACATGGCTCCGCCTTGTGCTACAGCCTCTCCCCCCCCATAAATATCCCCCCACACTGACGTCCGCTTGGCTCCATTTCAAAGGATGGGGGGGTTGGACTAGATGACCCCCAGGTCCCTCCCAGCGCTACGAGTCCGTGAGCAGCCTTTCTCCAGCCTGGTTGAAAAGGCAGCAATAAAAACAAAAAAGGAATGGCAAGACAAACTGTAAGAGTCTCTTGAGCTGGCTGGATTAAGAGAGGCAGTGAGAGATCACACTGGACAAGAGTTTCAAAAAGCCTGGGGGAAATGCAGAGAATCCTTCACAAAACAGTGCCCTAAAATACGTACCTGGACTTGTTTCGATCAATGTCTGCAGGAGACTTTGTGGATATTTAAGTTATAATTAGAAAAATCTTAATGATCATTCATAAAGGAAACAGCTTATAAGAAGTAAATAAGGAGGCCAGGTACAGGATAAAGGAAGTCTTTTATTGGGTTGGTTGTATTGTTGTATGTTATGCTTATTGTATTTCTGTATTGGGGGGGTGGAGGGTTTATGTTACGTTGTAAATAAAATTTCCATTAAAAAAAGGGAAAATAAAGAAAAGGCAGCAATAAGGACCGTGCTAATCTTCTCTGTATCGTTCCAATTTTAGTAACATGCTGCATATACAGAAACAATGTACTGTAATGACCTCACTTGCAGGATTTGATTATGACACTTAACAAATAGAAAATATAAATAGGAGGGTAAAACGTTAAGAATATGTCAATAAGGTAGGATTTCAATTTCAATATACAAGGTGTAGAAAATTACATGCAGAAGAAATGAATAAGTGATAAACCAGAAAGGGAAGTTGGGGAAAGGGGAATAGAAATGTAAAATGCAATTTGTGTTTTTATTTTGTTTTTATTTAGTATTGATTATTGTAAATTTTGTTGGAAAACTTTTAATAAAAATAATTTTGAAAAGAAAGGAAAAGGCAGCCTAAGGAGAGCCAGCAGGATTTGGCCGATGGCCCACCTTGGCCAGCACCCTGTTCTCCCAGACGCCCAGGATGGGGAACCCCCAAGTGGGATCCGAGTGCGAGAGCACCCCTCTCTCCTCCTGGGGTTTCCATAGACGGGATTCAAAGCGTTTCTGCCTGCGACTGGGGAGGGCAGAGCGGAGCCATCCTGGCCAGGAGCCATCAAGAGCTGCCTCCACAAATTTGTCCGCCCTTCTGCTGAAGCCACCTAGGCCTCCTGTGGCAGGGAGTTCCGCAGTTTAACAATGTGCTCTGGCTTCTCCTCCCCCCCTGCCTTGTTCTGATCCCACTTCTGCCCCTTCCCTCTCTCTCTTGCCAAGTCAAGGCCTTCCCCGGCCGGCTCTCGCTGTGGGATTCGGGAAGCCCCGACTGGTCGCTGCCGGGCATCACCTCAGCCGAGTCGCAGCTGCCGTGGGTCACCCTCCAGATCCAGAGATTGGTAAGGGACGCCCCCCTCCCCAATTGGCTGAAGGCTCTATGGGTCCCCATTTGCAGCAGCCAGCTCCTTGTGTGTCCCCCCCCCTCCGGCCTTCGTGGTCAGCGGCTTTTAGGGATTCTTCCCCCACCTTCTGCCCTCCCCACCAAGTCCTGGATTATTCAATTGTTTCATACAATTCATTTTTTTTTCTTTTTAAAGCCATTCTGGGGGGCTTTCCCCTTTAGCTCAGAGGAAGAACAGAATAGAATAGAATAGAATAGAATAGAATAGAATAGAATAGAATAGAATAGAATAGAATAGAATAGAATAGAATAGAATAGAATTTATTATTTATACCCCACCCATCTGGCTGGGTTTCCCAACAAAGTATTAAAATACAGTAGTCTGTTAAACATTAAAAGCTTCCCTAAACAGGGCTGTCTTCAGATGTCTTCTAAAAATCTGGTAGTTGTTTTTCTCTTTGACATCTGGTGGGAGGGCGTTCCTCAGGGCGTGTGCCACTACCGAGAAGGCCCTCTGCTTGGTTCCAGGTAACTTCACTTCTCACAGTGAGGGAACCGCCAGAAGGCCCTCGGAGCTGGACCTCAGTGTCCGGGCTGAACGATGGAGGTGGAGACGCTCCTTCAGGTATACTGGACCGAGGCCGTTTAGGGCTTTAAAGGTCAGCACCAACACTTTGAATTGTGCTCAGAAATGTACTGGGAGCCAGTGTAGGTCTTTCAAGACCGATGTTATGTGGTCTCTGCAGCCGCTCCCAGTCACTGCCTCATTCTGGATTAGTTGTAGTTTCCGGGTCACCTTCAAAGGTAGCCCCACGTAGAGCGCATTGCAGTAGTCTAAGTGGGAGATAACCAGAGCATGCACCACTCTGGCGAGACAGTCCGCAGGCAGATAGGGTCTCAGCCTACGTACCAGATGGAGCTGGTAAACAGCTGCCCTGAACACAGATTTGACCTGTGCCTCCATGGACAGCTGTGAGTCCAAAATGACTCCCAGGCTGCGCACCTGGTCCTTCAGGGGCACAGTTACCCCATTCAGGACCAGGGAATCCCCCACACCCGGCCGCCTCCTGTCTCCCCAAAAACAGTACTTCTGTCTTGTCAGGATTCAACCTCAATCTGTTAGCCGCCATCCATCCTCCAACCGCCTCCAGACACTCAAACAGGACCTTCACCGCCTTCACTGGTTCTGATTTAAAGGAGAGGTAGAGCTGGGTGTCATCCGCATACTGATGAACACCCAGCCCAAACCCCAAGATGATCTCTCCCAGCGACTTCATATAGATATTAAAAAGCATGGGGGAGAGGGCAGAACCCTGAGGCACCCCATAAGTGAGAGTCCAGGGGTCTGAACACTCATCCCCCCCCCCACTTTCTGAACACGGCCCAGGAAGGAAGAGGGGGGAGCCAGTCCATGGCAGGAGCCCCTTTGCTGAGAGCAGTGGTCTGGGACTTGGGGGGGGGGCATGGTGGGAATTCGGAGCTCCATTGTTGCCTGCTTCTCCCCCCCCCACATTTCCAACTTTTTCTCCCCAGTTCCAGCACATCCTGGGGCACCTCGATGGCTACCTGGGCTCTTCTGCCAGAGACCTGAAGTAAGTGAGGGGCTGGGAGGGGGGTTGCATGTCGGGGGGGTCAGGGTGCTTGGGGTTGGGTTCCTGCCCCCCACCTCTAAAACCAGGTGTCCATGTGCATCCACCTGCCTGCTTGCCACTGTGGGGGGGGGGATCACGGCAAGACTGATATCATAGGATGGTGGAGTTGGGGCCCCAAGAGGTCCTCTAGTCTAACCCGCTGCGATGCAGGAATTCACAAGGAAAGCATCGCTGACAGGGTCACCCAACCTCTGCCTTAAAACCTCCAAGGAAGGCGAGTCCACCACCTGCACTATCAATTCATCATTTTAGTTTTTTAAATTATATTTCTGCGCCATTTTTCTTTCAGATGAATCCCAAAGCAGCTTACAAACAATAATTAGCAATGACAGGGCGGAGCACCACCGATCCACATGAATCATATAGAATAATCAACAAATCTGCCAGAGAAACACTTGCAATCTATAATTCGCTGCTAACAAAGCAACGACTCAAAAATAAGCTAAACGTCACACAGCCCTGTCATGTGGTTAACAAATCAATATAACATTTATGCTCTATGAAACAGTATTAATGACATTAATGGAATAGTGGCCAGGAGATAAACTAAACACACTCCCTGCCCCACGGCTCATAATATTCCACTTTTCAGCGCATTAAAATACCCATAGCCAGGTGCCTGTGGCAGAGAGACCCCTGAAGGCTCCTGAGGCTGGAGGGGGGGCAGCGCAGGTGAAACCAACCCCCCCCATGGCAAACGGAGTCTCTCTCACCCCACATGCGCCCCCTTGACCGCTGGGATCTGCTCCAGATGCCACATCCTGCCCTTGCCCCGCATTTCATGTGGCAGCGCCTGCCCTGGGGAACTCCCTGCCTCTTGACCTCAACCAGTCGCCTTCCCTGTACTCTTTCCGGCGCCTGCTATTGACAGGCCACTCGGATGCCTAGAACATTGAGGTGGCTTTAATCTGTTTTAGTATTCTAATTTTCGTATGTTTTAAAGTGTGGCTGCAATTTTTTCGTTTTGAGTTTTGCTTCCCCCCCCCTCCAGTGAAGCAATGTATAAATTTTACGAAATAAGTAAAGAAATAAATAAGTTAAATTTTTTTTGGGGGGGGAAATTTATTAGGCATATCAACATAACATTTTATCCAAAATACATCATACTCATTCCCCCAAAAATAAAAAATCCAAGAGACTCAGTTCCTCTCTCTGGTTTCTCAGCGCATGTTATTTTCTGCATGTTATAAAATTGTAAAAATCCTTAATTGCTCTATCAATATATTAGTAAAGAAATAAATAAGACCAGGGGAGATGGCAGTCCCAGATCATTGCCTCCCTCTGCTTCCCCCGTATCCACAAAGCACATTTTCTGGGCGCCCACAGAGCTTTGTAAACCCGGCGACAGCCCTGTAAGGTGGGCTGGTTTGGAGGGCGGCTGTTCACCCCGGTGAAAGTAGATGATGGAGGGGGAAGGAAGGGAATGGGGAGGTTGGGGCTGGGGCAGGCGGACGCCCCCCTGACCCCACCTCACCTGTCACTCCCCAGGTGGCCCAGCTCCGAAGTGACCCTGTTCCACCATTTCTCCGCACGGGCGCCAGTCACCAGCCGGCAGGTGGCAGAGGCCGTGGCCACGTTCCGGGCACAGTGCCACGAAAGCAGCCACATGGGGGCCCCTGCATGTGCTCTCCTGCGCAAGGCGGGCCCCTACCAGAGTGAGTGGAAGGGAGCGGGGGGGGGGTGTCCCGGGAAAAGGTCCGGGTCTGTCAGGGCAAGGGAGGCGGGGGGGGGGGCTGGCAGGCCTGGCACTTGCAGAGGCAGGAGGGGTTTCCCCAGCCACTCTGGGCGGCTTCAAACAGAACACTAAAAGCAGAATAAAACTTCAAACATTAAAAAACTTCCCTAAACAGGGCTGCTTCAGATGTCTTCTAAAAGTCTGGTAGTTGTTCTTCTCTTTGACATCTGGTGGGAGGGCGTTCCACAGGGCGGGCGCCACCACCGAGAAGGCCCTCTGCCTGGTTCCCTGTAACCTCACTTCTTGCAGGGAGGGAACCGCCAGAAGGCCCTTGGAGCTGGAGCTCAGTGTCCAGGAAGAACAATGGGGGTGGAGATGCTCCTTCCGGTATACCGGACCAAGGCCGTTTAGGGCTTTCAAGGTCAGCACCAGCACTTTGACTTGTGCTCAGAAATGTACTGGGAGCCAGTGTAGGTCTTTCAGGACCGATGTTATGTGGTGTCTGCAGCCACTCAGTTCCCAGTCTAGCTGCTGCAGACTGTTGGGGGGTGTCCTCCCTGCAACTGGGCTGCCCTCCTTTAGAAAAGGACATTGCAGATTTGGAAAAGGATTGCAGAAGTGCCTGACTTTGGGGACTTTTAGTTTGGGGGAAAGGGTAGTAAGAAACACGCCATGATCGGAGTTATAACCCGTAAAATTCAGAGAAATAATTCGTAACACGGAGAAAGCCAAGAGGGAGAAGCTTTTCTCCCTCCTAGTGCTAAAAGTCTGGGGCATCCTATGAGCCAGATAAAGGAGAGCGGAGTTGAACTGTGGGACTCCCTGCCTCATGAGACGGGGATGGCTTCAAAAGAGGATAAGGTAAATTCATGGAGGAGGAGGAGGAGGAGTTGGAGGGGAGAGCTGCTCTTGTGCTGGGATCCTGCCTGCGGATCTCCCCCCGGAGGCTGGTCTCGCTGGGCCCCTTGGGGCCGGATCCTGCAGCCTCCGCTCAGCCCCGGCTGCCCTGCCTCTCTCTCTCCCTCCACAGGCCTGAGCCTCTGTCTCTTTGACGTCTGCGACTCCCTCTCCACCAGCTGCTCCTTCCAAGACGGCCTCGTCCGATGCACCTGCCAGCCTGGCCACTTCCAGGCGCACCCAGCCGACCGCACCTGCGCAGGTGTGGCTCCCCTGGGGGGGGGGAGGGAGGCAGCCTGGGCCAGCCCTCCAAGGGGTTTCCAGGCTCCCAGCCAGATGGGAGGGGCAGGGACCCAGCACCCCCCACCCCGAAACCCTGGGTGACGCATGGCTTGAGGGAGGCAGAGGAGACCCCCAGTCAGAGGTGGAGTGGGAGGGGTCCTCCCTTAAGGACGTGTGAAGTGGCCCCTTGCTCATCACTGCCTGGATGGGTGGGAAGGGGGGTTGTGGGGCAGAGCACCACTTGGGGGACACGTCAATTCCCCTTGTCTGGGATTCTTCAGCTGAGACCTCTGCATTGCAGGGGGTTGGGCTGGATGACCCCTGAGGTCCCTCCTGTGATTCATGCTTGTTCTCTCTCTTCTCCCTCCTGCGCCCCAAAGAATGCAGCAGTGGATTTTGGCTGCAGAACGGCACCTGCACCAGGTGAGTTTCCCGGGGGGGGGTGTCCCTGTGGCTACTTGCCAGGGGCGGGGGCACCTCCTTCCACCTCCCTCTGAAAGGGAGCCCCCCATAAGGGCCTGAGCACAGCGGCCCCCTCCCCAGACCCCCCCTCACTCATTGTGGCTGTTACTTCCCCCCACCCCATAAAAAAACAAGCCAGCAGCAAGCAGTGGCATAGCAAGGTCAGCTGGGACCCGGTGCGGAAAATTTATTGTCACCCCCACCCCACTTGAAATTATGAAAAGAAGGGAAAATAAGAGACTTGGGCAGGTGTCCCATTTTGCAGGAGGCGTGCGAGGCAGGCCTTGTCCCTCTTGGCCCCCCCCCGGGGGGGGGAGTTGTCCCTGCCTGCCTGCAGGACACAAACATCCCCCTCCTGTCCCAGGACAATGTCTGGGCCCCATCCAGACTCTTCCCTCAAGGGGTGCATTGCGAAGGAGGTCTGGGGGTGCCCTGGCTCCATCCCAAGAGGTCTCTGGCCATGTGCAGAATTCCTCTGGGGTTCCGGCCCAGAAAAGTCCCTGCAGGCTGCGAAAGGCTCCCTTTGAGGCGACCTTGGAGGTTTCTTGCAACATTTTATTGCCCCTCTCTATCTCCTCTGCTGAGGCGGCTCCTGGCTGGACCGCCCTGGGGGGCAAACTCCATCTCCCTGCCTTCTGCTCCTCCTGGCTTTTTCTTTGGGGGGGGGGCTACCAGGAAGTGCCTTTTGCAGCTGCTTCCATTTCTGGCCTCCTCTCTTCTTCTTCCTCCCTCCCTGAGCTGCCCCCTCCAGGACCAGGTGGGCTCCAGGGTCTGGGCAGAAGCCGCAGGGTCTTCTCCCACCTCATCCTTCCCCTGAGCCAGCGGCTGAAGGGGACCTGGAGGCCACAGGATCAGCCCCAAGGGGCCCCACCTGCTCCAGCCTCCTCTTCTCGTCCTTTTTTTTAAAATACATTTTTATCGGGTTTTTTAACATATCATTTCCAACAATCATATAACATAACTTCTTATCTTATACAATATTTTAGACTTCCATCAACACCTCTGATGGTTTTTCGTTCTTTATCACTTATTCTGCATTTCTTAATTTCTCTATTACTCCTAATTATCATTAACTAATAACTCTCCTCATCGTCTTTCTTGCAATATTTCAAATAGTCCTCCTTACGAAACGTCTTGCAGTCCCCAGCCTCCTCTTCTCGCGGGGGCTACTCAGATGCCCCCAAGGAAACCCCACAAGCTCCTGGCCACCCATCGCCCCCTCACAGAATCACAGCATTGTCCAGGTGGGAGAGACCCCCAAAGGCCATCTAGCCCTGCAATGCAGGAATCTCAACTAGATCACGCACGACAGGCGGCCATCCAAGCTCTGCTTCTCCTCCTCCTTCATGAATTTGTCTCATCCTCCTTTCAAGCCATCCAGGTTGGTGGCTATTACTTTCTCCCGTGGCAGGGAGTTCCACAGGTTAACTGCATTGCATGAAGGACTTTATTTTATCCATTTGAACCCCAGGTTCCCCTGTTATGAGAGAGACTCCTCTCTCTGCCTTCTCCATGCCATTCCTCATTTTGTAAACTTCTTTATTTTTATTTTTTTAAAATGCTTTTTATTGAGTTTTCTTTAACACAAACAAAACAAAATAAATGCACTGAAGTTCTACAATCCTATGTACACTTATTTTCCCAACGCTCTGCCGAGCACAGGCTTCCCTCCCTCCCTTCAACAAGTTTTCATAGTAATCTTTCATTTTTCGCAGGTTCTCCATAACATCCTATTCACATCATAAGATTTATTTTAATCCTACTACAGTTTTTAAACTTCTACAATTATTACGTATATAAACAAGACAATGACAATAATCCACCAACAGCATACAGATCAATATGGCTAACCTGATCCACAACACACACACACCTCACTCACACACGAAAACAAAGATCACCACAGCCAATCACAAGCAAACAATCACACCCTAGGCCAGCCCCAACCTCTCTCACCACCAAAGGAACACAAGTGAACAACACAAGCAACGCTGACACCAAACTCTACATACATTAAACATAATAGAAACACCGCCACCCGACCCCACCCCCATCCATCTTCCCTCTCTCCACCCCCCCTTTCTTTTTTCTTTCTTTTTCCTTCTCCCCCTAATGCCTCAACAAATGAAACGGATTTGTAAAAATGTTACATGGGGGGAAAAAATACGAGGCATTACACTTCTGTAAAACAAGAAAATCCTAAATAAAATATGGAGAAAAAAAATTATTACGTATATACTCCACAAATTTACTCCACTCACTTCTGAACTTAGTTTCCTCTTGGTTACGGATCCTGCGGGTCAGTTTTGCTAATTCCACATATTCAGCCATTTTTGTCTGCCAATCCACTAATGTTGGTATTTCCTGAGTTTTCTATTTTGGGGCTACTAAGACTCTGGCGGCAGTCGTAGCACACATGAATCCTCTCTGGTCTGCTTTTCTTATTTCATCTCCTATCAACCCCAGCAAAAAAGTTTCCAGTTTGGGGGGGAATGTATATTTGAACAATTTTTTCAATTCGTCGTAAATCGTATCCCAATTTCTTTTCTTCATTTTCTCACATGTCCACCCCATGTGAAAAAAATCTCCATCCTTCGCTTTACACGGGACCGCCTCTCCTGGTATGCCCCACAAAGAAACCTACGGTCTGCAAATAAAAACATCCTGAAGGTCCCAGGCCTCAGAGAGGTTAGGCTGGCCTCAACTAGAGCCAGGGCCTTCTCGGCTGCGGCTCCAATCTGGTGGAACGCTCTGTCACAAGAGACTAGGGCCCTGCGGGACTTGACATCTTTCCGCAGGGCCTGCAAGACAGAGTTGTTCCACCAGGCCTTTGGTCAGGGCGCAGCCTGACTCCCTCCTCTGGCAACCTGCACAGTTTTGCTTAATGGTTGCCATCAACTTGATTTTAATTAATTTTTATAATGAAATATTTTTAGAATGTTGGTTTATTTGATTGTTTGATTATTTGATTGTTGTTAGCCGCCCTGAGCCCGGCTTCGGCTGGGGAGGGCGGGATATAAATAAAATTTATTATTATTATTATTATTACATTTCCAACATATAAAATTCTTTTGATGAGATTTCTGCCCTGCGGGGGGGGCCTTCCAACCCCCCCATTCTATGACCTGCCTTGACCTTCCATCCCCTTTTGTCTCCCAGGTGTCCATTTGGGTTCGGTGGTGCCGGCTGCCAGGAGCGTAAGTGCCCCCCCCCGCCCCCTGCCCTCATGGGGCAAGTTGGTGCCCATTTCCCCCCACCTCCTTAATCCCCCCTGGGCAAAGGGGCATGAGAGGGGGGGCTGCAGTGGCTGGATCAGGCCAGAGGGACCCCCCTTGGCCAGCGTCCTCCCCATGGCCAACCAGTGGCTCCTCTCTGGGGAGCGTAAGAGCCCTTCGGGGGGGGGGCTTGGGCTCACCTGGTTCCCCTTTGGGGCTGACTCCTCTCTGCCCCCCCCCCAGCCTTCCTGCTGGCCTTGGTGGTCGTCTCTGGCCTCGCTGGTCTCCTCCTGCTGCTGCTCATCGCTGGGTCTCTTTCCAGGTAAGGGGGGGGTGCGTCTCCCCAGGAAAAATCCCGCTCTCTGGCTACAGTCCAGTTTGCCTCTTGCTCTCCCTGGAAGCCGCAGGAGGGGAGACAGCTGGTTCTGAGTGCGAATCCTGAGAGAGGGTTTCCCCTAATGGGCATCTGGTTGGCCCTTGTGAGGAGGCTGGACCTGATGGGCCTGATCCTGAAGCCAGGCTTGTCTTATGCTCTTTTTTTAAAAAATAAATTTTTATTAGTTTTACATGAAGGTTATACACCATAACCTTTCACACATTAAAAAGGGGTTCTTTCGAACCTTGAAACCTCCTTCCTTCCCTCCCTGGGTTCCAATTCTAAATTTTATTCCTGCATCTTTTGCTGAGTGCAATCTGTCTGTTATATAATCATAGTATCCAAAATCCATGTTACGTTACAAGTGTCACTGTATTGCTGCCAATGGTTTCAACTCTTTACAGTGATCTCTCAAATATGTTAGAAAGTTATTCCAGTCTTTTAAGAATACTTGGTCTTCCTGGTTTCTGATCTTTCCCGTCCGTCTCTCCATTCCTGCATATTCCATCTTCTCTGCTCGGTCTTTCTCCTTCTTTCCATCTCTGTGCTAAGAGCATCCTTGCTGCTGTCATTGCATACATAAGCAGTCTTTTATTTTCTTTTGGTAGTTCCGCACCTATAATGCCTAACAAAAAAGCCTCTGGTTTGGGGACAAAAATCATCTTAAACATTTTTTTCCAACTCATTATATATCATTTTCCAGAAAGCTTTTACCACCCCATCGTCTTGTGCTCTTAACTCTCCTCGTCGCTCTGATTCCTTCATTGCATGTTCTTTCTCCTCATGCAGAAGAGCACAACTGGCCTCCTTGCCTTGGGGAGGGTGGGGGCTTTTGGGGGGACATTGCTGGCCCCTACCCTTGGCCCATGAGGGGAGACTAAACACAGCATCAGGGTGCCCGCCTGGAAACCAATGTCCCCCCCCCCCACGTGGAAAGATGTGTGGATCCAGAATTGGCCTCCACAGTCACTTACAAACTCATTGTTCAAACCATGTTGATAGATAGATAATTTATTATGGTCATATTACTGCTGATAAAACACACTTGGGGGTTCAATCCCAGAAGGAAAACAAACATTTAAAACGATGTACAACAATAAATTTAAAATTTATAAATGCAATAAGCGTATAGACACTTAAAACTTTCAGATAAGCTACCGCAGAGAGATGACCCACAGTCACCCATGGAACCGAGTTTGGGGATTTTCTTAACAAACTCATTTGGGTCGGGGGATGGTCTGTGCCTACAGATCTGTACACAGAAGCTGGCGACCATCCGGGTCGTCTTCTGATCTTTGCCTAACAGGAAAAGGTCAATTTTTTGCTTTTGCGGGAGGTCAGGGAGCCTCAGCAGCAGGGGATCAATGGTCTCACTCGGTGCCTCTTCATAAAAGGGGCATCTAAAGAACAAGTGCTCTGGGCTTCCTCTCTCCCCCAATGAACAGGCGCAAAGTCTCTGAGCATGTGGGACTTTTTTAAAGGCTCCTTCCAGGACCGGCGAGGGCAGAACTTCTGGCGAGTGTAAAGGCCCTTCTTGCATTTTTGGATACGAGAAAGAAGAGATATGCTGCCGGTGTGGCTATATCTCTCTCGATTTCTCCAGTTTTATAGAACCATCTTACTCGGCTACGAGGGATCGTCAAAGAAAGAAAAAGAAGCAAATTGTCTCTTTTGGGGGGGGTGGAAAGAAAGACCCCCTTCTTGCCTAGCAAGCAATTGGGGGAGGCTGAGCTGGCCAGGAGCCTTACTCTGGAGGACATGCGGCTCCTCTTCCTCTTCCTCCTCCTTGGACCTCTCCTCCCTCCCCTGGCCTGCCCTCCCTCCCTCCCTCCCTCTCTCTTTCTCCCCTCCCCACAGAAGCACCCGGCCCCCCAAGGAGGACCTCAAGGAGACCCCTGACGCCCCGCAGCTTCCCCTGCACGCCTCCTCCACCTTAAGCCTGCCCCGCGTGAGGCCTCCGTGGACCCTGGAGGAGGCCGAGATGAGGAGAGGAGACCGCCTGTCCCTCTGGGGCCCGGTGAGCATTGGCTGGGGGGGGGTCGGGGGGTCTGTCTTCTGTAACTCAGCCAAGGGGCACCTGGTGGTCTTCCCTGCCTTGGTTTTCACAAGAAGGGCAAAGAAGGGGGCAAGGCAGAAACACTCCCCTCCCCACATGCCCCCCCCCTGTGCCCGAGAGGGGCAGGGTGCCCACTGCTAAGGGGGGGTGAACACTGGAGAAGCTGGTCAAGCAAGGATGGGGCCGCCAGGAGCCAATCCAAGACCCCCTCCCTTCATTTTGAAGGGAGCACAATTCAAAGTGTTGGTGCTGACCTTGAAAGCCCTCAAGGGCCCAGTAGACCTGAAGGAGCATCTCCATCCCGGACACCAGGGTCCATCTCCCAAAGGCCTTCTGGTGGTTCCCTCCCTGCAAAAAGTGAGGTTACAGGAAATCAGGCTGAGGGCCTTCTCGGTGGTGGCACCCACCCTGTGGAACACCCCCCCCCATCAGATGTCAAGGAAATAAACTACCAAACTTTTAGAAGACATCTGAAGGCTGCCCTGTTTAGGGAGGCTTTTAATGTTTGATGTTTTATTCTGTTCTTAATGTTCTGTAGGGAGCCACCCAGAGTGACTGGGAAACCCAGCTAGATGAATGGGGTATTATTATTATTATTATTATTAATAATAATAATAATAATAATAATAATAATAATAATAATAATACTTATACTCCACCCATCTGTCTGGGTTTCCCCAGCCACTCTGGGTGGCTTCCAACAGGAGATTAAAGGTAAAGGGACCCCTGACCATTAGGTCCAGTCATGGCCGACTCTGGGGTTGCAGCACTCATCTCGCTTTATCGGCTGAGGGAACCAGTGTACAGCTTCCGGGTCATGTGGCCAGCAGGACTAAGCCGCTTTGACGTGCTTTCGAACTGCTAGGTGGGCAGGAGCAGGGACCGAGCAACTGGAGCTCACTGGGATTTGAACCGCCGACCTTCTGATTGGCAAGTCCTAGGCTCTGTGGTTTAACCCACAGCGCCACCCACATCAGTCATTAAAAAACTTCCCTCACAGAGGGAAGCATTCTCCACCCCGCAGAGCCCATCGCCCAGCCCTTCCCAGCTTGCTTTTATTAGCCAGGATGGGCAAGGATCCAGGAGACAGGTGGTCGGTTTCACTCGTCCAAGCAGCCTGTCTGCAGCCTCGGAGGTAACAGGTTGGAATCGATCCCATGCAACTTGACTAGACAGGACTCTAGCACTCTCCTGTCCTGGCCCTGCTCCCACGGTGGACAAATAAAATAAATTATTATTATTATTTGAACACATGGGATGGTCCAGGCTAAGGATGGGGACCCTCTGGTCGTCTGATGGCTGGACCCCAATTTCCACCACCATCATCCCTGGGACGAATGGGGTGTTCGGAGTGGGGTCCTGCCTCTGGTGGGGGGCACACTGTGCTGCTTCTGGGGCAGTTTGCCCACCTCCCTCCTGCACTCTCTTGACACCTGTGGCTCCCGGAAGCTGCCAGCAGGTGACACTCCCAGAATGGCTGAACCAGGTGAAGGCAGCTGACGGGTCTCAGACCCAAAGGCAGTTTGGGACTTTGCCTGCGTGTGAAGACAGGCTCCAGCGGATGGGGCCCCTGAGGCCAAGAGGGGGCCCAGGGCTCAAGAAGGTGGTTTCTGCAAGTGGGGGGCAGGTGGGGCTCATCAATCTGGGAAGGGGGCCCATCTAGGAGAAGGAACACTCTGACCCTAAACCTCCACTGTCTTGTGGGACATCTTCAGGAGAGGAAAAGGCTCAGGGGTGAACCCTCCACAAAGGCAGAGTGAAGTCCCGAAGGCGGTTGGATGGCACCTTGTAATAATAATAATAATAATAATAATAATAATAATATATTTATACCCCGCCTATCTGGCTGAGTTTCCCCAGCCACTCTGGGTGGTTCCCAATCAAGTGTTGAAAAATAATACAGCATCAAACATTAAAAACTTCCCTAAACAGGGCTGCCTTCAAATGTCTTTTAAAGATAAGCTAGCTGTTGATTTCCTTGACATCTGATGGGAGGGTGTTCCACAGGGTGGGCGCCACTACCGAGAAGGCCCTCTGCCTGGTTCCCTGTAACTTGGCTTCTCGCAGCGAGGGAACCGCCAGAAGGCCCTCGGAGCTGGACCTCAGTGTCCAGGCAGAACGATGGGGGTGGAGACGCTCCTTCAGGTCTACTGGGCCTTTGAGGCCGTTTAGGGCTTGAAAGGTCAGCACCAACACTTTGAATTGTGATTGGAAACATACTGGGAGCCAATGTAGGTCTTTCATGCACCATCGACCATAACATCCTTCTGGACCGTCTTGAGGGGCTGGGAGCTGGGGGCACTGTCATACAGTGGTTCCGCTCCTTCCTCCTGGGCCATGTTCAGAAAGTGGTGGTGGAGGATGAGTGTTCAGACCCCTGGGCTCTCACTTGTGGGGTGCCTCAGGGTTCTGTCCTCTCCCCCATGCTTTTCAACATTTACATGCAGCCGCTGGGAGAGATCATCAGGAGGTTTGGGCTGGGTGTTCATCAGTATGCGGATGATACCCAGCTCTACCTCTCTTTCAAATCAGAACCAGTGAAGGCGGTGAAGGTCCTGTGTGAGTGTCTGGAGGCAGTTGGAGGATGGATGGCGGCTAACAGATTGAGGTTGAATCCTGACAAGACAGAAGTACTGTTTTTGGGGGACAGGAGGCGGGCAGGTGTGGAGGACTCCCTGGTCCTGAATGGGGTAACTGTGCCCCTGAAGGACCAGGTGCGCAGCCTGGGAGTCATTTTGGACTCACAGCTGTCCATGGAGGCACAGGTCAAATCTGTATCCAGGGCAGCTGTTTACCAGCTCCATCTGGTACGTAGGCTGAGACCCTATCTGCCTGCGGACTGTCTCGCCAGAGTGGTACATGCTCTGGTTATCTCCCGCTTGGACTACTGCAATGCTACCTTTGAAGGTGACTCGGAAACTACAACTAATCCAGAATGCGGCAGCTAGACTGGTGACTGGGAGCGGCCGCCCAGACCATATAACACCGGTCTTGAAAGACCTACATTGGCTCCCAGTACATTTCCGAGCACAATTCAAAGTGTTGGTGCTGACCTTTAAAGCCCTAAACGGCCTCAGTCCTGTATACCTGAAGGAGCGTCTCCTCCCCCATCGTTCTGCCTGGACACTGAGGTCCAGCTCCGAGGGCCTTCTGGCGGTTCCCTCACTGCGAGAGGCCAGGTTACAGGGAACCAGGCAGAGGGCCTTCTCGGTAGTGGCGCCCGCCCTGTGGAACGCCCTCCCATCAGATGTCAAAGCGATAAATATCTACCTGACATTCAGAAGACATCTGAAGGCAGCCCTGTTCAGGGAAGTTTTTAATATGTGACATTTTAGTGTATCTTTCATCTTTGTTGGAAGCCGCCCAGAGTGGCTGGGGAAACCCAGCCAGATGGGCGGGGTACAAATAATAAATTATTATTATTATTATTATTATTATTATTATTATTATTATTATTATTTCAGGACCAGTGTTATGTGGTCCCGGCGGCCATTCCCAGTCACCAGTCTAGCGGCCGCATTCTGGATTAATTGCAGTTTCTGGGTCACCTTCAAGGGTAGCCCCACGTAGAGCGCATGGCAGTAGTCCAAGCGGGAGATAACCAGAGCATGCACCACTCTGGCCAGACAGTCTTCCAGCAACTCCTGCAGCCCAGCTGGTGCCAAACGCCTTGCTCTGCTTTCCTTGGGACCCCGTCAGCCTGGCAAGAGGGGGGCCTTGCAATCTGGGCAGGCCAGGACCCCCAGGCCCCCTGCCCAGGCTTGCATCCCAGAGAGTTCACTCTGGGGCTGCTCATGCCACTCTTCCACCCCCAGAGGCACACTCCATTGTCCCTCGAGACAGAGGGATGCCGCCCACATCCCTGCCTGTGGGCCATGTTGCAGGTTGGCGTCGAAGGAAGTCAAGTTCCCCTGGAGGGTCCAAAATCTGCCCCCCCCCAAATCCTTAGTTTAGTCCAGAGGTCAGCCTGTCCCTGCGGCTGCGCAGGTGGGATCCTGGACAGGAGATGTGGGGCGCTGCCTGTCCCGCCCCCTGAGCCCCATTCCTCTTGTGCCTTGCAGGACGTGGGGCAGCGCCCAGCAAATGCCCCCCGGCTGAAGACGTTCCTGGGGTCCTCAAGCTCCCTGCCCTCCCCCCCACAGCCGCTGGGCGGCTGCCACAACCTCGTCTTTGTCAGTGACGCCGCCGAGGAGAAGGACAGGAGGAGCTTTTTCTGAAGGAGGAGCTGGGGTCCCCTCTCTGCCCCCCACCAACCTGCTCCTGGATCTCCCCGGACAAGGGGGCGCCCGCATCGGGTGCCAGGGCGGCATTCAGGCTTTCTGCTGCCAAGGGTTTCTTCCCCAGGAGGGTTTGGCTGCCCCAAGACCCACAAAGTGGCTGAGGGGCCTGAGCTGAGGGTTTGAGGCTTCAGTCTGGATGAAGGTCAGGGCTTTGAGTTATGGGGCAGCTGCGTTTTCCTTGCCCTGGACAGTTTGTTCTGGGGTGGGGTGGTTTTAAAAAACAACAACCCGAGAAATGGCCTAGGAAGCCGAGGCTGAGAAATGGCCGTGGGGCAGGGGCCACTTTGCCCTTCCTGCTTGTCCTCTCAGGTTCACCCCAAACCTGCTTTCCTCAATCTCTGTGGGGCAAACCGTAAAATAGGAAAAGTGGATTTTGGGGTGGGGGGTTGGGGGGGGCAAATGGCAGGAGGAAAAGGCCAGACACAGAGATTGCTCTTCCACTTCCAATTGCAGGTTTTGAGGCTGATCTTCCCTTTCCAAAAAGCCCCAAATAGCTGTCTCAAGAAATACACAACTTCCTGCTCCTTATAACTCGGTCGTCAGGTTGCCCAGGAGCTATTAGCCTTGTAGGACGCCCCCAAAATGCAGGGGGGAGACTTCTGCAGCTGTTTTTTGGCCCTGGGAAAACAGGGATCTAAAGAATTGCTGGAATTTTTTAACTGAAATCCTCTTTGCTGTTTATTCTTAGATAACCACCTGTGTTTTAAACAACCCTTTTCTGTAAAATGGGTACACTTAAATAAACATCTTCTTTGCCAGTGTGCAAAAACAACTCCTTTCCTTCTCTTGTAAATGGCTTTTGACCTGGAGATACTGAAAGATTTTTGGACTGCATTACAGTATGTGAAACGCAGCCTTGTTTTCCTGGCCAAATCCAGGCCTCCAGTTGCTTCATGTTCCAGGGGTTATTGCCACTAGATTTTGCAGATCGTTGACACGGCAATTAACCTGGAAGTGTGGCAATTGCGTTTGGAACATCCAGCCCTTCTTTGTTCAGTGCAGGGTTAGAACATTGCTTTTTTAAAAAGGTACAGAGATAAAGTTTATTACTTTGCAATCATGCATTAAATCAGTTTATATGTGATTGGCTAGAAAGAAATATGTAACGTTGTGTAGAGTCTTTGTATTCACCTCATTTATCCTGCCCATCTAGGAGAGGTTCTCCTTGAACCTTCCTTCAATTCCTGGTGTGTGTGTGTGTGTGTGTGTGCGCGCGCGCGCCCACCTCTCAAGGATGCTTCAGTGGCTGTGGGTCTCCTGTGTTTTGAGGAGTTGGACCAGATGACCTTTAGAGGCCCCCTCCTGACTTCATGAGCCGGCAATAATGGCATTCTGCCAACCCAGAGATCTCAGCTGAGTCAGACGAACTCCCAAAATCAGACGCACTTTTTCTCCTTCAGCCCCATCCTGCTCCAATCTGCTCTGATAAGTTCAGATCCATTCATCTCCGAATGGGCTTTATTAACTTATCACCGGGGACGTTCACAGAGTGATTAAACGGCATTCTCTGGATGCTGGGAAGAGGAGATAAGGAGATTGTAATGCGGAGACAGTATAAGTGGCGGGCGTGTTTTATTGATGCTGTTTTGACAAAACGCTCTCCCGCAACACACACACACACACACACACACACACACACACACACGTGCGATGTGCACCCAGCTTCATCATAGCAGCTGAAGATCTGAGGAGCAAGGGGGGCGGCAGGACTCTCCCCTTCCCCCCTCCTGCAGGTTCAGTGGTTTTGACACACATCCCTTAATCTCCTATGTCCCGCAGATCCCCCTTAGCCCAAGGCAGTCCATGCATCTTGTGAAAAGACTCCCTCCACACAGTCAGAGCAGGTCTGCAAAGTATAAAACTGTAGACTGCTGAGGTTTCCTGCATTGCTAAGATACTAATTTTATATATGTATGTGTGTGCAAATCTCTCTAGTACTGTCTTCTGTCTGTCCCTTTATAAATCCTCTTTTAAAGAAGCCACAAATATTGTTGTGTGCCCCCCAATCTCCAAGTAATGAGAAGCTCCAAGTCTTGCCCAGAGTTTGGTTTCCTTGGAATGAGTTCCTTGGAACTCCCTGCCACAGGAAACAGGGACGACTACCAATCTCGATGGCTTTAAAAGAGGATTGTGCTTCTGAATGGCAGTCACTGGAAGCCACAAGAGGTGAGAGGGTCTTGAGTTTGAGTCCTATTGGGGCACCTGGTGGGCCCCCGTGAGAACAGGATGCTGGACTGGATAGACCACGGTCCTGATCCTGCAGGCTCTTCTCATGTTCTTCTGCTTGTCAGCCCCAGAACCTGTTTTTCATGGCAGGGCTCAGCCTAGGATGGTGGGCAGTGATAATGAGAGAGTGGAGGAACACTGAGCATGCACAGAGCGTTTTCCACAACTGGCTCCACAGACGAGGAGGTCAAGGTGTGTGTATTACCTGAGAGACACACACCCCTTGCATTTTTCCAAAGCCAAGACCTCGGCTTACGGTTTTACATGTATGCTGTTGAGGACAAAATCTTGGGGTACGCTACTTAAGCCATCTCCCAACTTTGTCAGGGTCTAGCCCTGCAGGGTCAGAATCGGTCGGGTTCAAGAAGCCGAGCAACAGTTCCAACTCGTAAGCAAGAACAAGGAAGAAGAACTCCGAACAAAAGTTTACATGTTTTTTTAAAGTTCCCACACTTTCCCATAATATATTTCACACAGTGTCATCAAAACATCATAGGTATGTCGCAGAAAAGGTGAGGTGTCTGGCAGAAATCTGAGATCCAGACATGGCCCTGTTTGTTACAACATCTGTCTCACCCTGGCAGAAGAAAGGATTTGCATGTCCTTTTGTCCTCAAAACTTGGTTAACACAGTTGATTGAGGATGAATCCTGACAAGACAGAAGTACTGTTTTTGGGGGACAGGGGGCGGGCAGGTGTGGGGGACTCCCTGTCCTGAATGGGGTAACTGTGCCCCTGGAGGACCAGGTGCGCAGCCTGGGGGTCATTCTGGACTCACAGCTGTCCATGGAGGTGCAGGTTAATTCTGTGTCCAGGGCAGCTGTCTACCAGCTCCATCTGGTACGCAGGATGAGACCCTACCTGGCCGCGGACTGTCTCGCCAGAGTGGTGCATGCTCTAGTTATCTCCCTCTTGGACTACTGCAATACGCTCTATGTGGGGCTGCCTTTGAAGGTGACCTGGAAATTACAACTAATCCAGAATGCGGCAGCTAGACTGGTGACTGGGAGCGGCCGCCGAGACCATATAACACCAGTCCTGAAAGATGTACATTGGCTCCCAGTACATTTCCGAGCACAACTCAAAGTGTTGGTGTTGACCTTTAAAACCCTAAACGGCCTCAAAGGCCCAGTAGACCTGAAGGAGCATCTCCACCCCTATCGTTCTGCCCGGACACCGGGGTCCATCTCCCGAGGGCCTTCTGGCGGTTCCCTCACTGCGAGAAGCCAAGTTACAGGGAACCAGGCAGAGGGCCTTCTCGGTGGTGGCGCCCGCCCTGTGGAACACCCTCCCATCAGATGTCAAAAAGAGCAACAACTACCAGATTTTTAGAAGACATCTGAAGGCAGCCCTGTTTAGGGAAGCTTTTAATGTTTGATGTATTACGGTATTTTAATATTTTGTTGGAAGCTGCCCAGAGTGGCTGGGGAAGCCCAGCCAGATGGGCAGGGTATAAATAATAAATAATAAAATATTATTATTATTACTATTATTATTACTATTATTATTACTATTATTATTACTATTATTATTATTGATTTGCTCTTCCTGGATGTCCTTCCCCTCTGAGGATGAGTTTTCTGTCTGATGGTAACACCTGCTTGGGCAATTGGGGTTTGGGGATCCCCAGTATGTGGTTGTACATCTTGAGAATTACTCTTGTTCCTATTCATGCCCTGAGTCTACATTTCCATGACCTTTTGGTACCATTTGACTATTTTTTGTGAATTTCTGTGTTTCAGAAAGTGGGGTTTCCTTGCCTTACTATCACGTTGGGAGTCCAGTATAGGTTGTCTAATGGAGAGAAATGTACAGTGGCACCTTGGTTCTCAAACTTAATCCATTTCGGAAGTCTGTTCTAAAACCACAGCATTCTAAAACCATTTCCGCAGTCACACAATCAATCAATCAATCAATCAATCATAAAATGAAAAACAAGCCACAGACACAAAAATGAAGAAGCCACACAAACTAAACCACAAAAAATAGCAAAAACAAAAGCACCAAATATCACCTCAGAACACTGCAATCAGAAACGGAAGGCTTTAATTACGATGTGGCTTAAATTTGCTACTTAAGTGTTAAACGGGAGGAGAAAAACCTTAATTGCTATGCGGGGGACTCAAATTAACTGTGCAACAGTGAAAATGGAAGCTCAGGAGCACGAGTCAAAGTTCAAAAACTGGAGCACCTATTTCTGGGTTTGCAGCATTCGGGTTCCGAGTTGTTTGGGAACTAAGCTGTTTGAAAACGGAGGTACCACTGCACAGAAATCAGTGGAGTGTGTGCATGCAATGCGCAGTGAGTGGCGCAAGCTCCTTTGCTCTGGAGGAATGCTGTTGTCAAGTCCTTTCAGCGGCAGCGCAACACGCAAGCTCAGGAGGCCAGCACTTCCGAGGTGTTGGCTAGGTACCCCCCCCCACCTTGTCTGCCACAATGCAAGCTGTTCATAGGGCACAGAGGGGCTCACGGCATCAGCCCTGCCACAAACTGGCAGGATATTGAGGAGAGTGCAGCCCCGACTGGTACACATTGTGACAAGCTGAGGATGGAGAAGGGGAGGTCGGGGACTTAGGGGGCACTCAAGGGACACCGCAGGAGGTTGAAGAGGCAGAGGAGGGGGACGCATCACCAGAACCAGAGGTGCTGTCATCATCCCCACAGATATGGAGGGCTCTGAGGAAGGGCGCTCTAGGAGGAGGCTGAGACAGGCGAAGGAAGGCAGCCCAGCTCACTAGATCACCAGGGGAGATCATGGGGCTTCTTAGGTCTGGGGGGAGGTTGTGGTCCCTCAGCTGGATGAGTGAAGAGGCACAGCTGCTCAGCTGGAGCAAACTCCGGTACGTCAGTCAAGATGGGAAGGGGTAAAAGGGAAGCAAGGCAGAGATTCTGTCTCGGCTCAACTTTCTCTTTTGAGGGATCATGACTGCTTTGGGAACTCAGGACTGACTGCAGGTTTTCCAACCCTGAATTTTCTGCAGGCTCCTTTAGTACCCTTGGGTGCAGCTCACCAGGCCCTGGAGATTTGAATGAACTTATTTTCCTATCTTGGGCTGCAGCTTCCTCTCTCCCTCCATAATTCATTAAGTCCCATCCAGCTTATTAACATCTATCATTTATGAACTCCCATCCATCTTGGACTCCCTTCTCTTTTGAGTATTTCTGACCATGAGATCTCACCCAGTAGCTCCTTAACTTTTATGAAATTGGCCTTCTTAAAAGTCCAGAGTGTGTATCTGACTACACTCAGTTTCCCCTTGGAGAGCCAGTGTGGTCTAGTGGTTAAGAGCAGTGGACTCGTAATCTGGGGAACCGGGTTCGCTTCCCCGCTCCTCCACATGCAGCTGCTGGGTGACCTTGGGCCAGTCACACTTCTCTGAAATCTCTCAGCCCCACTCACCTCACAGAGTGTTTGTTGTGGGGGAGGAAGGGAAAGGAGAATGTTAGCCGCTTTGAGACTCCTTAAAGGGAGTGAAAGGCGGGATATCAAATCCAAACTAGTAATGGGGGACTTCAGTTACCCGGATATTTGTTGGATGTCAAACTCAGCCAAGAGCATAAGGTCAAACAGATTCCTCACTGGCCTTGCAGACAACTTCATTGTCCAGAAAGTGGGAGAAGCAACAAGCAGCGACGCGGACTTATAAAAAATATTGGGGGGGCCCGGGAAAGCTCATGAATAATAAATAAGCTCATGAATATGCAAATAAAGTGGCGCCGCCTCCTCGTGAGCGAATAGGGGAGAGCGTGCTGCGCCTATTAATCAGCTCCAAAGGAAATTGGGTGGAGCTTTTGCTCGGGAGGGAGGGCAGGAGGCATGCAGCCCGCCCCCCCTGTGCATTTTGGGCTGGGGGAGGGGCGGCGATGGCGCTCTGCTGGAGGGGCGCCGGAGATTATTGGGGGGGCGGAGCCCCCCCAAACGAATTTTTGAGGGGGCTCGGGCCCCCTCAAGCCCCATGGAGTCGGCGCCTATGGCAACAAGAGGAACAGCCATTTTAGATCTGGTCCTAACCAATGTTGATGACCTGGTTAATGGGGTAGAAGTGGAAGGATCATTAGGCGCGAGTGATCATGCTCTTCTGAAGTTTACTATACAGCGGAAAGGAGCAGCCAAGCATACTAGGACTCAATTTCTTGACTTTAAGAAAGCCGACTTCATAAAACTTAGGGAAGTGCTGGGTGAGATCCCATGGACAGTAATACTAAAAGGAAAGGGAGTTCATGATGGCTGGGAGTTTGTTAAGAGGGAGATAGTAAAAGCACAACTTCAGGCAATACCAATGAGACGGAAACATGGAAGGTGCCTAAAGAAGCCAGGGTGGCTATCTAAAGAACTTTAAACTGAGTTAAGATTAAAAAAGGATGTGTACAAAAAATGGAAAAGGGGGGAAACCACCAAAGAGGAATTCAAACAAATAGCCAGCACGTGTAGACACAAAGTCAGAAAAGCTAAAGCACAGAATGAACTCAGGCTTGCTAGAGAGGTTAAAAGCAACAAAAAAGGCTTTTATGGGTATGTCTGTAGCAAAAGGAAGAACAAAGAAACAGTGGGGTCACTCAGAGGAGAAGATGGTGAAATGCAAACAGGGGACACAGAAAGGGCTGAACTCCTCAATGCCTTCTGTAAAGGGAATTGGGGTTGCTTGTGCGTAAAGGGTGCTGCAGCTCTAGGCAGCGTTGCCTGGATAAACCTTTCCCTGGCTGGACAGCCCTTTCTCCATGACTGTCTCAGTCACTGGCAGAATCAGTCAGTGGGCGTTTTCTAAACTTCTTCCAACATAAAAATTCCTTCACTCCAAGTCTCCGCCTAGCCTCTCTGCGCGGAAGTCTCCTGCGCAGAGTGGGCGTGCCCAACGGAGGTCCTGGGCTCTCCCCGCTGGTCTCTGTGGAAGAGTCTCGGAGCCCTCCCTCCGCAGCCTCCTCTTTCTTCCTGGTGTCCCTCCTATTTCCTTCCTCCAAGGAAGCGCTCTCTCTCTCCCTGCTGGTCCCTTCTCCTGCATCGTTGGGGAGCCTTACCTCCACTTTAGGCTCCGATGGCAGTTCCCTGACACCTTCTTTGCCTCAGTCTTCTCCGATAAAGAAAACAATGCCCGACCTGAAGAATTTGGAGCAAATGATTCAGCAGAGGAAACACAGCCCAGAATAACTAAGGAGATAGTACAAGAATACTTGGCTAGTCTAGATGTATTCAAGTCTCCAGGGCCAGATGAACTGCATCCAAGAGTATTAAAAGAACTGGCAGATGTGATTTCAGAACCACTGGCAGTCATCTTTGAGAATTCCTGGAGAACAGGCGAAGTCCCGGCAGACTGGAGGAGGGCAAATGTTGTCCCTATTTTCAAAAAGGGGAAAAGAGAGGACCCAAATAATTACCGCCCAGTCAGTCTGACATCAATACCAGGGAAGATTCTGGAGCAGACAGTCTGTAAGCACCTAGAAAGGAATGCTGTGATCACCAATAGTCAGCATGGATTTCTGAAAAATAAGTCATGTCAGACTAACCTGATCTCGTTTTTTGACAGAATTACAAGCCTGGTAGATGAAGGGAATGCAGTGGATGTAGCCTACCTTGATTTCAGCAAGCCATTTGACAAGGTGCCCCATGATATTCTTGTAAAGAAGCTGGTAAAATGCGGTCTTGACTATGCTACCACTCAGTGGATTTGTAACTGGCTGACTGACCGAACCCAAAGGGTGCTCATCAATGGTTCCTCTTCATCCTGGAGAAGAGTGACTAGTGGGGTGCCACAGGGTTCTGTCTTGGGCCCGGTCTTATTCAACATCTTTATCAACGACTTGGATGATG